>NW_024870684.1:2400000-2825498 GCF_019054845.1 Dipodomys spectabilis
AATCTCCATGTCTGAACACCTCTGCATTAGGAACCAAGTCTTCAATACATGAGCCTTTAAGGCAGAGGGGAAAGACATCATATATTAAACCATGATGCTAACCTTGGCCTGATCATCATTCCAGGGTATTCCAACCCTTAATCTGACCTTCTACCTATCTCCTTCCAAGCCTCCGACCCAGCTTCGTTTTCTGGCACTAAACTCTCTCAGCCCCATCAACAAGCTGGGCTTTGGCTCCTCAGACCCAGCCTTGGGGCCACTCACAAAGTGGAGTAGTGAACAACCCCAGTAGTGGTGAGGTTCCCAGTAGACAGAAACGTTATCTTTGTCAGCTTCCTTCAGTGAAGATAGAGCCAAAGCAGCCCAGTGAGGCATCAACTGAGGCACCTTCACAGAAAAGCTCCCCAGAACCCAAGAGAAACTCACCAGGATAGGTCCTAAAAGATTGTCTCAGGTACAGTGAGGGTCATTGAGGAGTCTAGAGACTGCTTCAGGGTAAAAACCAGGCTGACTACATTCAAACCTCAGCTCTGTTAGTATCTCTCTGCCCAGTGTCCCTCAGGTACAGTGAGGGTCATTGAGGAGTCTAGTGACTGCTTCAGGGTAAAAACTAGGCTGACTACATTCAAACCTCAGCTCTGTTAGTATCTCTCTGCCCAGTGTCCCTCAGGTACAGTGAGGGTCATTGAGGAGTCTAGTGACTGCTTCAGGGTAAAAACTAGGCTGACTACATTCAAACCTCAGCTCTGTTAGTATCTCTCTGCCCAGTGTCCCTCGGTAGATCTCCCTCCGCTACGTCCCATTTGTAGTACTGGGCTGCCACTTCAATTGTTTGTTTGCCCTCTGTTCCTTGGCATGTGTGTCCCTGACTCACTAGGCATTGAGGCCCACTTCTCTGGCCCCCCACAACATTCCTAGGCATCACTTTCTCTAGTACAAGACTAGATACTTCTACAAAGCCCAAGGTCCAGTCCCTATGATTAGAGGTAAGTGACTCCCTTTTGTACCTCAGCCCCCATCTTACACTGAGGAAATAGGGACTCTCTAGATCATCCCATAGGGCTTTTCTAACCTGGAGGCTCCATGAGCTCTTGCTCCTTTACTCTATAACCACTCGGTGCCCTAATCCCACAATAGCTTTGTCCTTAGTATCTCACTCCTTGTTCTCTCTCAGAAAGAGGCCACCACATCAGTTCACACCCCCCAGGATCAGAGCTACCCATCTCTCTAGATATCTTGTAATCAGGCCTACTCATTCCTAGATGCTAACACTGATTGAGAACCATATATCCACCACACTGGTTCAGTCATACTCACACAGAGGACACACACAGACTCTTCACACATTCTCACATCTAACAGCCACTCACTACCTGTCCCAAGAAAAGCTGAGTTTATGGGGCTGGGAAGGTGGCTCAGTGGTAGAGTGCTTGCCTTGCATGCATGAGGCCCGGGGTTCGATTCCTCAGCACAATATAGGCAAAAAAAGCTAGAAGTGGCGCTGTGGCTCAAGTGGTAGAGCGCTAGCCTTGAGCTGAAGAGCTGAGGGACAGCGCCCAGGCCTAGAGTTCAGGCCCCAAGATGGACAAAAGTAAAAAAAGATAATTGAGTTTATCAGTGATTCTACAAACAGACTTTCACAACTCTGTCAATCATGAGTGCTTCTTTTTCTCTCTCCTCTTCCTCCTCCTTCTCTCTCTCTCCTCTCTCTCTCTCTCACATACACACATATACACACACACACACAGACCACACTTTCTTGGCACCGAGAAGAAACTGAACTTAAGCTCTGTCCCTGATGCCTTCTTTCCACTACTGTCCAGTGCCAGTGGGACTGGCACTGACTCCACACAGAGCCCTGCTTCCCAAAGCCCCTCTTTGTGCTCCCACATACTCAGCCAACTCCAACGGCCTCAGTCCCTCTTGCCAAGGTCCAGAGTACACTGTGGTAGAAATAATTAAGACAGCAGACACTGTTTCTGAACCTGGCTCATGCTCTCATGGAAGAGGAAACGCAGGTCTGTTGGCTCTGTGTGTGAGCAGAGCTCACTGGAAGAGGCTGGGAGGGGTGTAGGTAGGGGCAGGCCTGAGCCCACCACAGCTACTCTCATCCTCAGTTATGGGAAGCAGTAGTCTGGAAACATCTGTAAGAGAACTATTCCTGCTCCCCACCACAACAGGTAGCTCCCCCCATGCGAAGCTCCCCCCATCCAGTCAGCCATTCCTGAATGCTGATAAGTACTAGTTCTGAACCAGGAGCTGTGACTTGTGCAAGATACACATTCATTCACTTAACTCTCACAACAATTGTATCACTGTATCTGTAGGTGAAAAGGGTGAGGATTTGGAGAACTCAAAGTCTCTTTTTCAAGTTCACCCAACTGGTAAGAAAAGAGGTAGTGTACAACCATGTGACCTCCAAGTGCAAGTGACTGAGCCACCTGCCTGCACCTACCTCCTGATCTCCCTTGCCCCTTTCAAAGTCAGTTTGGACCTTGGTTCAAGTCCTGGCTCAGAACCAACTGACTGTGTGACTCCAGACAAGTTATTGGATTTCTCCAGCCTCTGTTTCCACATAGATAAAGTGAGGAGAGCACATCTGTTTGGCAGAGTTGCTGTCAGGTTGACAAAGGGTTTATCTGCAGTATTTAGCATGTTGCCTGGCCTGGGAGAGGTCGTTAATAAATGTCTTGTCTCCATCTTCCTGGAAAATTATAGTAGTACCTTCAAAGACCAACATGAGCCTACAGGCAACAGCCTAAACTCAGGTCATCAAATTTTGGAAAGGCCAAGATTGAAGTATATTTCAAATGAAAGTTTTTTCTTCATTCTGAATAAATAAAAAGTAATATTCCCTTTCCTACCACAAGGATTGGCCATATGGAACTCATTTCCCTGAGAGGCGGTCCAGACTGAAGCCATAAGCAGGTTCAGTTCAAGTTGAGATCGCTTGATGGATGGCAGAGCCAGAAGGGGCGAACATCTCCCATTTGTCCTGCACTTCACAGTTTTCAAAAGCCTACCCACTCACCATTTCTTTTGATCCTCATACCACCATCATGGTTGACGGTGTGGCCAACAATGTCAGGGTGATGTCACTTCCATTTGGCAGATGAAAGAACAGAGACCCAAGGAAGGAGATTGCCATGCCTACAGAGATGCCAGGGCTCAGGGGACCCAAGCCAGCCAATAATAGCCCCAGAATGGGACTTTCTGGCAGAGGAAGATAGCCATCCATCAATAGGGACAGAGCTAATGTCATTTGCTAGCAGGCCTGGAAAAGGGTGAAATGAGAATACCTATGTGTAGGGCACACAATTTAAGGGGGTATGGAGCACAGGGCACATGCTCCACAAATATTGCCCCTCAGGCACCTTACCCTAGCCCCAGTCCTGTTCACCTAGTTATGTTCTACACACTTGATACATACTGACTTGCCTAATCCTCACCATTAATCATAAGTTAGGTGTTGGGTCATTTGTCCTCCTGGAAGACAAAGATGACAGGGTGCTCCTTTGTAGGCCTGGAGAAAAAGGTGTGAAAGAAATTGCTCCAAGTCTCCTAGGAAGAGTCTACATTCAGGCATTCAACTATATGTCTGAGGGCACTATCAGCAGTGCCCTCCCAAGAAAAGCCAATGAGTGGAACTGTAGTATAAAGGATCTGGTGTTCAATTGTCCCTGAACTATACATAGTTGGCTCTTGTTTGCAGTAGTCATATTCTGTAAGGTTACCATGACTACTGACCCACTGCTCCTCAGCATTATTCTTGGGGGGGGGGGCATTTAAAACAGCAAAATTACCAACAAAGAAGTACACAAATGTGAGCAATGTGGCACTAAATAAGTCATGAGAAAGACGCTTGTTTCCAATAGAAGAGCTGGAACAAGAAGGCAGGGTGTCATGTTGTTCAACTTCAGCTGAGAGTGTGAGGAGCAGATGACTCAAAATATTCATCATTCTTGTATATTTACAAATAATTACAAACGTACCATGTGGGCCTGGGTGGAGGGTGGTTCAGTGGTACACTGCTTGCCCAGTATGCACAAGGCTCTGGATTCAATTCCTAGTATGGAAAAAATTGTACTAAAAGTATTTATGTAAGGTTAGGCAAATTCACAAAGAGGAAATTCGTGAATAGTGAGAACCCACTGCTTATCTGAACAAACACACACAATCATTACACTTACTGTATAGGTAATTCATAGGGCTCAGTAAGCTGCTCACAGCCATATAACTCTTAAGTGTCAGGATTTTAAGCCCAGCAATGTTTCTCCCAAATTTACCTCCATTGAAGAGATGTACACTGGATCTTCCCCAGACTCCCCCGTGAACTCTAAAGAACACGGCATAGCCGGGTGCCGGTGGCTCACACCTGTAATCCTAGCTACTCAGCAGGCTGAGATCTGAGGTCACGGTTCAAAGCCAGCCTGGGCAGGAAAGTCCATGAGACTCTTATCTCCAATAAACCACCAGAAAACTGGAAGTGGCACTGTGGCTCAAATGGTAGAGTGCTAACCTTGAGCTGAAGAGCTGAGGAACAGTGCCCGGGCCCAGAGTTCAAGCTTCATGACAAAAAAAGTAAAAGAACACGGCATAGTGTCACACAGGACTTAGAAGAACCAAAAAAAAAGCAGGTTTAGGATTCTGCCTAGCTCTCAGTTTTCCCATCTGCACAGTGGAGAAGGAAACTGCTGCCTTGCAGGAGCGTTGTCAAGAGGAGCTCATGAACCCACTAGAGCCTGAAATGCAAATTATTATCTTCACTCACCCCTGAAAGCAGGCCTTTCCCATTAGAGATAATGTTTCCATTCTGGTGCTATCTCACTGAGCAGAGTGGAATCTGCCAGGCCCTCCTCCAGCTGGAACTGAGATCCCTTCACATACAAGTATGGGCCCCTGAGAGGAACAGGCCAGCAACTCCAGAAGAGAACATGCTGGCTCTCACAAGTGGACAGTAATCCCTCACAGGTCCTTGCCTTATTCCACAGCCAAAGCACGGCCCAAGGCTTATTTTTAGAAACACAAATAATTTTCTTTCCTCTTTCTTTCCAGAGTCCACCAGCGTCAAGATGGCTCTTAAATGAAACTCCTTGACAAGATTTGGAAAGGCAGTTAAGCAGCACTGACTCCAAACACCAGTACTACCAATAAGTGTATAGCCCACACTTAACTGCACAGACCACTAATTTTCTTATTACAAGATGCAGTAACTGATACAACCTGCCTCGCTGGATTGCGGTAAAAATCAAAGCCTTTAGCACTTTGTTATGCCAAGCACGTCCTGGGACCAGCTTGTAGGAGGTGCTCAATAAATAGTAGTTATTATTGTTGACATTACACAGATCCAATCGTCAAACTACTAACAAATTTCCAACATTAGTGCTGCCAGCTAGGTGCAGGATCACACCTAGATTCTTCTCTGACCAGATAAGAACATATGTATGGAGATTCTCTAGTTATTCTAGGCCCTGAGCAGGTTTTTAATCTTGTCTTTTTTTTATTATTATTTTACTTTCTTGTAAAGATGCTGTACAGAGAGGTTACATCAGTAAGGTAATGAGTACATTTCTTGGGCATTGTTACCCCCTCCTTTGTTTTTTTCCCCACTATTCCTTCCCTCTCCTACCTCCCCCACTCCTCCCCCTACCTACCCACAAAGTTATAAGGTTCATTTCCAACACAGTGTCTTGTCATCCTATGTGATGAACAGAAACAGATGGAAGCAAGCAATGGCAAGTGGCGCCCTCTAGTGTTACAGACATTGTGCAGGCCTTGGGAGCCAGGACCTTTACCCTCACAGCAACAAGTGTGCACCTCCGATACCCAATAATCCACCTTGTTCAACAGCTGGTGGCAAGTGTTACAGCACTCATTCCTTGGAAGCTGAGCCTGAGGCTTCGTGCAGCATCGTGGTGGTAAGTGTTACAGCTACCTTCCACAACTCAGGTCCAGCATTACTTTTTTCCTGTTCTCTACAGCCTTCTGATCTTCCTCGACTTCTGCTTCTGCATCACAGACTAGTTAGCTGCTGTTGGCTCTGAGGCTGCTCCTCCACCAGCTGTTTCTGTGGCACATGCCCAGGTGGCTCCACTAGCCAATCATGTCGGCTGTCCTGTAGGGATGGCTCCAATCACCCTGTTGCTGGTCCCACCTCTGTTACTACCTATTCTATACCTTTAATACCAGCTCAGATGCTATAGAAATGATGAAAACCAAAAATATGCAAGAAAGACCACTTTACTGGCTCTGTGGTAGAGTGCTTGCCTTGCATGCATGAGGCCCTGGATTCGATTCCTCAGCACCACAAAAGCTGGTAGTGGCACTGTGGCTGAGAACTAGCTAGCCTTGAGCTGAAGAGCTCAGGGACAGCACCGAGGCCTAGATTTCAGGCTCCACAACTGACCCCCCCTCAAAAAAAGACCACTTTACTGGACTCAATGTTGCAACATTATCTCCCAACTGGTTGACAAACTGAACCAAACAACCTGCTTTTAGATAGATAGATAGATAGATAGATAGATAGATACATAGATACATAGATACATAGATACATAGATACATACATACATACATACATACATACATACATACATACATACATACATACATACATAGATACATACATAGATACATCTATAGATAGATACATAGATATATCACCAAAAGGGGGCAAGACAAAGGTGTCTTCACCAAGTACTACAGCCCTTTCATGAAAATGAAGGACTGTGTTTTCACCAATCACAGGTCTTAGGTGGGGCCATCTTCTCTAGCCTGGCTGCAAATAGCTGCAGGGTCAGGATATAGTTCACTGAATATGATGGCAAAAAGTCTGGTGCAAGCTGTCTGCTGAGCCAGACTCCTGCTTCAGCAGCAAGCAGCTGTGGTTCTCATGCAGCTTTCTCAAGGTGTCCATGGGATGTTTAAAACAGATGGTGCTGGTATGAGGTTCATTCCAGCTGGCTGTTGGGCTGACTACCCTTCGCAACTGATAGTCAAAGCAACCAGGGCAACTGGAAAGGTCAACTATCAAGTCAAATTCACCCAGCCCCAAGATACCTTAGCTTATTTGAAAGAAAATAAACATTAACAGGCATGCTTACAATAACAGCTTATTGTTAATATTAGTAGTGTTCTAACAATGCTTAACTTCTGCCACAATGAACGTATAGGGAGAGGCAGGTCCCTACCATCTGTTTAATGGGAAAGTCAGTAAGTGGAAGCATTTTGGAAAAGTAAGGGAAACTGTTAAGAGTAGAAAAGAGAGATAGCAACAGTTATTGAGACTCAAACACCCTAAATAAACATGGTTCCCTTAAATACTTTCCTGTCTAATTAGTGACACATAGGTCAATGCTCTGCCTGAATTGTCATAGTATTGAGATGGTGTCAGAAAAGTTGATGCATGTAAGTTAGAAGGCAAGAATGCCATCAAGCCTCTTTTCTGGAGCTGAGAAAAATACTGAGCAGTTATTATTTCCCTCACATCCTTCTCTCAGTATGCCTTTCTCTGTGTGTGTCTCTCTCTATGTCTGTCTCTTTCTCTGCCTCTCTCTCCACACACACACACACACACACACACACACACACACACACACACACACATACACACACGCACGCACGCATACACACACATGCACACACTTGATGGATTGCCTTTCAGCTAATATTATTACATAAGCATTGCCCTCTACAAAGAAACAAACAGCACTCACAGGACGTATGTCTTGTTATCTCCTGACAGGCTTCAAATAAATGTATTCCATAGAAAAACTCCTCCAGTATTTCTAGATAAAAATTATGATAATTTTCATACTTATACATCCTTAAACTTAGATTACTTAAAGATAAAATGTACTATACTCTTTAAATTAAATGCAGTCTTGATTGAATGATTAAAAGTCCCAAGGTAGCCGGGTGTCAGTGGCTCAAATCTGTAATCCTAGCTACCGAGGACTGTGGTTCAAAGCCAGCCTGGGCAGGAAAGTCTGTGAAACTCTTATCTCCATGAAACCACCAGGCAACTAGAAGTGGTGCTGTAGCTCAAGTGGTAGAGTGCTAGCCTTGAGTTAAAGAACTGAGGGACAGTGCTCAGGCTCAGAGTTTAAGCCCCATGACCGATGAAAGAAAGGAAGAAAGAAAGAAAGAAAGAAAGAAAGAAAGGAAGGAAGGAAGGAAGGAAGGAAGGAAGGAAGGAAGGAAGGAAGGAAGGAAGGAAGGAAGGAAGGAAGGAAGGAAGGAAGGAAAGAAAAGAGTCCCAAGGTACAAGCCTATAATCCCAATATTTAAGAGGCTAAGGGAGGAGGATTGTGACTTTGAGGCTATTGTGTGCTACATAGCAAGACCTTGTCTCAAAGTAAATATATGCATATTTACATATAATTTTTTCTTTGACAGTGCTAGGGTTTGCACTTGGGGCCTTGTACTTGATAGGCAAGCACTCTGCCACTTTAGCCTTTTTTTTTGGCTTTGGGGTTTTGTTTTTTAGATAAGGTCTCCTATGCTTGATCACAGTTAGGCTGCTACTTACCTATGGCAACCCATTTAGACAGGACCGCTATACCTCGCTAATCTGTTAAGACAGCATCTCACTAGCTTTTTGCCCAAGCTGGTCTCCAACTGTGATCCTCCTGCTACCCACCCTGGAATTCACAAGCATGAACCACCACACCTGCCTAAATGAATAATTATTTAAAAATAAGTAAAAAATGAAGAGTCCCATAATCAGAGGTCCAATCTTTATTCCCTATTGCTAGGAACCCACTAAAAGCAAGAGACTTTCTCACCAAAGAGTAGGAAAAGGAAGACACAGATCTGCCTCCCACCTCCACCTCACATTCTCACATGCTCTCAGCCATCTTCTAACTGTGCTTCCTTCTTCCACCAGTGTAGACACAGACAGCCGTCATCAGTAGGCAACATTGAATTCGGAACAAAGCTCACACTGATTGAACATAGGCAACCCCTTTGTTTTGTCTATAACGTTTTCCCTGTATTTGTGTTCAATGTATACACATTTCAAAGAAGGAAGTATGGAATAGTTGCTTTCATTTGTATCTGCGAGGATAATTAATGTGCATAAGCTTTTTGTCACGTATCTGTCAATTGAAATATTTTTAGAAGCTTCTCAATAATAGCTCATTTTTGTCCTCTGAGGAAATATTCAAAAGGATAATCTGATTACTTGGATGGCTAATCAGGCTTAGGATAACATTGTAATTTAAGTGGCCCCATAAAGAATGCTTACTCTCTGGGGGCAAATAAAGGCTTAGTCTCTCAGAGCTTCAGTCTTCTGGCTCCCAGTCCACTCCTCTCCAAGATGACATCTGGCTTGGAGAGGAGGAAGTGAGGCTTAGTGCCTTTCTGGCAGGTGAAGAGTCCTGTGCCTCTGGCTTCAAGGCTTCTGCTGGCCAGGGCTGAGGAGCCACCTGACTGCTGCTGGTCTTAACAAAACTGGCAACTGAAGTAGGTGGCTATGACAATAACTTGTAGTGCAGGCTTTCACTGTAAGAAGTATGTGAATGGTGTGGAGCTTATTGCAATCATAAAACAGACAAATGGCAAAACTACAGTTTAGATAATAAAGGAAATTTGGTATTGGCTGACATCAATAAATTATTGTTCATTTTGGTAAGTATGATAATGGCATTTTCCCTTCATTGGGTGCATTTAAAAATTTACAGCAGGATTACATGTGGTCTATGATGGTCTTGAAAAATATTTATAAAAGAAAGGAATGCAGCAGTGGCAGACAGATCATGAGCTGTCCTATAAGTTCTTTCCTTCTGCCAGGCATTCTCAATACTACAGAAAAGCTGCACACAAGTGATTCAGAGGGTAATTGCTAAACCTCTAGATGTGCAGAACCTAGAGCATGGCAACCATCAAAATGTCAGCATCCTCCTTTTCCTAGTCCCATGAACCAGCTAGCATGAAGTATATAAGTCGCTGTGAGGTTCAACTTGTAGAAAACTTCTAGAGAATTACTAGAAGCAATAAAAATAAATTAAAGGAACTAGTTTCAGGAGGTCAAAAGCAATTCCCAATAAGGGAAAAATGCAGAGACACACACTCTGCATGATTGAGATGAAGACCCTGTTCTACATACAGCCTTCTTGCCAATTGCCCTACTACTCTCCTTCCTTCCTTCCTTTCTCCCCTCATTCCTTATAAAGCCATTGTGTGTACCTGAGTTCTCCAGGACAGTCTTTTTGGGGAAAATGACAACTCTACCTACCTAAACCTTATTTCCTTCTCATCAACTCTCATTTTCCTTCTTTCAGCACCAAGCAGGAAGACTTGGGCCCAGTAACAGGGAGCTTACAATTTGTACTTTACAAGATCAGATGTCACTTGACCTTGGCCCAACTCACCATTCCCTTGTCATCTTTGAATGTTATCAGTTTCCCAGCCTGAACTAATTTAAGCCCAGAAAATATTGTCTAGTAATTTTAATTTACATTTAGAAGATTTTTAATTAGGTTAAGTTACACTCATATATTCATTACCCAGCAAATATCTGGAAACTTTTTCATAGTAATTTTTGTCTTCTAAAGTAGATTTGATTTTTAGAAATCAGCAAAAGCCATCCATAACTACTTGATGAATAAGAAGGGAATTATAAACATGGAAAACTGACTCCATATTTAATTCCCAAATCTTAAAGTGATCTAGGTCTGATTTTCTCCAGGGTGTCTCTTTGAAAGGCTTTGCTTGACAAGAAGATGCCAGCATCCCCTGTTAATGTCAGCTCATTAAGTTAAGTGAGCAAATTCTCACATTTGACAACATCACATTCCTTACAATGGTAATAACAATGTCAATGATGACAGGTATAGTGTATTTTTCACCAACTATGTGCCAGATTTTCCAGAGAAGTGCCCCTTGCTACACAAAATGAATATGAAATCCCAGCCAGTTGTAAAAACACAGCCCAAGGCTGACTTCAACAAGTACCAAGATTCATTTATGTCTCTGTTTTCTCTTTTAAGTGAATGTGGGTTTTTTATTCTGATCCACATAATCATACTAGTTGATACTTACTGAGTACTAAAAACAGATGCTGGTTTAAGCTTTTTACATTTATAACTTTTTTATCCATTACAGCATTCCTGTGAAGCCGATGCTATTTTTACCTCTACTCTGCAAGTGAGAAAACTGAGGTACAAAGGGAAAAAGGTGTAAATAATTTACCTGAAGTTGCACAGCCAGCAATAACTGGAGCCAGGACTTAGACCCAGATAACCTGGTACCACAGAAAGACAAACATGTACAAACATGTTCATCCTCTTTTAAAGTTTTACCAAGATGAGAGGTGACTCCTTTCTCTTGGATATACATTACTTGATTCTTTATAAAAACTAAAAAGAGGGGCTGGGAACATGGCCCAGTGGTAGAATGTTTGCTTGGCATGCATCAAGCCCTAGGTTCAATTCCTCAGTACCACATAAACAGAAAAAGCCAGAAGTAGTGCTGGGGCTTAAGTAATAGAGTGCTAGCCTTGATCAAAAGGAGCTCAAGGACAGTGCTCAGGCCCTAAATTCAAGCCCCAAAACTGGCAAAAATAAATAAATAAATAAAACGGAAAAAGAAATTTAAGTAAGGGATTGAGACCATCTCAAAAAACACTTAAAGGGTCATTCTTTTGTCTCCACTGGCCTTAACCAATGGAGAACCTACAAGATGTAGATTTCTCAGACCTCCCTGACTCAAGTGTTTAACATACATCCTCCCTACTCATACACATCCAACATACATACATGTTCACATCCACACACTCATACACACACAGCTGAGGTCAGTTGGATCTAGGAGCAAATATAATCATGTTCAAGATAATTATTAAGAGGACACTAAACAAACAAATGATGCATGCATTCCAATTATAAACTCTTTTAGATTTTCTTTTTTTAATATTTGGGTTTTTTAAATTTTTATTTATTTATTTTTTTGTGGAGTGGTGGAGAAAAAAAAAAGACTCTATGCTTGGGACTGTGCCGCCGCTGCCTCCACCTCCTCCTCCGCCTCTTCCTCTGCCTCCTCCTCCTCCGCCTCCTCCTCCTCCTTCTTCTTTCCTCTTCCTCCTTCTCTTCCTCCTCCTCTTCTTCTCCTCCTCTTCCTCTTCCTCCTCCTCCTCCTCCTTTGCAATAGGGCTATTTTCTACTATAAGTTAGTTTGATAGCCTTTATGACATTCTTGACAGTTCTTTATATCTAAAGGTATGTTATTTTGCATGATGTCTGTGTCTGAACTCTTTTATTAATCTAATACATGTGACATACAGGTAATATATTAAAAGACATATGTCATAATTGTTGGAGCAAGGCGCCAGTGGCTCACACTATAATCCTAGCTACTCAGGAGGCTGAGATCTGAAGATCACAGTTCAAAGCCAGCCTTAGCAGGAAAGTCCATGAGACTTTTCAATAAAACACTAGAAAACCAGAAGTGGCACTGTGGCTCAAGCAGTGAGCACTAGCCTTGAGCTGAAGAGATGAGGGACAGCACCAAAGCCCAGAGTTGAAGCCCCACAAACAACAACAAAAAAAAAATTGATGGAAGCTTTAATCAATTCAAAAATAACCCAAAACAGAATGTAAACAATGGATAGAAGTTATTTTTTATCCAAGCTGCTACTCTTCTTCTTTTAATTGGAGAATTAAGACAATTAATATTTAGAATTATTACAGAGAGAAGCATCATGTTTCCTGATATTTTCTTGATTTCCTGTATTTGGTCTCTTATCACAACTTTTAGCATTGAGAGCTGATAAGGTTAGGAAAATTGTCCCTTCAAGGCACATATACTGAAGGCTTGGTATTTAGCCTGTGGCATTATTAGGGTGTGGTAGAACATTTAAGAAGTGGGGCCTGAAATCAAAACAACATTGAGATACCACCTCACCCCAGTTAGAATAGCTATAATCAAGAACTCTGATAACAACACATGCTGGAGGGGATGTGGACAGAAGGGAACCTTACTGCATTGTTGGTGGAAGTGTAAACTTGTTCAACCACTTTGGAAAGAAGTATGGAGGTTCCTCAAAAGACTCCACATAGAGCTTCCCTATGAGAAATCCCACTTTTGGGCATTTACCTAAATGTTCACAAACAAGACCACACTAAAGCTACCAGCACGACTAAGTTTATTGCAGCATTATTTACCATAGCTAAGATATGGAACCAACCCAGATGCCCCTCAGTAGATGAATGGATCAAGAAAATGTGGTATATATACACAATGGAATTCTATGCCTCCATCAGAAAGAATGACATTGCCCCATTTGTTAGGAAATGGAAAGACTTGGAAAAAATTATATTAAGTGACGTAAGCCAGGCCCAAAGAAACATAGGTCCCATGGTTTCCCTTATTTGCAATATCTAGTATATGTCTGAGTCCAGCAGAAAAGGTCAGATAAGTTGATGTTAGGGAAATAAACCCTAAGATATATATTCAAATGTTTTTTTTCTTTCATGTGATTGTTTCTAACAGATTTATAAGATTATTTCTTTGTTGCTTTGTATGTCCCTCCCCCATAGTATAACCCCTGCTTTCACTGTATTTGATGTTGTTATAATTTGTGGAGGGGAAGGGAAAAACAAATTGTTTAAATAGGGAGACAGGTGGACCCATTGCAACAATGAGACGTACAAGTCGTTATGTTGAAAACAAACTTTATAAC
The DNA here is from genome assembly GCF_019054845.1 of Dipodomys spectabilis. Taxonomy (NCBI): domain Eukaryota; kingdom Metazoa; phylum Chordata; class Mammalia; order Rodentia; family Heteromyidae; genus Dipodomys; species Dipodomys spectabilis. Next base: position 2,413,682 of record NW_024870684.1, read on the forward strand.
TTTGGGCTGGGGGGGGGGAGGAAGGCTGGGGGGGATGGGTGGGGCAGGGGGAGGATGGGATGGGAAGGGGAAACAAAGGAGGAGGCTGCAATGCTTGATAAGAAATGTACTCATTATCTTGCCCATGTAATTGTAACCCCTCTGTACAGTATTTTCACAATTTAAAAAAAAAAAAGAAGTGGGGCCTGGTGGGCGGTCTTCAGGTCATTGGAGGCATGCCTTTGAAGAAGATATTAGGACCCAGCCCTTTCTTCTTCCTCTTATCAGCTCCTTTCCTTGTATCTCCCAACCGTATTGTTCTACCCCCATCATATCCCAAAAGCAAAAGACCAGGCAGCTACAGATCGAAACTTCCATAACTTAACTGTGGACCAAAGTAAATTTTTCCTCATGTTAATAAGTTGGCTAGGTATTTTTTATAGACCTGTGTGTGTGTGTGTGTGTGTGTGTGTGTGTGTGTGTGTGTGTGTGTGTGTGTGTGTGTGTGCTGGTCCTGGGGCTGGAACTCAGGGCCTTAATCCTATCCTTGAGCTTTTTTGCTCAAAGTTAGCATTCTATCACTTGAGCCAGAGCTCCACTTCCAGCTTTTTGGGTAGTTAATTTGGAGGTAAGAGCCTCATAGACTTTCTTGTCTGGGCTGGCTTCCTAACTCAATCCTCATATCTCAGTCTCCTAAGTAGCTAGGATTAAAAGCATAAACCAACAGTATCTAGCCTATAATAGAAGTTTGAAACTAAATTAAGAAATTAGGAAAATATTTCCAGGGAAAGAAGTTAAGAGGGTGCACAAGTAGTAAGGAGTGCACCTGCTCCGAAGTCAGACACTCTTGATTTGATTCCTGTCCCTTGTCTTCAGAACTGTGCTCATGGACAGACTGTAGCTCATACTCCAATAAGTCTCCATTTCCTTTGACCTTAATATTCAAAGTAACAGGAATCACACAAGGTTGTTATGGGACTAAATGAGAAAGCCAGTGTGGAAGTTCTAGTCTTATGCTTGGTAGATCATACAAATTCACTATTAGCTTAATAGAAGCAGTTTGACGTTCATAACAGTATATGTACTGAACAGTAGTTCCCCTTATTGGCAGTTTTGTTTTGTAGTCCCCTTTACTGGCAGCTTTGTTTTCCACAGTCAACCAAGATCTTGAAATATTGAGATGAAGACATTTTAAGAGACACCACATTCACAGTGTATTGCCATAATTATTGTGTATCATTGTTAGTTATCACTAATGATCTCTGTGTCAAACTTACAAGTGAAACTTTATCAAAGGTGTGCATATAAAGAAAAGGCATAGCTTACATCAGGTTTAGCACCACCTGGGATTTATGCATCCTCTGGGGGTCTTGGAACCTATCCTCTGAGGAAGAGGGGCTCTACTGTATATAAACAAATAGTTTCAGGAAACTATTCTGAGAAGGACTAGAGAAAGCTCTGGTTAAAAAAAAAAAAAAAAAGACAGACTGATCTATACATTTCTATATACCTATAAACATGTCATCTGATTGTTTGCAATGCACATAGATTTCTTTCTCAATTAAGAAATCCTTATACTGCTGCTGGTAGGAATATGAACTAATGTAACTACTATGGAAATGAGTATGAAAATTCTTCAAAAAACTATAAATAGGGCTACTGTACAATCCAGTGATATGACTCTTAACCATATATTAGAAGAAATGAAAGGCATGTGTACATCCATTTTCATTATTTTTTGCGGGGGGGTCCGGTTGTGGGGCCTGAACTCTGGGTCTGGGCGCTGTCCCTCAGCTCTTCAGCTCAAGGCTAGAGCTCTAGCACTTGAGCCACAGCGCCACTTCCGGCTTTTTTCATTTTGCTTATGTGGTGCTGAGGAATCAAACCCAGGGCCTCAGGCATGCAAGGCAAGCGCTCTACCACTGAGCCATCTTCCCAGCCCCTCCATTTTCATTATTGTAATACTATTTACAACAGCCAAGCTATGGAAACATCCCAGATGCTCTACAACTTATGAACTGATCAAGAAAATGATCTATAAATACCCAAAGGCCATAAGAATGAATGTCATTTGCAGGGAAATGGAAGGAACTAAAGATCATTGGGTTAAGTTCAGTAAGCTATGTTCAGAAAAACAAAGGTTATGTGTTTTCTCTCATATGTGGATGAGAGAAAGGTAAACATAAACATATGCATACATAGAATCAGAAAGAAAGAGAGAAAAGAGAATTTTTATAATTGTGGGACTGTTTTAGAGTACTAGAGGTATTAGAGAGAAGAGAAAAAAAGAGAGGGAGCAATACCAAAAGACACTGGATCAGTGAATGAAGTTAGTAAAAATTCATTAAAGCTATTGAATTAAGTGGGGTGCCTGTGGTTCATGCCTTTAATCCTAGCTACTCAGGAGGCTAAGATCTGAGGAACACGGTTCAAAGCCAGCCCAGGGAGGAAAGATCATGAGATTCTTACCTCCAATAAACCACTCAGAAAACCAGAAGTGGTACTGTGGCTCAAGTGGTAGAGTACCATTTTTGAACTGAAGGGCTGAGGGACAGTGCCCAGGCCAAGAGTTCAAGCCCCACGACTGACAAAAAAAAAGCTATTGAATTATAAAGGGTAGTGTGGAATGGGAAAAGTAAGAGTAAGCAAAGGGTCCATCTGATTCAAGTCTTATATATCCAAGTGTGAAATAATACAGTAAAACACCTTTAAACAATTAGCATACCCTGAACAAAATGAAGGATAGGGATGTCAAATAGGTCCTGTCCAGGGTGTAGGTCCTAGTGGGAGAGGGAAAGAGTGAACAGAGAAGGGAAGTAAGATGAATGGAGTCAAAATATATCTTGTATATACGTGAAGATAGAGCACTAAAGCTTAGGAAGGGGGAAGAAGGAAGAAGACTAAGAGTGGGGAAGTCTGGTCAAGGTATATTATATGCACATATGGACATGTCAAAATGAACCAACCCCCTTGCACAATTAATTGATGCTAATAAAAAGTAAGGAAAAGAAATGTTTATAGCATCTTTTGTTGTTATGTTTACTAGGAGACTTTGTCACCCGTAGCCTGAAGTCTTGACCATTATCTGTTTCTATCCCCTCATAGGCAGATCCACTGACAGCCTACTGTAGACCCAGACTCTTCCCCACCTTAAATATATAACCATTGGCACACAAGTTGCAGACACATAATGAAAACTGGCACTTATGCTATGCCTGCATAACATGATTCTGAGGGCCACAGCAGGCTGTGACATTTGCCTTGGGTTACAGAGTTGAGAAGGTAGAGAGTATGATTTATCTATGGTAGTCTGGCTCCAGTCCAGGCATTTAACCACTAGGCCACAGTGCTTCTAGCCATGTATCCTGCTTCTCATCAAATATTAGTTGTCTACCCTCTGACATACCCCGGAGCCCTGCCTCCTCTGCCTGTTGACTGCTTGTTGATTCTGCCTTGTCTGAATCCAAACATTGGCTGGAGCTCCAAGGCTCCCACTCCTCTTCCCAGATGGCCTGGGGGCAGTCTTCATTCCCCTGCTCTCTGCTGTCTCTATTCCACTTTGCCTACTGGTAAACTCTAGTGAGATGATCTCCTAGCAGTTCACTGTACTGCCAGAAACTGGTTTTCCCTACTCTACTGTAGCTTATTTGCATGTCACTTCCATCCTAATCATTTCTAAAATCAAGACTGACACAATTACATCCCCTGAGGCCCTCAACTAAAGATTATCCCCATGCCCCAGCTAAGGTCACATAATAATTCAAATGTTACTCACTCAGCCCTTACCTGTTGATGAAGGGATTCAGCCTCCCTCAAAGTCTCCCCTGGGTTTCTCTACCACTTTGTCACCTTCAACATGTATGCCACCTGAAAGCTACCCACAGAAGATCCTTCCTACTACCAACCTTTCCAGCAAAAATGGTGCCACCTTAGCCAGGCACTGGTGGTACACCTGTCATCTTAGCTACTCAGGAGGCTGAGATCTGAGGATTTCGATTCAAAGCCAGCCCAGGCAGGGAAGTCTGTGAGACTCTTATCTACTACTCAGAAAAAGCCAGAAGTGGTGCTGTGGCTCAAGTGGTAGAGCTCTAGCTTTAAACACAAAAAGGCTCAGGGACAGTGCCCAGACCCTAAGTTCAAGCCCCAGGACTGACAAAAGAAGGAAGGAAAGAACAAAAGAACAAACAAAGGAAAGAAAGAGGGAAGGAAGGAAGATGGTACCACTTTTCCAGAGCTCCAAGAACTGCATGTACAAAATGTCATCACAGCCCTGGGTATGTATGCTCATATTCCACTACAACCAAAAACCTCTATCATGCTTGTCTGCTAGGCCTCAAAGCAGCCCTAGTCAGAACCCAAGTCTCACAAAGGACTTTGAGAGAAGATCACATCTTAATTCTCTGCACTGGTCCCTTCTATTCAGACAATAGTCTCAAACCTGGGTTTGGACTAGGAATAGAAACAGAAAAATGGTTCTGATCATCTCAGTCATTCACCTCCCCTGCCTCATTGCTGACTCATGGCACAAACTTTCCTCTTCACAATCCACCTTTCTCCACAAGCACAGCCAGAGCACCAGTGGCCAGGAGCTCAGCTGGCCTTACCATATTCCCCCAGTCAGCTGAAGCCACCCATGGTAATAGGTGTCTGATAACTAGTAGTGATCATTAAGTATGAAACTGCTGAGTAACAGACTGTAGGTCTGTCTGCAACTTAAGAAGCATCATCCTCAATTACCTACAAAGAAACAGGCACGTAGGCATGCAGCCAAGGTCACCAGGTCAAGTATTGAGATGTAAGCCAAACTGTGCCCCCCCTCAATCCAAAATCCATCTCCTCCGCCCAAATGACTCCCCCCTTGCCAGCCTGAGGGTTTCTCCTCAGCCTCTGCTCTGTGTCCTAGTCAGAATAGGCATTGGAAGTAGGAGAGCAAAGAGCAAGAAATTTTAGACCAGACCAAAAGAATGGATTCCTAGTAATTGAATGTTTCAGCCTTAAATTGCCCTTGCAGTTGTGGTAAATGTATCAGGCAGGTCAGGGGTGAAGGCACACTTCTTGAATAAGTAGCTTGGGAAACTCAAAACAGCTTCACTTCCTAGATTTGTCTGAAGATTTCCATATGACAAAGCGTCCTGGAGGAGAACGCTGAATAAGCCTTTATTTTAATCAGAGATCAAAAGGTTAAGGAAGTGTGAGAATGTCCTATGATGCCTATTAAGACTGAGTCTCATAGGAGAATATTCTGGCCTCTTGCCACCTGCTACCACTAGTGTTAGTGTTAGCTAGTGTTGGTAAACAACAATAGATCTAGAGGCTCTAGTCATCTCTCTAATCCTAATTCCAAAGCTAGAATTCACCCCAAATCCTTTGTCTTCCATTTTTTTCCACTAGTCATTCACTTAAAATACAGCACCTAGCACATAACAGATGCCCCCATCCCTTCTCCACACACACAGCTTCCAGAATTCTGAAAGATCTAGGTATAGAAAGTAAGAAATGCAGGAAAGGACATAGGCAGACAGCTTCTTTCTTCATCATAGGTCCCCAGGCCAAAGCATGGCCTGGACCAGTGGAAAAAATGAATTGCAAATTAGTATATAATACTCAAGTTTGGGGCTGGGAAGATAGCTCAGTGGTAGAGTGCTTGCCTTGCACACATGAGGCCCTGGGCTCAATTCCTCAGCACCACATAAGCAGAAAAAGCCAAAGTGGCACTGTTTAAGGATACAGGTGGACCTGTTGCAACAATGAGAAGTACAAGTTGTCATGTCCAAAACGAGCTTTACAACGTCGGTGCGGGGGGGGGGGGGGGGGGGGGGCCTCTGTACAGTATATTCACAAATAAAATTAAATTAAATTTAAAAAAAAAAAGTGGCAGAGCGCTAGCCTTGAGCTGAATTGCTCAGGGACAGCGCCCAGGCCCACAGTTCAGGCCCCAAAACCAACCAAAAAAAAAAAAAAGACTCAAATTTTAAAAGACTAGACTGAAAATGCTCAGCTCTGCTATATGCTATAAAAGCATATTCCATGAAGCACATAAAAGGATTAAATAAAAAAATGGTTTCATGCTTATATCTCACCAAACCAACCTATTCAGTGTACCAATGGCAACAGGAAGGGGTCCATTATAATCAGGGAGCAGGGGTCTAGGGAGGGATGGAGCCAGAGATGAAAGCGCATCTCTATGGGGGTCACAGAAAACTTCCTAGAGGAGACTTAGAGGGTGAGCAGCCAATGGGCAGAGATCTGGTATGACTCATCAGTGTTGGAGGACATCAATATGGCTGCAGCAACAAGAGAAGTGGATGCAAAAAGTCTTGTGAGGAGTGGCCAAAGCAGCCTCATTAGCCAATGATGTGGGCTTCATCCTGACGTTGCCAGTGACTGCTATGAGCCTAGATGCTTCCATCTGTCAGGTGGGCATAAGACCCCTGTTTCACAGGTCTTACAGAGGCCTCAGAAAGCTTCATAAAATACTGGCAAGCCAGAAAGCAAGATCAATTCACTTTGGCTATGGCAATGAAAAGATATTCAGAAGCTAGCTGAAGATAGCTAGATGATGCTAGAAGGCAGAAAGGAGAGGATGGATGTGAAGGTGAGGGAAAATATAGAGGTTGGAATGATACAATGCTCACATTAATGCCTGAGAATTCAAATGGAGGTGAGGATACAGGACCCCTCCTGCATGTATCCTGGCCTGCTTCATGCCTGCCAGCTCCGAGGTAGGAAGCCGGGTACACTCTGCTCCTCCCTTCCTCATTGCCAAGAAATTCCCTGGAACACCTAGCTCCCATGAAAAAATAAAAGGAAGAAAAACAAATACTCATAAAGCATAAATCAAGTGCCAGCTGAGGACTCTATAAATCACATCAGCCTCACAACAACCAATGAGGAGACACTGTGATCCCATTTTACAATTGGAGTCACTGAGGCTTGGAGTAGTGACATAGCTATTTCTTTCTAGCACTCTCTGCAAATAACTAGTAGATCCCAATCTCAAACCAAGTCCTGAGTCACGCCCACCTGAGCAGCCATGTCACAGGCACCCTTGCTGGGAGCCAGCCCAACCCAGCTGCTGTAGCTCCCACCAGCAGGGAAGTTGGTCTCAGTAAATTCCGTCAGATGACTGATTTAGTGGAAGGGCTGGGGCATGAACAGCAGGGTGCCTGAGGGAGACTGGGACCCCACAACCAGGTGTTCCTGCTGCTTGTTGATAGCACCTGGATTATGTTCAGCAGGAAGAGGAACAGACCCAGACCATTCAACACCAAATCCCAGCACCTACCTGCTTTGACTCTCAGAGATCCCCTATTCTCAAAGGTTTGTGAGTCCCTGGAACCTCAAAAGCCACCTATATTTTTTTCAGTTGTAAAGGTGGTATATAGAGGGGTTGCAATTACATAAGTCAGCTAAAGAGTACATTTCTTCTGAACAGCATTACCTCTTCCCTCATTTTCTCCCAGTTTTTTTTTCCCTCCTGAACTCCCTCCCCCACAAATTGTATAGTTCATTTTTAACATAGTGTCTAGTATCACTGCTGAATTAGTTTATTCTTTCGCCTCAGAAGCATTGGAAATGCATTGCTTCCAGCTCTACCAGCCATCTTTAAGTTTCATTCAAATAAGACTTCTGGGAGACTGACAATGATATAATGCAAAGAACACTGGCCCAGGAATACAGAGATCTAGCCAGGAATCCCACAGTCACAGAGGCTGAAGACATTGGGCTAGTCTTGTCTCTTCTGTGGGCCTTGGATTCTGGATCTGTAAAATGAAACCGCTTATACCAAGTACTCTGAAAAAAGGCCAGTCATTTAAATTTACCAGTACAAGGAACAGAGGACTGCAGAGAAAGACTCAAAGCTTCATAAAGTCTGCTTGTTTGTTTATTGATTTGTTTGCTTAATTGGTTTGTTTTTTGTTTGAGAAAGAGTCCCCTTTGTAGCTCACGTTGGCCTTGAATTCCTGATCTTCTTGGCTCAACCTCCCAAATGCTACAATTATAAATGTGTGCCACCATGCCTGGCTCCACACATGTATTAATAACGTAAATAGTTAATTCTATCAACTTTTACCAAGCAACTAAGGAATGCCAGGCATCTTAGGGCCTGTTAATTTATAAACTCCTGCTCTATAGAAGCTTATATTAGTGAATTCTCTAGCTTGAAATTAGGTCAAAACCTCATCTCTACTCCCCAGAATCACTGAGAGTTGAGTAATGCAATTTAACTTCAGAATTATGTGAAATCATAACACCTGTGAAATCATCATCATCATCATCATCATCATCATCGCAACAAGTAACATCTTATGAACACTTATTATTGTTGTCATTATTCTAAACATATACAAGGTTATATGTTTAGAAGGGGGAACACTGTGCTAGAGCATTTGCCTATCATGCACAAGTCTTTTTCACAAATAAAATTTAAAATAGAATTTTAAAATACACACACACACACACACACACACGAGGATTCTCTAGAAGACTGCAGAATATGAGTTCTAATCCTAAAACACACAGACACTTAAAAGCTTAAAAACTTAGAGCTGTGTGTCTTTTGACGGGTGTTGGTGACTCACACCTGTAATCTTAGCTACTCTGGAGGCTGAGACCTGAGGATCACTGTTCGAAGCCAGCCCAGGCAAGAAAGCCTATGAGACTCTATCTCCAATTAAGCACCAAAAGAGTGGGCAGGAAGTGAAGCTGTGGCCCAAGTGATGGAGTGCTAGCTTTGAGCAACAAAGCTCAGGACAGCAGCCAAGCTTAGAGTTCAAGGCCCCTACCCCCAAAAAGCTGTATGACTTTGGTAAGCAGGACAGCTAAGGAGAAAAGGATGGAGAGGTGTCCCCCTTATGGGGAACACTATGTGCCAAAGCCCTGAAGCACAGAATGCTTTATATAACTGAGAACCAAGACCCCCCAGACAACCTGGAGCTTGGAAAGTAAAGGTTTCATTGGCAACAAGGAAAGCTGGGAGAGAAGCTAGGCCCTAAAACCCACACTGGTCATACTGAGAGGCTTTCATCCAGAGGATGAAAGAGGAAAAAAATGTAATGGGAAATTACGATGAGAAAGCAAGAGGAAAGGCAGATTTCCTGAGTTCCAGCCATTTAAGATCAGACTGGCAGCTGAAAAACCCAGAGTGGGATTTCAGAGAATGAATGGCCTCAGACCCTCCTCCACAGCCAGGATTGGTGTAGTAGCCCCCTGATCTTCCTACACCAGGCTTCTTTCCTCACAATCAGGATTCGGGTTCCAAGGAAAACACCTTTAAACAAAAATGGTTTGTCCCCAAGGACCACCAGCAGAGTGTCTGCCCCTTCCTCTGGCACAGAGAGCTTTCAGAAGATCCACTGCAGATGGAGACTATCAAAAAGAGATTGGCCCAGGCCCTGAGACATCTGCAGGCAAGAGCCTCACTGGTTCTCTTACTGGGAACTCCTCCAGCTGATGCTAAGGGGGAAACCTGAGCTCTCCTTGGCAAGAACCAGAAAGATCCTGGAAAGACACTTCCCCTTTAGGAGGTTATGAAAAATCTGTGATGGACTTGGGACTTGTAGACTTTAGAATTTTCTAGCCAAAATGTGCCTCCAGACCTTTGGATCCCACCCCTTAGAAGAGAACACCATGATTTTTCCTGGGTCTTCAAAGGATTCTGGAGAAGTTGTTATTGGCACCATCACTTGAGAGGAGCAAGCTGGTTCCCAGGAAAAGGTTTCTCCTGCTCCAGGGTGCAGCCTCATACGATAGGTAATTGTTCTCATTTGAGGGGTAGTCATTACTGGGTAGTTCTAGCTCCTAGCTTTTTCTTCGGTCCTTTATTATAAAGATATTGTCAGTCCTATCCTTCGTAGACAAAGTGAGTGTAGGATAGAGATTCAGAGACAGACAGATGCAGAATGGAGGCTGGGATGCCAAGCTTTGACCCTGCTCTTAGTGAATTTGTGAGCCCAGAAAAGGAGTCAGTACTGGCTTTGAATTGTAAAAGTGCCTGTGTGTAGGTCACATACTTCCACACATGTCTCTTACTTACATACTTAGTTACACTGACCTACTTCCTGCTGTTTCTACCTTTATGTTATGGATATGAAAATGTGGACTTAGCATTGCTAAGCTACTGCCCTGGAATATTATCAGTGCACACCCATTGTGAGCCACTAAACAAGGAAGGCACAATCAGGAGCCAACTCCTGTATTAATGTGCTTTCAGAGTATCCTTTCCTTTGTTTTCATTTAAAACTTTGTAAGTTGAGCATGTCCACAAGGCATTCCTGCCCATCATTTTGACCTTACAAACATGTACTCTATGACCTTGGGATAAGCAAGCTCACAAATGTCTTTTGAAGATAGGCTGAGGTACTTACTTTGTTGCTTCCTGTGGTGTGCCCATGCCATGTAATAAATCTCCTTCATCTGCCCTTCACCACTACTGGTCTCTTTATTTGACATATTGGGGCAAAAGGCCAGACCCACTGTGGAACCTCTGGAGTTGGGCCTCTGGCCTAGAATCCAGTTACAGTACTACTCACCACCTTTCTATACTTGGCTCTCTGTCTCTAGTGGCTCAATTGTATGAATTACATCCTTGGGCTTCCTCACTCTCTAGCCAATGGGAAATATGATCAGGAGATGAGAGAAAAAGAAAAAGAGGAGTTAGGTGTTCGTTCCCACCGCTCCCTCTCTTTCCAGCCACCGCAGGTTGGCTGAATGCCCCACCTGCAGGTTCCCCACAGCCCTCTCTTTGTCTGGTTCTGGCTACTGCTCCCTGCCCTCCACCCTTCAGAGCTAGAAGAGAGGCTTCTGTTATTAACTTCAGGCTTCTGCAGCACCCCCTACACAGTTCCTTTCTTAACTTCTGGGTTTATGTTAAGTGGAGTGTGCTGTCTGCTTCCTGGCTAATGTACAAGGTATTCTTTGACCTGTGGATCATGCCCTTTGCTGTTGTCCAGGGGAGCTGGAACTGACACAGAGAGGCGTGTGACTCACCAGAGCTGCCCCTCCTAAGCTAACCAGCATTACTATTGTGCTAAGCAGCTAACTCCATGACTAAGGGCAATTCTGAACAGCTAAAACCTACTTTCCAGATCCCTCTCCCTTAAACACTGAGGATTTCCACAAAGATGGACCATGGCTACCTGCTGTATCTTATTCTTTCATCTTGACAGTCTTGTGAAGTTTGGGTCTTTATCCCTGTTTTATAGGTGACAATCTGGAGCCCAATAAGTTGGACACCAGAACTTTGGTTGATGATAGTTCCTTCCCCTTCACCCTGCTCCTCCCTAGAAAACAGGGCTGGATAGGTAGGCTATAGAAATAGCTAAAAGTGGTAAGACTCCTAGTCTAGAAAGACCTGAAGGGAACCCTATCCTTGCTAATGTGGAATAATTTGGCCTACAGCACTTAGGTAGAGGGACTGAGCAGGCTTTAAGTCTCAGACATCTGAGTGATGCTCCAGAGCAAGTATGGAGAACATTTGACAGTTTTATCTGTCATCCATTTCTGTTCCTTGTCCTGACAACCATCTTCCATACCTTTTGAGGATTTTCAGCTTTCCATGTGATCTAGGTGATCTAGGTAGGAGTGCCTCGGCTCCACCTTAACTCAGATAATGTGCCAACAGAATATTTAGAAGGGAAGAGTCCTTCCTGACGCTTGCTTCTAGCTATTTACATGAGTGCAAATTGAGTCCACATTAGGGCTTTTCCTAAAACTAGGGCAGGAAGCTGCTTTCAAAACCAAGAGGTGCCAGCTGGTAAAACATAAGCCAGGAGCAGCTGGTGACCATCTTTCCCATACTTCTAAGTACAAGCACAGAGCAGCACAGAGGTGGAAGACAGAGGGAAGAAGGCAATCCTAGTCTGGAGATGATGGTAGAGCCATACAGCAAAGGGAGCCCAGCCCTGACTCTACCATCTCATTTCAGTCAAGGTTTCTGCTACACAATCCTTTGCTTATCGGTGCATTCCAGAAATGCAGACTTAAAGAAAGAAAGGAAAATGGCTCAAGAGCTCAGTCAGGACCCTGTGGGTCTTCTCCAAATTTCTTGGGTACAAACAGTAATGCTTAAGTAATGCTCTTATGAGAGCTAGAAAAGGTCCTCTGATCATTCTGCAGCCTACAATATGAAATTTTATGTCTTCTAGTATTTTCATTGCCACAAAATCATCTATGACAACTTAGGTAAGATAAGGGGATTTGGGCTTATACCAGTCTGGCAAACAAATTTCTACAGAAGTTTCAAGAAGGAAAAAAAAGCAGTACCATTAAAGCAAATGTTTCTGACCTGGGTCAGACTCTATAAACTGAACCACAGGAGTTTTGAGACATGTAGCATTCACCACATCTCCAAAATACTTTCTTCTTTGGGGGTTAGGGAGGATAAGGGCTTTACTGAAAGGGCCAGAAGAAGGCTGTCACAGAGAATGACAAATGGGAAGTGGATCACCTTAGAAAGGTCATTGGCACAGAAACTGAGAAATCTGGGCTGGCTAAGATGTTGGGCATTTATTAAAATTCCCCAAGTGTGAACTCATGCCTAAATCAAGCTGTCAGTGGCTGCCTGGGGAGGACAGCGAGGTCCCTGAAGAATTCAGCATCCAGAGGCTTGCCACCATCTCCAGTTCAACAACTGTGCTGAGGCTGGGGGAGGTCAAAACCAATGGTTGGACATGGAGCCTAAGAAAACAGGACCCGAGAGCAGGAGGAATCACCTTGCTGGAGTTATCCTAGCAGAGGTGAGCTCAGAAGAAGATACATTTTGGCCCTGGCCATCATCTAGTTCAAGGAACAGGAAAATGAGGCTGAAGAAACCATCAAAGCTGTGGGCAGTTGTATCCTAAACAGAAAGAGAGGATTGCTCTTTGAAGTAGGAGAGACCTGAAGGACCACCATGAGCTCTAGTTTGTCATTAGGTGGCTATGTTCCCTCCCCAGAACTGAGTCAGGGCTTACTTCTCTGTGTTTTTGCTTCTCCAGATCAGCATCACTCAGACCACTCTTATGATACAATGTGCCTCCTGGACTTCTCTTACTGGGGAAATCTTCAAACTTAAGATACCCAAACCAAGCCCAGCTTCCTACCTCTTGAATGACCTACAGCTGTTGGTCTCCTGTGTTAATGAGTAGCGCAAACAGTTACTGACACCTGCGTCAAAAACCTAAACATCAGTCTCAACAACTTTCTTCTCATTAACTTCCTCAAACAGATAGTCACCCAGCCAGCTCCGGTTCTAGGTGGATTTCAAACCGAGGGTTGTACTCCCTTTGACCTCTGGTTCTCGGATATATTAAGTGTTTCCTCCTGAGTTAACATGCAGGGACTCAGAGCTTTGGATAGTTCTGCTTGCTTCCTCTCCACTGCCAAAGCCAAACCAAGCAACCCCAGCTCCAACAGACGCCAGGTCTTAACTCTTTGTTCCAGGGCTCTCATCCTCATCCTTGCCCCACACTTCCAACTCTGAGTTGCTCTGCAGCACCTATCTTCTCTGCATCCCCATAGTCACCTAGATATTCCTATCAGCAAGCAAGATTCTGTCTCTAAGACAAAAACGCTGTTTTACTAATCTCTGTAATCCCAGGACCACAGCAGAACCTGGCATGGAGTCATCGTAAGTCTAGTTTCTCTCTGAATCACACTTACCCCTAGAATCCTTCTAGGAAAATTGGTTCCAGTTAACTTAACGTCATGAACTAAACTCAATACCTTGCTCTATCTCTCAGGTGAATTGCCAGAAGATTATATCTCTGGAATAGACCAATTGGTTATTGCCTGATTAAGGGAATAAGAAACAGCTGATGGCCAAAGTACAAGCTGGAATACAATGAAAATTCCCTATTCCTGGAGAAAGAGGAAAGATGTTTATTAAGACATGGGCATTTCATTCATTAGGTCATTTATTCTCATGGAGACTATATAAAGTAGATATTATGTATAGATTGCTATTTTTCAAGTAGGAAAACAGGTTTAGCAATTCTAATAGTTTGCCTATTTTAGGGGCTGTAAGATATTGATAATTATATAATCTAAAAATGAGAATGTTATTTGTCTTTTCAAAATTTACACATTGCTGGAATGGGAATGTGGCTTAGTGGCAGAGTGCTTGCCTAGCATGCATGAAGCCCTGGGTTCCATTCCTCAGTACCACATAAACAGATAAAGCCAGAAATGGCACTGTGGTTCAAGTGGTAGAGTGTTAACATTGAGCAAAAGAAGCTCAGCAATAGTGCCCAGGCCCTGAGTTCAAGACCCAGGACTGGCAAAAAAAAAAAAAAAATCTACACATTGCATTTCTTTTTCCAAGTTGCTATCTTGTGTTTTGATTAGGCACTGTATATTATTTGAATACAGAAACAACTAAGTCTTCTCTTAAATAAACATGCAAAACATATGCCATTTTATTCCATGCAATATATAAATAAATAAATTCATATAATGGAAAATACAATTCAGAGATCTGCCTGAAACAGCTATCACAAAAATACTGTATAAGACCAAATAAAATAATTTGTAAAACATTTCTTTGGGGGGTTCGGTCGTGGGCCTGAACTCTGGCCTGTGCACTTCAGCTCTTTAGCTCAAGGCTAGTGCTCTATCACTTGAGCCACAGCGCCACTTCCGGCTTTTTTTTTCTGCTTATGTGGTGCTGAGGAATCGAACCCAGGGCCTCATGCATGCAAAGCAAGCACTCTACCACTGAGCCACCTTCCCAGCCCCTGTAAAACATTTTTTTTTAAAAAGGTTTAAGTGAATATAAGGTCACACAGCTAGTGAGTTGGTGACATCATATTTAAATTCAGATCCTTGCTCAATGCCTTCAGTTTCTTTATATACTATGAGTCCACAGAGGAGTCCAAACTGTTGAGAAAAGCAAAGGGTCAGGTGAGTAATGAGGATCAATGAGTAATGGTTTGAGAGGAAGGAAAACGAGCACTGTCCCCAGCCTGGCGGCATGTCAAATCCAGGGCTTAACACTTCCACAAAGTAGTTCATCCTCACAGAAAGAGGTGTAATCATCTCCATTTTACAAAGGAGGAAATGGGCCACAAAGAAGCAAAGAAACTAAACAAAAATTACAAACCACAAAGAAGCCCATATAGAAATTATATCTACCTAACTGAGAAGGAGGGGAAGGGAAGTAACAAAATGCTGAAACAAGGATACAAGTTGACCCATTGTAACAATGAGATGTACAAGACACTATGTTGAAAACAAACTTTACAACTGGGCGGGGGGAGGGGGGGGAGGGGAGGAGAGAGAAGTGGGAGAGGGAAGGAAGGGATGGAGGGGGTAGCAACGCTCGATAGGAAATCTTACTCATGTAACTGTAACCCCTCTGTACAGTATCTTTACAATAAAAAAATATAAAAAAAGAAAAAAGAAAATATAGTATTATGGAGTATTATGGTATTATGGTGTATATGGTATTATGGAGTATTATGGTACTGTGGTATTATGGAGTATTATCTAGCCATTAGGAAGAATGAAATTATGCAGTTTACAGGGTAATGGATGGAAGTGGGGATCATCATGTTAAGTAAAATAAATCAGACTCAAAGAAATATAGCAAGTTCTCTTCATAGGCAGAATCTAAATCAATTTTTAATAGAAAAATATGAAGAGTGTAAAGGAAGGACTATTTGAGGAGGAGAACAATGGGAGCAGGAAGGACAAAGGGAGATGTGGAGGAGGGAGTGCTTTGCCTGTACGTATGGAAACAGAATAAAATGCATCAAAATTGTTTAAAAGACCGCAGGTGAGGAGGAGTAAGGGGTTCATTCAATCGTTTCCAGAGGGCAACGGAACCTAGAGAACAGGTCATTCCAGTCAGCTTCCCAGGACACACAACAATATGGAAAAGAGAATGGATCGGAACAGAAATGTCATCCAATAAACAGCCCTTCTGCTAAGCAGCACGTCATCGGATATTTCTAAAAACTGTTCTCTTCTCGTGCTTGGCTTGGCAATCCCAAGTGTACATTTTTAGATAGAAAGGAGGGAAGTGGGGTGAGGGGGGGTAGATATACCAAGATTTCTCCCAATCCAATAAGAGGTGTCTGACCTACAAATTTCAGAAAATAACTTGTATTTCCCAGGATTGCTTTGTGAGAACTCAATGAACTCATGTATGCAAAATATCCCTATAAAGCAACAGACAGATATGCTGTACTATGTATGTGTGATGGCATTAGGGCCACAGACAGGAAGTTATCACCACTGGAGGGAGACCACCAGGCCACTTGGGTTCCATCACAACTCACCCTATCATGTCACTTCTTGAGTAAAGTTTCCAGCAAACACACAGATCCCATGAGGTGTTTTCTGTGGTGACGTGTGAAGCCAGCAAGGAGTCCTGGCGGGCCCTTGTGGCTTCAGTGATGACTGGCCAGTCTGGCATTGGGAAAACAGTTCCCACATCGGCTAGGCTGAAGGACTTGAGACACATGAATGTCAGACCCATTTAGTTCAGGGACATGTTTTCTCCAGAGAGGCCCCCACAGGAGCATTTCTACCCCGAAGGTTAACTTGGGGGTTTATGCAGTCAGTCAAGGATGCCAAAAAGAGCATTCCCAGGGAGCAGCTCCACAGGGGTTGCTGGCCAGCTGGCCTGGACAGGAGCTGGCCCTCGGCCTCCTCACAGGACCCTGTCCAAGTGCTCAGCAAGAATGATTTGAGAATTTACATGTCAGAAGAGACTCTAAGGTGACTTTTATTTTTATTTTCATATTTTCAAAATCACTTGGGAGGGTACGGAGGGATCAGTTAGAGGGAGAGACAGCAAGAGAGTCCACAGAAGGAGCAGCGTGGCCAGTGCCTGCTGTATGTCCCCTGGAGTTGAGAGTAATCTACACTGAATTCAAGAAGGAAGAGTACACCTCTGAGCTTCATCCCAAAGTTACCAATGTCGAGAGCTCCTTCCCTGCCAGTTCAGAGCCTCCCTGCCTGGCCAAGTTTTATACCTTTTTTTTTTTTTTCCATACAACACCAATGGACTCACAGTCCTAATGCTACATGGTGGCCATATGCACTGGCTCCTGACATACTCAGTTTCTAATCTGGGATCCATTCCTCACTAAGCTGGGTGATGACAAGAAAGTGGTTTAATCTCCTCAGCCTGATGTACATTCCATCTCCTAAAAATAACAGTGATGCCACACTGTTATAAGATAGTGCATATAGCTTAGCACCAGGTGGCTCACATCTATAATCCTAGCTACTCAGGAGGCTGAGATCTGAGGATCGAGGGTCAAAGCAGCCCAAGCAGGAAAGGCGGTAAAACTCGTATCTCCAATAAACCACCAGGAAATCGGAAGTGGTACTGTGACTCAAGTGGCAGAGCACTTGCCTTAAGTTGAAGAGCTGAGGGACAGCACCCAGGCCCAGAGTTCAAGCACCACGACCAAAAAAAAAAAAAAAAAAAAAGAAGGTTATGCATATAAAATCCCCTCAGCACCTTGGTTGTGCTATATCCTTCTCCTTAGAATCCTGCTGGCCCATCCCTCCCCCAAAGCAAGCCTACCCCAAGGTCCACATCTTCAATGGTGACCACCATGGGACCACTAACCGGGATGAAAGAGGCCTGCTATCATACTCAGCTTTTTATTGGTTGAGATAGGGTCTTACACCCATCTCTTTTTGCCTGGGCTAAACTTGAACTGCAGTCTCCAGATCTTCCAAATAACTAGGATTGTATGCCCGATCCACCACATCCAGCTTATCACGCCTTTAAAAAAAAAATCTGAGTCTCTATTGTAAACTAGGGTAACTGTGTTATTCTTGTTATTTTCCAGGATCATCATGAAGACAAAAATTAAAATGAAAAACATATGACAGACTTTTTACACCTTGATATTGCATTAAACGTCATTCCTGGTACCTAAGATGTATTTATTATTTGCTTACATTGTGAAGGTGATATACAGAGGGGTTACATAAATCAAGTAACGAGTACATTTCCTTTTGGACAATGTCACCTTGTCCCTTGTTTTCTCCCAGTTATCCCCTCCCGACACACCTCCCCCACAAGTTGTGAAGTTCATCTTCAACAGTATCTAGTGAGTGTCACTGGTGCACCTTGTTCACTCCTCCTTTTTGTCTTACCATTTCTGTGCTCCTCCTTACCTTCCCCAAAACAGATAAACTTCATGCAAGACAAAAGATACAGAAATTAAAAGTGGTTCCTGAGACTTCTTTCTTTCTTCACATGACCTTGTGACATCACTATAAAGTTGGATTTCTGGCACTTGCGACCAACAATGACTCACCTAATACATGCTGGCAATCTCTCCAGAAAAGGGCTGTTTAATTCATGTCTCCATCTCAATCCTCAGCCTGGAGCCTGAGCCATTCAATAAATGTTTCTTGATTTTATATGCTTCTGTAAGAGAGATGGTGTCGTGAGGGACCTATTTTGGAAGGTGAAGTAAGATCCATTAGGGTGCTTTAAGCTGACCTAATTATGTTTTCAAATCAAAAGAACAGATGAGAGCAACAGTTATGGACTTTCACCTCATGGTTCCAAGATAGCTGCTAAAGCTCCAGACATCACTTTCTCCAAATGTGTATTCAAGTAGTTGTCTGGGAGGGGTGTCAAGGAAGTGAGACATTTCATTAAAATCTTGGACTATAGCTTCTAATCTTATCTATGAGGCTGTGCAGTATCACTAGGAGTGGGAATCTTTTCCAAGGTGACTTTTGTTATGACTTGGACCACATAATCATCCCTTGTCTATGAGGGAGGCTAGAATGTATGTACTCTGGAAAAGGGAACGAAGGGATTAGAAATAGCCTGACATTATTCAGAGAGTCTTGTGCATTGGTTGCCTATGGCTGCCAAAAATCTTAGTGGTAAAACAACAAAGATAACACATTTGTGCTCTCACTGTTGCTCTGGGACAACATGAAGGTGTAAATAGGGCCTATGTTCTGAAAGTACGAGGGGAAAATCAGCCTGCACCTACCACAGGCCACGTTCATCCAGCGATTCACAGCCTCCATCGACAGCCTCCATCCACAGAGCCAGCAAAGCAGCATTTTCAGATCTCTCTGATCTTGACCCTTGCCTCATTGTCACATCTTCTCTTGCCCTCTTGCCTCACAAAAAGTTCCATCCAGAGAATCTCCTGATCTCAAGACCCTTAAACACCACTGCAAAATGACCTTTGCAATGTAAGGCAACACACTACAGGATCCAAGGACTAAGACAGAGACCTCTTTGGAGACCCATTGTTCAACCTAACCACCCTCTCCCATGATTCCTTATGAGCATCTTCCTCCAGAGCAAAGACTGCTGCTAGATGAACCAAAGCCTCACCAAAAACCACTTACACCTGCCTTCTTCAGCCCTGGTATTAACATTCACAAGAGACAAACGGGCTGACTCAGGCTCTTCTCCACCAGGTTCCCGGGAAGAAAACACTCAAGCCAAATTTGAAAACAAAAACAGGAAGCTTCTTAGACTAGCCAACAGTGCCCCCTAGTGGCCAGGAACAGAAAAGTGAAACGGGGCTGCAGTTTGGTAAAGAATCAGAGGATTTAGCCTTGTGGACTGAACCTTGCAGTGGAGAGGAGAGGACAGCAACCTGTTATGTGCCCTCAGTCTGAGCACAGGTAAATAGTACTCAAAACCTGGCACAAAAATTTGTTTTAGGTAAATTTATTGGTCAAAATTACCTTTGTGGTGGTTTGAACTCAGGGCCTCAGGTTTTGCTAAGTCGGCGTGATTCCTGCTAAGCCATGCTGCCATCCTGTTTTTTGACTGGTTATTTTTAAGATAGGATCCCACTTCCAGCCAGTGCATATATGTGGGCCATGAGTTGCCTACTTTTGGCTTCCCACTGTTTCTGGGATCATTGGCACATGCCATCATGCTCAGCTTCGTTATGTGAAGATGGAACCACATAGACTTTGCTGCCCAGGCTGGCCTGGATCCACAATCCTCCCAACCTCAGCCTCCCACAAAGCTTGAGATAATAGAGACCTACCACTGCACCCAGTTACAGGTTGAGAAGGATGTCTTAAAAATGTCTCTGCCCAGATGGTCTCAAACCACAATCCTCCCATTCTCAACCTCCACAAACAGCTAGAATTAAAGGCATGAGCCACTAGCTACAACAACAAAAATTAATGCCTGCTCTGGAGCCTGAACTCAGGGCCTAGGCACCATTCCTGAGCTTCTATTGCTCAAGGCTAGCACTCTACCATATGAGCCACATAGCGCCATTTCCAGCTTTT
Organism: Dipodomys spectabilis; assembly: GCF_019054845.1. Lineage (NCBI taxonomy): Eukaryota > Metazoa > Chordata > Mammalia > Rodentia > Heteromyidae > Dipodomys > Dipodomys spectabilis. The sequence continues at coordinate 2,433,893 of NW_024870684.1, forward strand.
TGGTAGTTAATTCTAGATAAGAGTCTCACAGACTTTCCTACCCAGGCTGGCTTCAAACCGCGATCCTCAGGATGTAAGTGTGAGCCACCAGCATCCGGCAGAATTGCAACAAAAATTTAAGAACATGGTTATCTTTCTTTTTGTCAGTTGTGGGGCCTGAACTCTGGGCCTGGGCGCTGTCCTACAGCTCTTCAGCTCAAAGCTAGTGTTCTATCACTTGAGCCACAGCGCCACTTCCAGCTTTTTCTGCTTATGTGGTGCTGAGGAATTGAACCCAGGGCCTCATGCATGCAAGGCAAGCACTCTACCACTGAGCCACCTTCCAAGCCCATAGTTATCCTTTTTCTTACATCTTTCCTAGCAAAAAAGATTAAAAATTATATAATATAAAATGCATCAATTTGCTTCCTCTTACATCACGGCCAACAATAATAATATAAAGTGTACTAGTCTTTAAGGGGCACTACATAACAAACTGCTGGAAACAGTCAGCAAGTTGCCAGCATCTTTGCTGCAAGGAGGCCAGATGATGTGCTGAAGGGGAGGAACACGTATGTGGAGGAAAATGCAGGGTTCTGGGGAGGGAGTAGTGCAGGGAACTGAGCAGACCAGGCTCACAATCAGCAGTTCAGGATCCAGGAAAGGGCATCTGGCTAGGTACAGGTCACCTTCTCAGCAACTCAGCCGCACAAAGAGCCTTTACTCCCTCATCCCGATGATGCTCACATTCTATGCTTTGTAACTGTCTCCTAGGGGCCCATGTGGGGTCTTTTTGCTTTTTTCCTAAATGTTCTTTATTTTTAATTATGGTTATTCTGCAAAGAACTTAATCCATTCACTCTGCATGCTAATTCTAAATAAATAAAGCAACTCTTAAAATAACAATGCCCAATAAAGGCTGGGTGCCAAAGGCTCATGCCTATAATCCTAGCTACTCAGGAGATCTGAGTATCTTGGTTCAAAGCCAGCCCAGGCAGTGATGTCCTTGAGATTCTTATCTCCAAAAAAAAATAAAAGAAAAACAGAAGTGGAGCAAGCTGTGGCTCAAGTGGTAGAGAGCTAGCTATGAGCACAAAAGCTCAAGGACAGGCCCCCAGGCCCTGAGTTCAAGCCTCAAAACCCACCACACACACACAAAGAACACCCCTGAAACAAAAAAAATTCACCTGTTAGGGAAAGACAGAGAAGGCTCTCTCCTGGGAATGGTCAAGTGTAGCCCTTCCCACACATGACAAAATAACCTTTTTTGTCCCCTAGTAGTAGGTTCTAACGGTAGATAACTAGGAAGAACATGTCAGTGTGTCCGAACTTAGGCTGATATCCACAAGAGGGCAGTGGTGTATGCAGTCAAAGCCTGTGTTCTCAATTGGGCCTTTCCCTCTAGGACTGGAATAAGGGACAGCAAGAAAAGATAAGATCCAGAATGAGGGATCACTACACACACACACACACACACACACACACACACACACACTGAGGCTCATGGATAAGGACTCACCTCACCTACAGTCTCCAAGATTGAATAGCTAGGATCTTCCCCTTCCTCAGCATTCCCCTGTTGGCAACAGACTTCTGGACCACATAGACCAAGGGCATGAAAATCTCCAGTTGGGGTACCTGTACTCCAAGGTCAAGAAGACTTGCCATATCCATTGCTGCCTCTCCATACATGGGATTCAAACGGGAGAAATGTGAGCCTTCTATGCTTCACAGACCTCAGGGCACTAAACAGGAAAAAAAAAAAAAGCAATAAAATATATATTATGGTTAGAAAGTATATATGGAAAGCAATAGTACTCAGTCAAGGCCCCAGTAAACAGATGGCATACTTTAAGTATGGGACCCTGGGGGAACCTTCATAAAGGAATTACATAAATACAGGCAGGATGTAAAGAAACCACAAGGATCAGTGCCTGTGGAGACAGTGACCCCAGGCCACTCCCTACTGACAGGCAGTGGCCATAGGAAGCTCTCAGAGGCAAGTCAGGCTGGCTGGGCCCCCTGGTGGGCTCTCAGTAGCCACAGGACCCTATGAACTCCAGAAGCCAAAAGGCAAGTTAGCCCTGGGGGATGTCCCAGAGGCCAGCTTCCTGAGCCACAGAACAGAGTGGCAAAGTGTTTATGTACTCAACAAAGCTGAGTAGCCAACACCTCCTGCATGGGCAATAATTTCACTTGGAACTACTATGGCTAAGGAAAGAACTGCTCTGGCTGCTTACAAAATCATTTCTAGGAAGATAGTAATAGAGCTTTAGTTAGAAAAAGTAATTTCTAAACTCTAACTTTGTGGACTCTTTCTAATGTCAATGTAATAAGAAGCAAGTTTCCTTAGCATTAGATAACAGGGAAATTTTGTCATGAAATTACAGTGCAGTAGGTGGCAAATTCTGAACTAAGCTTGCCCTTTCAGTCTTGTATTATATCATACAGTGTTGTTGTATGGTAGATCCACTCAGGAGAACAGAAAAGCCACCACTTACAAGGCTGAATTTGGAGCCTTCATTAGAGCTCTAGCAGGCAGCAAGGGGACTTCTGTCACAAAGACCTACTACCTTGAATACAACTAACACACAGGTTATCTAGCCCCCAAACCACACAAGGTACATGGAATAATCTTAACAATGTGGAGGACAAATAAGATGTGAACACAGTCAAAGTAAATAAAAAACCAATGAGCACTCAAATCTAATGGAGATGTCAAATATAAGCCAAAACAAATCAAATGTGGACACAATCAAGGGAAATAAGAACCAATCACCTAAGGAGAATAGATTTTTCTGGAACTTACCGACTCAAAACACATTTGTAAACTAAAGAATGCCCTCTGTTATCATGGCCTTTTGCTTAGACCCAGTCTTATGGCTTCAGTGTCTACCTTTTCAAAGACACTTATTTTTATACATATTCCCTGATGTAAGGTCTGCCCCAGTCCATGCAGGCCCAGTGCAGCCACCTCCCTACTTCTAGGCTACATTTCCTCCCTGTATGGAGTTACCTAGGTAACTGGCACACCTGGAAGCAGTCACTTCCTCCTCCTGCTAGGTCACATCCAGGACTGCCCCCAGTCACACCTCTCATCGGACTGTAGGAGCGTCCCGGGCCCTGAGGTCATATCTGGATTCAGTGTGGCCACACCTCTTCCCATCCCTGGCCTAGATAAGTTCTGATGGAGGGGGTGGGGGGAGGCGGTGGGTAAATAAACTTCTTTTCCTGCCTGAATACTGTGTGGTGTTCTCTTCACAGGTTACCTAATGAAAATTACCTATTTAATATACCTTACACCTGACTCATTGCTTGTCCTTTGACCCTGTGCACTGGGATGTCCCACCTGATGCTGGAGGTGGAGGTGGGGGTTATAGCTCAGCAAAACTGGATGTCAGCTCTTCCACCTTGGCACCATCACTCCCCTTGTTTGGGCCTCAGTTTCCCCAATTGCAACATTAGAAAGTTGGACTAGACTTATTTTACAGATATTAATTTTTTATTTTATTTTTTGTCAGTCATGGAAATTGAACTGGGCCTGGGTGCTGTCCCTGAGCTTTTTCTGCTCAAGGCTAGAGCTCTACCACTTTGAGCCTCAGTGTTCAACGTTTTCTGGTTTTTCTGGTGGATAATTGGAGATAAGAGGAGCCTGATGGACTTTCCTGCCTGGGCTGGTTTTAAACTATGACCCTCAGATCTCAGCCTCCAGAACAGCTAGGATTATAGGTGTGAGCCACCAGCACCCAGCTAGATTTCAAATATTTTTAACAGAATATTTTTTAAGAAAGTCTTACATGGCAATCTACCATAGCTCTGTACTTGTTGAAGGAGGCCTGTTTCCTGTAGATACAACTCTTGGATTGTTCCAAGCATTTGGTAGCAAGGAAGGGGAGAGAGAGACAGAGAGAACGAGAGAGAGAGAGAGAGAGAGAGAGAGAGAGAGAGAGAGAGCCAGTCATTTGAGCAGCAAAGTTCAACAAATTCATCTACAGCAGGAATCATCAAAGCCTTGAATGCTAATGTGTTTGGCTAATCTCCAAGCTAGCAATTTAATATATAGTTCGAAAATGGTGATCTAGACAAGTGTCTCTTAACATTTGTTTTGTTGTTGTTGAGACAGGATCTCAGCATGAAGCCCAGGCTGCACTTGAACTTGCTCCATTGCATATGGTAGCCTCATGATTCTCCTACCTCAGCCTTCTGAGTGCTGGGATTTCAGATGTGCATCAACACACCCAGCTTCCATATTTTTTAATCTATGCTTTATCCATACACAATTGTAAGTATGCATGGAAGCTTTTGCTTATAATCCTAGTTACTCAGGAGGCAAAGATCAGGAAGATCACAATTTAAGACCAGTCCAAGCAAAGAGTTAATAAGACTCATTTCAACAAACAAACAAAGCTGGGCATGGTGATGCCCAGGAAGGCATCGGTAGGAGAATCACAATCTGGAGCCAGCTTAAGCAGGCGGAGAGGATGAGGAGGAAGCGCGACCTTATCTGAAAAAGGACTCAAAAGGGCTAGAGGTATAACACAAGTACGAGGCCCTGAGTTCAAACCCTAGTACCACTAGATTGAAAAAGAAGAAAAATAATGTAGATCATGGGTAAGCAAACGTACAAGCAAAAGTTTCACAAAGTAATTGTTGATCTTTGTACTCTGATACTGTCAAGACCATTTCATAGTTTAAGTGACTGTATGAAAAATGTGTGTGTGTGTGTGTGTGTGTGTGTGTGTGACTGAGTCCTGATGAAAACCGAAAATTTCTCTCTGCACACAACAGTGAAACATGCCCCTCACTCAGCTACTCAGTTCTAAGATTCCCCTAGGCAGCCAGTAGGCTGCTTAGGGGCCTTCAAGGTACAGATTTATTTCTACTAGGGCTGAAATCATGGGAGCCTGTATCTCGCAGCTGAGCTAGCCAAAGAATGTGGCCAGGATGGAAAGAAGAGAGCTGGCACTGCCCTTGTTCAGGAGGCGCCATGAGAACAAGAGAGAGTTTGTCTCTGTCTTGCCAATCCTCCCCTCATTCACAGGCACTAAATTCATTCAGCATTACCACCCCACAGGCAGTCCTTCTGGCCCGTGGGCCTGCCAGCCACTTCCACAAGGGGTTAGTGTCAGATCTGGGCAGCTCTCCCTGCCTGATGTGATGGCCATTCAGGTCGCCTGTGAGAATCGGAAATGGAAGCACTCTGGTAGGCGGAAAAACAACAGCCTCCCCACACCCCACGTGCCCAGGCCCCTGCCCAAGGGGATCCAGGAATCTGACAGCTCTCTTGATGTGTGTGTCAGTCATGGGAAGGGTGCTGGCCAGACTGCCCTGAGTGCAGGTTCCCACTGGCCATCCTGCTCCTCTCTCTTTCTCTCCACCCCTCTAGGACCTTAAGTCTAATGGGGGATTCTAAAAAGTCTGCCCTCCCATAATCTACCTCCCATAATCTACCTTCCCTCTTAGGAGAGAGGGAAGGAAAAAGAAAACCAACTACCCAATGTGGGCATCATCCTGGATACTTTATACAATAATATTGTCACTGTCCCCTTTAAAGATGAGTAAGAGAAATGAAGCTAAAAGAAGTTGTCACTCAAGTGTCTGATTCCAAGGGAGATCAGGGAAATAGTAGGGGTAATAGATCAAACCAGTATTGCTATAGATAGGTAGATAGATAGATAGATAGATAGATAGATAGATAGATAGATAGATAGATAGATAGATAGATAGATAGATAGATAGATAGATAGATCGATCGATAGATCGATAGATCGATAGATAGATAGATAGCTCTTTAAATAGACTCTTTAGCTATACCCTTTATATAGAGAGAGATACTCTTTAAATAGATATACTCTTTAGATAATAGTACACACACATGCGCACACCCATGTGCACACACACACATTACAAAGAGGAATATCAGTTCGCTGCTACCCCAAAAGGTGCGAAACTTAGTACTTGTCTTCAAATTTTCCCAAAAGAGCCTAGGACTGTTTTATATTACTGGGTAAAACTCATCACAAAACTTTCCACATGACCAGGTGAAAGCCTTAGGAACCCTAATTCAATCTGCCTGACTTAATTAGAATTCTGAAGACAGCAAAGCCACTCTGATCAATGGAGCAAAGAACAGTTTGCCTGATTTAATTATTTATTTTGTAAAAAGCAACTTTTCCCTCTCCTTAGATCCATGTATTAAATATCCCATGGAGTAAAGAAAATTGCTAAGGGCCCTCATACTGGAATCAGGTAACTTCAGCTCCCCTGTATCTTCAAAATACAGGTAACCTTTTCTTAACTTCCTTAAGCCTGTTTCCTCTCCTGTAACAGGAGACTTGGTGCAAGTTCATACCTCATCATTGCTACAACACAACAATGCTTGTCTAATGCTCTTGGCACATGTCTGGCATATAGCCAACTTCTCAATCCCATTGTACAGTGACAGTGAAACATTATATTATTTCCTTAGGATGTATAGCTGAGAAGGAACCATATAAAGTGAGGTTTAAACATTTAAATCTCATGAACAAACTATAACGCTGTTTTCCAAGTATACTTGAACCAATAGATACTTCCACTAACTCTGTAGAGAGCACCCATCTCTCGTGATCCTTGCCAGCTTTGAGTGGCAAAAATCATTTTAAAGTATTTATAATTTGATGGAAAATGTCTATTCCTTCCTTTGTGTTTCTTTGATTATTCGTGAGATTGAATGGATTACTTATAAGTCTAACAGCTCTTCATATTTCCTCCTTGGTAGATTGTTGGTTAATATCCTCTATCTATGTAACTATGAGGAATATGGACTTTATTGGTTCCTAGAAACACTATATATACTAAGGACATTTTCTACTGGCATTATGAAATTTAATGATTGTGAGGGGTGAAAGAATTCTACTGTATGTCACTGGGATGATAAATAATATTTATGAATTGATTAGATATTACCCTCAAATTGATTTTAAATCTTCATGAATGGTAGGACTACCACTACCCTCAATTTTGTTCTGCTCTATCTAGCTATGCATCATTTCCTTCAACTATAGACTTAAAGATAGAACTTCTGCTTATTATTTGTAAGGTAGCTGTGTTAGCTACCTTACCAAATTCCTGATACAAACAACTTGGGAGAAGGATTTATTGTGGCTTGTCATTTCATAGGGTTCAGTCCATGGTTGCTTGGTCCCATGCACTTTTACAAAACATCATGGCAGCAGGAACATATGGTAGAGGAGAGAAAGACAGACAAAGACAGACAGAGACAGAGAGGCAGAAGGCAAGAGAGAAAGAGAGAAAGAATACCTGGAACAAGTTATCCCCAAGGGCACACCCCCAACGACCTACTTCCTCCAGCTTGGTCTCATTTCCTGCAGTTTCTATAACTTCCCAAAATAGTGACATCAGCTGATGAGCAATAATTCAACACATGAGCATATGGAGTAGAGGACGTTTCATATCCAAGCCATAAGAATAGCTCTGGTGGCTCTAGTGGGTTCCCCTTTCCATCCAGTACATGGTAGTACTGTCGATAAGATTCTGCCACCCTGTCCTACACAGCCCTGCGCCAAAGGAAGGCACCCATATCAGTCAGACAACACCACTTCCTCTCCCACTTCACATGCCCACAGAGCTCAGCCAATGACCAGCCTACCTCTGGGTACAAAAGACTCTCCACGTGACTAACTCTGTGTAGACTTGTGCTCCACAGTTTTCCATGGAAGCAAAGTGAAGCTGGCTCCAGAGGAGGCTGATTTCTTGCCCAGCTTGTCCCCCTGTCTAACATCCCTGTCTCTCCCTCCTGTGCCCCCCTCCTCCCAGCCCCTGCCAGGAGTCGCCTCAAAATGCTCTTTACCAGGAATCTCCTCCTGGAACTCTGCTTCTGGGAACCCTCCCCTGCAGCAATTTTATTCATTTCCAGGAATAAAATTTTCTTTTCTGTACCTTGACCTATCATTCTGATTCACACTTCTTAGTGGCCCAGTGAGTACCTGACCACTTGCTTTTCCTAGGTGGCTGAGTAAAAAAAACCTGGGAGGTGAAGTGTTTTCATAGCTTATCCAAGGTCATCCAGTGTGTTGGTTAATATTTACTGGGACCCCTGAGGCAAAGTAACATAAACATAAACTTTTTGGCCAGTGGAAGCTGGAACTACCCTTTCCCAGGAACCCTTAATAAGCTGAAATGTCACATCTTGTTGTCAGAGTTTGTTCCTCCTGAGCAGAAAATGATTCATACTGGCTAAGCAACTCCAGAATAGAAAGTACAGAAAGTTACCTACTCAAAAGCCCAATGGGCTAGGATACATTAGTTTTCATAATCATGCATGATTATAACTAGAGAATACCATAATGGTTACATCATCTTATGAGAGGAAACAGGCTCAGAAAGGTGAAATCACTAAGGCTAAGCAGCATGGCAGAATGGTCCCTATAGACTATTCTGGTGCAGGAGAGACCATAGGTCTACTTATAGATCTTCATTTCCCCTTTCTGCTTATTCCTCAGCACCCGATTCAGCCCACTGTTGCTTGGCTTAAAACACTCTCATTACCTCATCACCACCCTCTCCTATCTTACCTGTCTCAGTGATGCCTCTCTGACAGTCAGGGAAGCCTGGTTCTTGGCCTCTCCCTCTGATGATCTGACAGCTTTCACTAGTATGTGCTGCTCTACCCCCCCCATCCCCATCATCTTCCTCCTGCTCATCCACACACTCCCAACAACCACAACAGATGCCCCACATCTTCACTCCCACCACACAAGAATTTACATCACCACTATGAAGCCTTGTCTTTCCTGTACCTGTTGGCTTGTTGCTAGTTTCTGCTTCCCAAGAACCTGGCTCTTTAGCATGGACACTCTTCTCTGCAGCATCCAACCTTGATGTCTCTCTTCTACCTGAAATATGCCTATCAACTTGCTCAAAATTCCTCCCTAAAAACAGTTGATATCCCAGGGATCCTTCCCTTCTTGGTGAATCCTCTTGAGAGTATACCCAGAATTCTCCATTGTTCCTCCTCCTCTACCCTTCATCCTTCAGCTCCTGTAGTCCGGCCTCTGCCTCTACCACCCAGCTCTGGCCACAGATACCTATGTTACCTCACAGCCAATTCCAATAAATGTTGTTCCATGCTCACACTACACTCCCTACAGCACTTGACTCCCAACCCTGCTGACTCCAGGTGTGTCCTGATGGACAGGCTTCATGGGACTTTTAGGGCCAAACACTGAGACAATTCCAGGCAAATTGGGATGGCTAAGCAGCCTAACTGATGGAATTCCTGACTCTTGAGATTCTACCTCCACTCTCTCCCACTCCTTCTGTCTCTCAAGGAAACTTTCACACTCCAAAACAAACTTTTTCTCCTTTTTTTCTAGCAGGTGTTTACTTCTTCAGGGGTCAATTTTCAGTTTAGCATCTCTTCTTAGATATTTTCCCTTAGTCAACTGGTAACCTCTTGTCAACTGGTAACCTCCACTTCCACATCTCCATCTCAGAATTCCTGGGAGAGCTCTACAACAGCAACAATGTAATACATGTCCACATGAAAAATCTAACTCAATGTATTCACTGCTGAACTCTTCATCTATCTCTCCTCAGTGAATGGGGGAACTGAATAAACAGCACTGCTGATAGCTGTGATAGTGATACCTAGGATATTAATTGCTTTTATCACCCAGCTTCCATTCCCTTCAATTCCTACAAACAACACCTAATGTTCCCTTGAGGACCTGTATTTCTCAAGTTCCAGTCCAATGCATTTTGTGTGGGAAAACTGGTCAAGATCTACCAGATCTTTGAAAAAAAAGAGATACAAAGCTATGACATAAATGATTGAAGTTTTGACATTGTCCTGGATCCCAGAGCCATTGCTGTCCTTTCTGAGATATGGTGAGCAAAGCTTTCTATTTTATGCTGAGAGCTAGGCCATTTGCCTCAACTTACTTTCCCTTCTGCTGAAGTTAGTCATCATTAGTTTGCTGTTGCTAATAACTATAGAACTGTAAGTAATTCTCTTAACCACATATGCCACCAAGATCCCTGAAAAGTTCACACAATTTCTTCACTCAATTCCTCTCAAGTTTGGTTCATCTTCTTCGCTCTATGCCATCACATTTTTTACTTCTTTGGCTCAAATGAAAAATTCCAGCTTTCAAAGTATTTACTTTGTGTTAAGCACTTTATAATTGTTCCTCAAAAAATCCTTCAAGGTAGATTGCGTTACCTTCTCTTTAAAGAAAAGCAAATTGAATCTTGGCAATGTGGAGTTGCCTGCCCAAGGAGACTGCTCCGCACCCCTTTAAGCACCCTACCTACCTGGCCGCCAGAGTATCCTTCCCTCACTGCCCTTCAGAGTGGTTCACTTAAAAACACAAATCTGGAGTTAGGCCTTTGCTTCAAAGCCCTTCTGAGACTGTTAGCCTTCTTGCTTCCTTTCTGGTCCCATCAGCTTCTGTCCCCATCTCAGACTTCATTTCTGGTAATGGTGATGTGTCTGTGCACATACTTTCATACTTTCCCATCTTTGCCCTTCTGGAATATCGTTTCTGCCCTGCCTTCTTTTTTCCCTCAAGATAGTTCAGCTGATATTTCCTCCAGCATAAACCCCAGTCCAATCTACATGGACTGCCTCTTTTTCCCATGTATCCAGCAGTGTAGACTATCAGCAACCAATCCATTTTACTGTCTTTCAGTGGAAATGTCTGTATGGGCATCTGTCTCCACTATGCTAGATGCTCCTGGGAGGTCTGGGCTGGGGTTATCCCTGTTTGAATGGGATCCAGGACCATGCATGTGATATATTCATAGCACCTGAAGACTTCTTTTGTCCTTCCTGGTCATGGTGCTAGGACCCCATATTATATTGCTGCTATGTTGTTCCTGACAGGACCATGCTGTAACAATATAAAGAAGACCATTACCTTAGCTCTGTCTTAAAGTGCTGTCACTGTCACAAAACTGCGGTCAGCAGCAATGCATTGATTCTCTTCTTCTTCAGATGAGGTCTCACTCTTTAGCCCAGGGCTCTCATTCATAGGCTAAAGTGAGCCACTGTAAAATACAAAGAACATCCTTGCTGGAGCTTTGTCCCAGCACTTCTACCTTTTTTGATTGTACTAGTGTTTGAACTTAGGTCCTTGTGCTTACTAGGCTGGTGCTCTATCACTGAGCTATGCCTCCCACCTCTAACTTTATTTTGTTGGTTGTGAGGCTTGAAGGCAGTCCCTGAGCTTTTGCACTCAAGGTTAGCGCTCTACCACAGTACCACTTCTGTCTTTCTAGTGGTTAACTGGAGATAAAGATTCTCATGGACTTTCTTACCAAGCTGACTTTGAACTTCAGTCCTTAGTTCTCACCTCCTGAGTAGCTAGGATTACAGGCATGAGCTACTGGTGCCAAACTTGCCTCTAACTTTTTGACTCTTCACTCTGACCAAGTTCCTCATCACCTCTGTACCTCTGTTTCCTCAACTATAAAATGGAGATAATAATTTCCATGTAGTAGGGGTTCAAATGAGACTAAAACATGTAACATATATACAACAAGCTCATAATAAGTACTTAGTAATCTTTGCCATTTTTGTTAGGCAGTACTTATGACTTATTATTGTCAACCTTCACCTCCCAGCTAGTTACCAGGCTATTATCCTGACTCTAAACCACCCCTAACGCATCACAAATGTTTTACCTAAGACTGAATAATTACCAAACACCGCCTCCCACCAACCATCTATGTTCTTTGGGGGAAGATTAATATTTTAAATAAATAGTTGTAAAAATTAATTGTATGTATTTAAAGAGCACAACTGTGATCATTCCACATATGAATATAATATGTAATGGTCAAACCTGTGAAATTAGCATTTCTCCTTACCAACTTTATCATTTCATTTTTTTAAATTGAACTCAGAACTTCTCACCTGCTAGGCAAGTGCTTGAACCACACGGCCAGTCCTGTTGTCTTTTTTTTAAATATTTATTGTTTCTGTTTGTTTGTTTTTGGTCATGGGTCTTGAACTCTGGATCTGGGCGCTGTCCTGAGTTCTTCAGTTTAGGTGAGCGTTCTACTGCTTGAGCCACAGTGCCACTTCTTGCCAGTCCTGTTTTGCCTGGTCCATACTCAGCTGTGATTCTTCTATTTGTGGTTCTCTGTGCTGCTGAGATGACAGGCAAAAGCAATCGCACCCAGCCATTGTGCTTTCCTGCGGATGAGATAACCCACGCCAAGATAGTCTCTTGCACTTTTATACCCAGGTTGGCTTCAATCCCTCAATCTCTGCCTCGTAAGTAGATAAGATTACAGGTTTGAGCTACCATATCCATCCAAAATACATCGGTCCTTAATGTTGGTAGCCACCAAAGTGCTCTCTTCTATTTCTTCATAAAATATATAATGAATTTTTAAAAATATAGTCACCCTACTCTACTACAGAACATTACTCCAACCCAACTGGATTTTGGTTCCCATTATCTGACCTCCCTCCAAAACCCTAGTGTTAATTTAATTTAATTATTTATTTTTGTCAGTTGTGGGGCTTGAACTTGGGGCTTGGGCACTGACCCTCAGCAATTCAGCTCAAGGTAAGCATTCTACAGCTTGAGCCACAGTGCCACTTCTGATTTTCTAGTGGTTTATTGGAGGTAAGAGTCTCACAGACTTTCCTTCCCCGGGCTGGCTTTGAACCATGATCCTTAGATCTCAGCCTCCTGAGTAGCATGAGCCACTGATGCCTGGCTTCTAGTGTTCATTTTAATGAACAACATTGCCAACTCTTGACTCTTCTGAGTCATAAACCTAGAAGACCAACAATTCTGGTTTGGCTGGGACTAGAGGGTTCACAGGACAATAAACTTTCACTTTTTCAACTGGTAAAATATTAAGCAACCAGGACTAACCCTGGTTCCAGATTCGCTCCTTAATTACTAACTTTCATTGGTTACTACCTTCCATAAACTCAGCTCCTTAAATCCATTCCTGTATTCCACTGTCTCCAACAAGCCAGATCTTAAAATTTTGTTTCATTTGTAGCTTTTATATTTCTTTGTCCCTCCTTTTCTGATTTCCATAATGCTGTTCGTATGATCTCAAATTTTAAAAAGGGAAAAAAAGAAAGAAAGAAAAACATGGAATAAACCTGTTCCTAAAATCCTCAAGGGTCTCTAAAATCCTTCAGGGGTCACCTGGTTGTTAGTTGCAATAGTGGGGTCTCATTTGTTCAAATTCTACTTGTAGACCAGTGTTTATTTATACATATCTTTACATTTCTATAATTATTATTCGTTAAACACACTTTTTTGCCCCAAAGGACAGGAACATAAATGTTATTTTGGCCTAATATTCATAAAATTAATGCAGAACAATATTTTCATCAGACTTCTGCCAACTATGGGTAATTACCTTTGTTGACAAAATATACAGTTGAGTACCTGGGTTGTATTGTTTCCCCAACGTAAGATAAGGGAGGAATTTGTATATGAGCCAGAGGGAGAAGAGGAAGGAGACCAGAAAAAGGGAGAATATGGAACAGGAAGCAGGCAGTGGGCTGAGTGACTATGATGTGACCACCCCCAAACTGCAGTCTCTACCTCCCTTCTGAGCAGTGAAACTAAGCTAATAAAACAGCTAGTACCTATGTGTTGTTTGTAGAGCTCTATGGAAGGGGTGGACTTTGAGCAAAGCAATGAGGCAGGGAAAATGGCACAAAGGACTTGTGATGTAATAGGCTATGGTATTTAAGGTCAAGATTAACCAGACTTGCCGGGCGCCGGTGGCTCACGCCTGTAATCCTAGCTACTCAGGAGGCTGAGATCTGAGAATCGCGGTTCAAAGCCAGCCCGGGCAGGAAAGACCGTGAGACTCCTATCTCCAATAAACCACTAGAAAACCGGAAGTGGCGCTGTAGCTCAAGTGGTAGAGCGCTCGCCTTGAGCTGAAGAGCTGAGGGACAGCACCCAGGCCCAGAGTTCAAGCCCCATGACCAACAACAACAAAAAAAAGATTAACCAGACTTTCCATGTATGGGGAACCCCACCTGGTATCTTGGTGGTACAACCACCTTTCAAAACACATTTCTATTCCTGACAAGCCTGGCTTCAAATCCTTTCTCTACCACTTCCTCGCAGGTAGCTTTCAATGAGTTGCTTAATCTCTTCCTAAGTGTCATAAATCAAATGGCAATAAAACTAGACCATAGAATGATTACGAAAGTTAATGATGAAATAAAAGACATCAAGTCATAATAGTTCCTAAGTAAGTAAAGGCTGCCACTGTTAGTATTACTACTTTAAGGCATTTTTACAAGTGAGCATCTCACTTTCCACAAAGCTTATAAAATATATAGCTTAATTATAAAACAGGACAATAATTTAGATTGATCATTATTTAATCTGTTTCCCCTAAAGCATTTTTTTGGGGGGTCCAGTCATGGGCCTGATCTCTGGGCCTGGGTGCTGTCCCAGCTGGGTGCTCTTCAGCTCAAGGCTAGCGCTCTACCACTTGAGCCACAGTGCCACTTCCAGCTTTTTTTTTTCTGCTTATGTGGTGCTGAGGAATCAAACCCAGGGCCTCATGCATGCAAGACAAGCGTTCTACCACTGAGCCATCTTCCCAGCCCCAAGAATTTTCTTCTTGATGGGGCCTTCAATGTCAATTATCCACTGATAATAAAATAAAGGAGTGAAGTTAACAGTAGTGTTGGGAGACCTCTTCATATCAGTACTGCATTAATAACTACCATTTATTGGTCACACGGTACAAGAATTCATTGTGTTTTCTAGCTTATGCCCTATCAGTTATAAATCATTTCCAAGAAACCGAGTCAGGTTACATACATTATAACCTGAAGAGGCTGAATTCTGCTTCACACTGAGCTCCAAGTGTTGCCAAAGCTCATGTTCTCTTCTTTACACCTGGCCTGCTTCCTGGTGAGCTTAAAAAGGAAGTCACTGACATGGACATGGGAGAGAATATTGAAGTATATGCTCAGATCTTTCTGGAATCTGCTGTTTGGAGATAACCATTCTTTGCTGAACTTCTGCACTGGAATCTATAATGTACTTAGTCTCATCTCCCAAGGCAAACAACTCAGAGAACTCTCCTACTTTCAGTTACAAGCCTCCTTCTGCTGTTTACTAACTCTAGTTAGCTTCCTAACTTCTCAAAACCTCAGCTTTCTAATGTATAAAATGGGACAATAAAAGGGCCTAATATAGAACTATAATTAAGAAAAGTAAATGAGTGAAAAAATATATGTATAAACTCCTAGTACAGTGCCTGGGACCTGGTAGGTGTCTCATAAATGTTATTATATTATATTATAATAGTATAGACTATTTATTACATATTATCATTAAATGAAGAACTAATCTATTTTTTAACTTAAGTGTTCTTTTTCTGATCTCTTTCATGTCCTACCTAGTCCCATCATTTTCCCCATGTTACAATAGCTGTTTGGAAAGTATTTCTGCCTGGGATGAGGAATTTGGGAAGAAAATAAAATTAAACCAATGAGGCTACACAAAATTCCTCTTTGGCAAGATGGCTCTGAGTCAGGCCTGCTGGCAGTTAGGATGTCCAAGCCAAGTAGAGATGAAGGGCACATGTCCCTTCAGAAAATGCTGCTGCCAAGATCAATGACTGGCATATAGTCAGAGCTCGCCTCTCCCTAGCAGGGCAAGCTGGCTTGGACAAGTGATTTCTGTTGCCCCAAAGGCCTCTGCAAGTGTCAGTCGATTCTACCAGGAGAGGGAGAGCACTGCCCCTCTGGTCTCTCTTACAGATTTGGTAGACCTGGCCAGACTATAATGTAGCCCCTCCCGTGCAGCTGCTGGGGTGACTGGAGGTAATATAACAAGCTTTATGTTTAGCATGTTCAGGACATGATCCAAAGTCAAGGTGGAGAAAAAGACCATAGCCTTAGACCATAGCCATAGGAGAGGGAAGTAAATAAAAATCCTGAGAAGGTAAGATGGTTCGAAAAAGGGACAAAAGCCACTGTTGACAGAAGAGCAGTAGGGGCCATAGTACCAGGAGATCTAAGAAGGGTTGAGTAACCAACTCACCACCCAGTACCTGCTGGCCATGTTGAGGGCTTTAGTTTTTACCCTACAGGAAATGAAACAGAGAAAAGACATAATCAGATTTGCCTTTTAAAATTATTGTATTCTTAAACACTTATTATTTTCAAAATCCTTTCCAAAAAAAATTTGGCAACAATGGAGTTTGAACTCAGGCACATTTGAACCATGTCCTCAGCCCTTTCTTGCTTTTATTGTTTTCCAGAAAAGGTTGGGAAAAAATGCTTTTTGTCAAGGCTAGCCTTAGACAATAATCCTACCTCTGCTTTCCCTGTTCCTGTACCACCATACTCAGCCCCAAATAATCCTTTTTTTTAGCATTCTATTTAGCAGATAGATAAGACTAGTGATCAGACTAGAAAAGCTTTTCAATGTGAGTATGTACAATCAAAAGCAGAAGAGGATATTTCTATTTTTTTCTTTTTTTTTTTGTTGGTCATGGGCCTTGAAATCAGGGCCTAGCCAATGTCCCTGAGCTTTTTTGCTCAAGGCTAGTGCTCTACCACTTTGAGGCACAGCTCCACTAAGAGGGTATAATTCCAATAAGGGATCTGGAAGGCTTCCTGAAGGAGATGGATTTAAAATTTTTTTTGGTAGTACTGAGGTTTAAATTTAAGGCCACAAGCTTCTCAAGCTTTTCTGGATTGCTTGCTCAGCTAACACTCTACCCTTTGAACCATTCCTCCAGCTTGCTTTTTGCTGGTTGGTTTATTTATTTTGAGATGCAGTCTCATGGATTTGTCTGCTAAGGCTGGCTTGAAACCTCAATACTCTGGATCTCAGCCTCCTGAGTGGCTAGCATTACAGGGATGAGATACAAGTGCCTGGCAGAAAATGGAAGTTGAATGTAGAGGTGCTGATACACATAAATAATGTAGCCTAATGTTGTAATATAGACACTGGAGACTCTAGACACTGACATCTGATGGTCCATGCCCAAAGATGAGCTCTACTACTCTCATGAGAGGCTGAGAGACCTTGATAAAATATCTCAATCTTCCTGTTCATCAGTATTATTTTTATTTCAACTAGACCTCTAAGGATATTAGGGTTTGGACACACAGAGGTAGAAAATTAGTGTTAAAAATGAAGGACAAACTGGGAAGAATATCAGTAAGCATACAAAAGGCTAGGATGGTAAGCCTGCTTAGGAGGCTGAAGCAGCAGAGTTCAACCTAATCTATATGTTGAGACCCTGAATAAAAAGGATCGGTAGAAGAGAGAAATAGTGGAATAGAGGTTATTAACACTTTCTGATTTTTTTTACAAGGTGCTGGGACTCTGCATATATTAATTCCTGAGTATTTACAATCCCCTAAAGGAAACATAATTTCCTACACTTCAAACATGAAAAAACTGATGCTTTTGGATCCTTGAACTGTAAGACTGAGCTTAAATGGAAGTTATTGGAACCCAAATCATCTCTGGACTATGCTACTACTACTACTACTACTACTACTACTACTACTACTACTACTACTACTATTACTACTACTACTACTACTATACCTCCCCCCAATGGTAGCACCAACAAGTGGACAGCACCTTTTCCTAAGCTGATGCTCCAAAAGCACAAAGGTTTGCTGTCACTGAGGGCATTCAGGAAACTGAACCACATCTGGAAAGTCACTGCGAAAGTGCTCTGAGCAAAGAGATGTCTTCAGACCTCTTTCTAAAGAGGAATCTTGCAGGAGTTCAGCATTAAATTTAAATCTGCAAGATCTCTGGAGAAGAAGGATAAGGCATCAGTCACACTACTTTACATTCACACACCTCTTTGTTACCTTGGAGTAGTAACAAATTAAGCCAGAATTAGCTATTCACGCTGAATAATTTTAAAAGGTTGCTTCTTTCCGGTAGCTTGGCTACTTTAAATGTCACAAAAGAAAGGTGCTATGGTAGAAACTGCATTTAAAGAAGATGCATAAATTGTTGCTAGATCCTAGACCCTGTACTTTCCAGAATTCCTTTTCTCCTTGATTCTAGCTCTCATTCAAATAAAAAAAGAGTATGGACAGTAATTATTTAAATGTTACTTCTGACCAAAGAGAATCATTAGTGACAAATGTGCTTTTAATATTGGAGAATAAATTCTGTCAGGAAAACAATCTCTCATGTCTTTGACATGACTCGGAATTGACATTTGAGAGAGAATTGACATTTGACAAGTTTAAAAATAGATACTCCAATAGATAGAACATGTGCTCACTAAATATATGAATCAACAAGAGGCTGACAGAGCTCTGACCAGGTTATTGGGCTATTCAATAATGCCCTATTTTTAGGATTGTATAGCCTGGAGAAACAGGCTGGCCTCAGTGGGTCATTTAAGTGTGTAATACAAGGTCACACAGAGTATATCTCCGAAGTACCTAGAAATAAGGGTGAGGAAAACAATTTCTTTTTAGTGCTAAGGCAATGATGCTATGGCTGTTGTAGGCAGCTGAGGCTGAAGGGGACCTGTATCCTTTCTCATCGGGATGATAGATACATAGATAATCAGCACTGAGAGGTCCTTAGACACAGCCTAGTACTGGACATTAAGTGTTTATTAGCTGCCCAGAGTCTAAGTCCTCAGACTTCTACCCTGGGAACTCTTCATTTTAGTAGTGTAGCTTGAGCTTGAGCTTGCCTCATTCCCTAGACAGTTCTGTTTTCCTGGTTCCCCTGTCAGCCAGGGCTCTAATACATGACCTAGTTCAGAATGTCATGTGCACCTGCTCAGGTCTCTGAGTCAGGAATTAGTGACACAAAGAAGGAAGAATGTGCAATTCTTTCTGAAGGTATCATCAAACAGCAGCATCTAGTTCCCACAGGCAGTGTGGCTGATGGTAGCAACAGAAGTATCTGATGCCCACTCCTGGCACAGGTGCAAGTAGTAATGCTCAATGTACAACATAGTGGCCAAAGTCTGGACCTCGGGAGATTCTGGCCCTGGCTTGTCTGCACTGTCTTCCTTGTTCCTCCTCATTCTCTAGGTCGGATCCTCAGGGGTTCTTGGTAATATCATGAGCTGTGTAGTAACCTTTCAACGAAATTATTTCTATCTGAAGTGCCCAAAGGAGATATTGGTGCTTTACAAGGAAAAGCTGTGACTGCTCTAATAACCAAACTCGATGATTTCACAGATGGCATGTAGAATGAAAGAGAAAGAACAAGCCAGTTGGCATCAGCTCTAGACCTAGAAATCAGGACTTCTGCCTCCTGTGTTTACCCCATATGATATAGCCTTACAGAGGAGACAAGTTTCTGTCTCTGAAATGCCTTTTCATTCTCTCCTGTACATGGCAACATTGTCACAATCCACCCACCCACCAAATCATCCACACCTCTCCAGAGTAATACCAAAGGCCATCGCTTTATCTACCCTCAGGCACTCCCCAAGCCCACCCCAGGCCCTTCCAGATTGCAAAATATCTCTAAGCTTCCTTCCTTCAATTTTTTTTTTATTGAGAACCTACTATGTACCCAGCACTAACTAGAAATCCTCTAGTGAAGCACATTGAAATATACTCATGACACGAATGTTATAGAAGACACATATCAATCAAGTAATCACACAAATATATATAATGATAAAAATAAGAAAGCAGACTGTTAAGACCTTATCAAGCCTGAGTTCAAGAAAGACTCCTGAGAATATAATGTTTGAGCTGAGATCTAAAAGTTAGTTAAGTAAGCAAAAGCAAGGAGGTTTTCTAGGTAGAGGGACTAGAGACCAACTGGCTCAAAGAAGGAGGAACAACAGGAAGAAAGCCACTGTGGCCGAACAAGGGAAGGACAAAGAGGGCTGGGACTGAAGCAGGGAGTGGGAACTACATCTCTTCTGCCTATGGGCCTTGCGAACAATGCTGCTGTTGACCCTTCAGGCAGCAGGAGGCCACTGGATTATTTTAAGAGGAGAGGTAACATGCTTATATGGTATTTTGAAACGATCACTGTGGCAGTCCTAAGGAGAATTTACTAAAGAAGAAGCAAGTATGACATCCATAACCCAAGTCATTGCTAGAGTTCAAGGAAAGGTATGGTAGCTTAAATGTAGGAGATAGTAGTGGGTTTGGCTTTTTTCTTTTTTTGTTTATGTGGTGCTGAGGAATCAAACCCAGGGTCTCATGCATGCAAGGCAAGCACTCTACCACTGAGCCACCTTCCCAGACCGGTAAGCCCATTTTTTTAAGCAGGATCACTTCTGGTTAACCCAGATGTAAGCATGCACATGTCAGACTCTGTTCAGAGCATGCAAGATAAGAATGTTCTGCTATAAAGGCTAGTACTTGGAAATGCAAGACCTGGTAAGCTCATTCAACTCTTCTTTGGCCAAAATAATTTCTCAGACAACCCAGATCTCTTATTTAAATGAACCCTTGCCTGAATTCCTTTAAATGGAGCAATGTTCTAGAAAGAGTGGGTCAGATATTCCAGACACAGGGCACTTGCTTCAAATCTGGATTGTCTGCTGCCTCTGGACACCAATCTGAGAGTATATGTGATCTTCTCCTCTTTTATCCCTAGGCTGGATCTAGATGATTCCATTGCTCATTATGTATAAAAAAAAAAAAAAAAGCAACCACAGGTTTCCTTCCACTGTTCACTTTTCTTTTGAATGGTCCTATTCAGAGGGAAACTACCAACTCAAAATCTCCTTTCACCCGGAATGTCAAGCACCCTGATATTAACTGGCAAAACTCAGTGTTATGGGCCCCCAGGAATGCTGTCTTGCCTTTCATGCCCTATTCCGTGTCCCATGGGCTAACTGCCATGGGCCATATCCCTTACAAGGGGGAGGTTTCACATGCTCCCTATGCCTAAGGTGAGGCACAAACAGAACGAGAGCAAGAGAAGTATGTTATTATATTTCCCCACCCCCTGCTGCTTCAGCACAGGAGTTCTAGCAATAGTGTTGCCTCTGGGAGTCCCTCAGAGATCTCTTCCTTTCATTACTTCAGCTCCTATAAGCCATTGAAGCCATCAGGAAAAGAGATTTTTCACTATGGCTGATGCTAATGCCTCCATGGCTATATTTTTTTCCTCAGCCTCCCTTTGCCTCTATAAAAAGTCCTTGAGGGCTGGGAAGGTGGCTCAGTGGTAGAGTGCTTGCCTTGCATGCATGAGGCCCTGGGTTCAATTCCTTAGCACCACATAAGCAAAAAAAAATGGAAGTGGTGCTGTGGCTCAAGTGGTAGAGTGCTAGCCTTGAGCTGAAGAGCTCAGGGACAGCAACCAAGCCCCGAGTTCAGAGTTCAGGCCCCATGACCAACAAAAACAAAACAAAAAACAAAAAAACAAACAAAGTCCTTGAAAAATTCTCCTTCCAATTCCTTCTGAGCAACAGACCCTGACTGACAAAGTACCTTTCCCCTTTTTACTTAGGGGAACAAGAAGTTAAGCAGTCAAAAAGCTAAATGGTAATATAAGCAAAAAACAAACAAACAAACATGATAATAAATTTAAGCACCAGACAAGATATATTTTCTGTCCTTTAACTTTAGAGAGATTTTCAATGCTTGTCTCAAAAACATTTCCTTTGTGGGCTACAGGATGCCAAGCATGTTTTCCACCCCTGTGGGTAAATGCCTGACTACAACATAAACTTCAGCTGACTGAGACTTTCTCCTGCAACACTGAATGACCCAGATTAATGTGGAGAGGCATGTTGATTATAATGAGCTGGTTTCTGCACATAGACACGAAGTCAGATCTTGAGGTAAAACCTGTCTTTACCTTCCCTGTCTTTGCCTTTCATGCTACTCAGTCACAAAGGATCTTCTTCCACAGCATAACAAGGAGAAAACCTAACACACCAAGCTATTCCTAAGGCATTTCCGCTCTCCAAATCCTAAAATGATCTCCTAAACAGTCTATCTGACGTATTTGACAGCATATTTCAGAGACTAAATCTTGCCTCGTGAACCCAAAGTCAAACCAGAGGCATAGAATATAATATAAAAATAAAGAAATACAAAGACATACATTTAGATACAATTCTACATGTATCTCTAGGTACACTGTTTAACCAGGGAAATAAAGGAGAAACCATGAAGAGAAAGTTAGATTTATGGGTTGAATAATATTGGTTCAATATGACAAACTGGTGGTAGTGGTTCTGGGAAGAAACAGTATTCCATCTTTCATAGACATCTTCTTTTTCAAGATTGCTAGTGCTCTTTATCCCTCATATCCTGGGATGACCCATTTTCTGTCCAACCCATGTTCCTATGCTTTCCCCTCACTGCTGACAGTTACTTTTTTGTCTCTTATTCATAGCTCTGGCCAAATTGTTCCAGACAATTTATCTGACTTCTCAAAGTTCCATCATAAGACATGCTGTGGTAGTTGTTTGTAACTCATGGGTTGTCTTATTTCTTTCTAATTCCACTTCTAGTTAATATGACTCCTTATAATAGATAAGTAGCTATGTTAGGTATGATTTTTATTATTTTTGAAACAAAGGAATTGTATTAAAAAACATAGCTTTATTAAGGCCCATAGATTGGTACCACTAAAGTGAGGTAACAGAAAAAGTAATCATACCTCTCCCCCCCCAAAATAAAGTAGTACATGGAAAAATAAACAGATGGATTGAGATAGATACAAAGACTTGCCATCATTTCTAGCTTTACCTTGGATAGCTTCTCAATGCTCTGGATTGGTGCTTGCGATTCTCTAACGGATGTCTACTACCTGTTTCTACAGCTGTCCTCATCAGACTCCAGTGAATTAATTCTTTATCTCTGAATCAGCAGGTCTACATCTGTGTTTTTCTCCTTGGACCCTATATGCACCCAGATGCAAGCATTTGTCACAGCCTTTCTTCCTCCTCTCTTTTATTCACAGAAGACCTACCATGTACCTATATTCCAGGCTCTGGAGAAGAAGAAATTAATCTGATCCACAGCTGGATGGAACTAACCTGGTAGGAAAGACTGCCTCATTTACCAATGAGCACTGTCTAAGGTATATTTCCAAATACACTACTCCCAGCACTCTGTCCTCACTCTTTCATCATATTATTGAAAATGCACACAACCAAAGGAGAAAGAAAGTTGCTTATTATAGAAGCCAGTACCAGGCACAGCATGGTTCCAGATCTAACAAAGTTATGCCAACAGAGGAAGACAACTGATAAAACAGAAAAAGAAAGAAAATTTCAGATTCTGGCAGATAGTAGGAAGAAAATAGCTAAGAAATGACATTGAATAGACGAAGGGATGCTTTAGATTGAATGGAGAAAGCATTCTGAGGAGACAATATTGATGTAAGCCTGAATGATAGAGCTCATCATCTAACATACAATACAGCATAAAACAACTATTGTGTGTATACCTATATTTAAGTATAATCAAGACAAGGGCTGTGAAGAGAAAGCATGGAATGTCTACATTATACTGTCCTCACTTATTTTTCTTCTGTGCATGTTTCATTTTAATCATAAGCTCCTTTTGAATAGAAACTATGTTTCATGTCACTTAATTAAAATCGGATCTAACCTATCATAGATATGCAACGGATGCTTATTCATGTTGCTAGTGGATATTAGGAAGAACAGGACTGTGTCAGGATGACTCTTAAGCATCACGAACAGGTGAAACTGCACTTTACTTTGCATCCTTGCAGAAAGAAAGCAACTATAGAATGCATTCTGAAGGGCTGGGAAGGTGGCTCAGTGGTAGAATGTTTGCCTTGCATGCATGAGGCCCTGGGTTCGATTCCTCAGCACCATGTAAGCAAAAAGAAAAAAGCTGGAAGTGGTGCTGTGGCTCAAGTGGCAGAGCGCTAGCCTTGAGCTGAAGAACTGAGGGACAGTGCCCAGGCCCAGAGTTCAGGCCCCATGACCAGACCAAAAAAAAAAAAAGAAAGAAAAAAAGAAATGCATTCTGATTGGGTTGATGGAAAACACAGCGATCATTTCTCTATGAGATCTAAAGGTTGTTTCACACCACATAGACAGGTACCAGTGGCTCATGATCTTAGCTACTCAAAAGGCTGAGATCTGAGGATTGCTGTTCAAAGCCAGTCTGGGTAGGAAAGTCCATGAGAATCTTAGCTCTAATTAACCACCAAAAAGCCAGAAGTGGAGCTGTGGCTCAAGTGATAGAGAGCTAGCCTTGAACAAAAAGCACAGGGACAGGGCCCAGGCTCTGAGTTCAATTCTCAGGACCAGAACACACACACACACACACACACACACACACACACACACACACACACACACACACACACACACACACATACACACACTGCCATACAGATACAGTAGGCAAGTGGCGCTGTAGCTCAAGTGGTAGAGCGCTCGCCTTGAGTTGAAGAGCTGAGGGACAACGCCCAGGCCCAGAGTTCAAGCCCCACGACCGACAAAAACAAAAAAAAAAACAAAAAAAACAAAAAACAGATACAGTAGACATAAATAACCTCAATAGCATGGTAAGTAGAAAAAAGTAGTAAAATAAGAGGTGATGAAACCTCACAATTTATGATTTTCTAGGTTGTATGTACTTAATTTAACTAAAGCTTATATATTTCAATTTTTAATTCTGGTTTGCTCTAAATTTAACAATCACCTACAGTACCCCCTTATAGCACCCCTACTGACTGTGCCACTAACTAGACCCATGTATGTCCCAATGGTGATAAACTGGCTTTTTGGTTAGGCAAAAGGAAGAAAATAAAGTTCTTGCTAACTGACCCCCAACTCTCTTCCTAAGAGCTCTGTAAACCAATGGAGGCTCCACTGAAAGCTTCAGTGTAGTAATATTACCAGCAGCTGAACCAAAACCATTCTCCATCACCTTCTCCCTTGTCTGTCTCTATTATAAATGTTGGAAACACATTTTCTCAACTTCCTGTGAGGCAGCAGTGCCAATGAGGCCTACAGACAGTGGTCTGGAAAATTGTTTGCTCTGCTGATGAAAGGATTATATGGGTCTCTTACTCTTTCCCTCTGTCTTAGATATAAATATGGTGTCTGAAGCTATAACAACTATTGTGAAACCATGAGGCAATAGACATGAGGAAAAAAGCCAAGAATTGAAGAGCCACCAGCCATGTCTTTCTTGGGCTCCAAGTCTAACACAAAACCAGCAAATTCCAATATCAGTGTTGTATAATGGGATAAAACTCTTGTTTCTTTAAGTTCTTGTGTTCTCTGTTACAACCAAAGTCATTCCTACTCCACACACATAGGAGTTTCATCTGTTGTAGCTTCTCTTGCCCTAGTACCTGGGAAAGAACTAAGAGGAAAGGCAATTAACATGCTGAGTGCGCCATTGGCTGACTTCACACTTCAGTTCTCTGAAAGTTTTGCAACAACACTTCAGAAGATGACATTTATAAAGCTGTATAATTTATCATGACAAGTCACACTTTATGTTTCTAAGAAAGATCTGACAACTCTGCAGTTATGTGGACCTTGAAAAATTAATTTCAGTGTAAATTTGCAAAGGTCTGAATACTCACTAACCTTCTCTAGAAAATTAAATGTACATCACAGACACTTCCCTTGGATAAATTGGACATGAACTGCAAGATGACAGAGAAGGCATCCCTGTGTGCTTTCTGTCAAGCCATTAAGAACTTCAGGACAAAGCTGGCCTGGGCTTCAAGATGAAGAAAAAGGTCTAACGCTAGGTGCTGGTGACTCATACCAGTAATGTAGCTGCTCCAGAGGCTGAGATCTGAGGATCATGTTTGAAGTCTGCCCAAGCAGGAAAGTCTGTGAGACTCCGATAAACCACTCAGAAAAAGCTGGCAGTGGTGCTGTGGTTCAAGTGGTAGAGTGCTAGCCTTGAGCACAAGAGGCTCAAGGACAGAGCCCAGGCCCAGACAGAGTTCAAGCCCTGGGACTGGCACAAAAAAGTCTATTCCCATCAGGGCTGGGTGGTAGTAGTCACTAAGGAAGAGGTGGTATATCAAGAACTGGTCCTCTCTCTAAAGCAGGCCACACACCTGTTTCCCTGGGGTCTAGAACTTTCCTGCTGAGGGTCAAGAGGGTCAAAGGAGGAGACAACTCTACTTTCAGGGCTCAGTTATCCAGCCAACCAAGAGTTAGAAATCACTGGGCCTGCATCATATATGGAAGGTAGAGGCTTCGCTGGCCTGAGCCAAGAGCATTAGGAAACTATGGAAGGTGGTAAGGAGGAAAATGAGGGACAGGGTGACAGAAACTACAACACAGGAATGATATAAATAGCAAAGAGTGAATTTGGACTTCAAATGCAGAATTCCTGCCATTCCAGGCATTCTACAGTCATTGAGGGAAGGGAGATGTTATTCTTTTTATTTTTAAATAAGTTTATTGTGAAAATACCTTACAGAGGGGTTACAGTTACATGAGCAAGGTAATGAGTACATTTCTTATCCAGCATTGTTACCTCCTCCTTTGTTTTTCCCCTACCATCCTGTCCCTCCCACCTCCTCAACTACAACCCCCCCCCCCCCCAACTCCCACCCCCTCACCTTCTGCCTAAACTGTAAAGTTTGTTTTGTTTTTCCACACAGTGTTGTACATCTCATTGTTGCAATGGGTCAATCTGTATCCCTATTTAAACACTTTGCTTTTTCCCTTTCCCTTCCCTCCCCAAATTATACCAACATCAAATACAGTGAAAACAGGGGTTATACCGTGGGAGAGGGACATACAAAGCAACAAAAAAAAATCACATGGTACCTTATAAATACGTTAGAAACAATAGCAAGGGCCAGGTGCTGGTGGCTCACACCTGTAATCTTAGCTACTCAGGAGGCTGAGATCTGAGGATCGTGGTTTAAAGCCAGCCCAAGCAGGAAACTCCTTGCTACTTATCTCCAATAAAATACTAGAAAACCGGAAGTGGAGCTGTGGCTCAAGCAGTAGAGCACTCGCCTTGAGCTGAAGACCGCACGGACAGCGCCCAAGCCCAGAGTTCAAGCCCCACGACCGACAAAAAAAAGAAAAAAGAAAAAGAAAAAGAAACAATAGCAAGGAAGGAAAAACCACTTGTGTCCCTATCTTGGGGTTCATGTCACTTAACATCATCTTATCTGAGCTTTTCTGCTTGTCTCAGACATATACTAGTTATTGCAAATAAGGGAAACCATGGGACCTATGTTTCTTTGGGCCTGGCTTACTTCACTTAATATAATTTTCTCAAAGTCTTTCCATTTCCTAACAAATGGGGCAATGTCATTCTTTCTCATGGAGGCATAGAATTACATTGTGTATATATACCACATTTTCTTGATCCATTCATCTACTGAGGGGCATCAGAGATGTTATTCTTCCATGAGCTACTCCTAAAGATTTAGCAGTACATTAACAAGCAGGCATAATTGTTGCCCTCATGAAGTTTATAGTCTAGTATGGAAAATCAATACTCAAGATAAGTTATAATAAAATGGGATGAGCATAACAATAAATAAAAGATATTACTTATCTGCAACCTACATTTATTGTTATTATGTAATAAGTTGGAATGAAGAAAGCATGGGACAATTATATCTGGTGAACTTGTTTAGCTCAGATACAGACAGTCTTAATTTGGTGGTGATGCCTTAAATTTGGTAAATCCTTTTACCCTTTCAATGTTTCATTTTCTTGCAAATGAAGACGACTAGATCATTATTATTTTAGTATTCATACTCGAGTATTATTCCATTATTTATACTCAAAGGAGTATTACTTATACTCAAACTCAAAGAGTATAAATAACAGTAACATATGAATAACTCTAATTTATTTTTAGCAAGCATTCCCATAGCTGTAAGCCTTCACTTAAAACTTGAAGATCAATACCTAAAGCCTGGGACTATAAAATTAGTCACTGGCTACTGGGTTGTTGGCAGTCAATGTCTGGAGCAATAAGATTTTTACTTCATCACTTAGGGCCATAAGTCTCTGGTTTTGAAAGCTTAAAGCCACAAAACTCTGGTTTTGGAAGCCCAAGGTGATCAGCTTAGGGTCTAGAACTACAAAGGCTCAGCCTCTGGAGTTCATGACCACCAACACCAAGAAAGCTACCCCATGCCTATGGACAAGTTCATCTGACTAGAGCAAATGGACCTTATTGGCTGTTTGTGACAATCCCTACTCCTAAAGTATTCTGAAGGTAAAATACATGTAGTAAAGAAGCTAGCTTGTGCTCCATCACAATAGACAGCATTTATTTGTTCATCAACATGTCAGTATAACCAAGGAACAGTAATTAGGCAATTACTAGGTTTTCTAAGAAGAAGGGGGAAATGATGAAAAGATTTGAGAAGTGCTTAAACAAATTCTTTCCCAAGGGACTTTCCAGAATTCCCAATCTTCTAATTTGCACCATGAATTTCCAACCAGGCCAAGTAATATGACCACAAAACCTTATGCCATGAACATATGTTGAGAATCATGCTTTACATGTCTAGTCAGTAGCTGTGCCAGGGCAAACGTGGCTGTGGTGGATTTGTTGTCATCCAGTTTCTTTCCTTTTTGGAGCAAAAAATCTGACAGGTTCTTGCCCCAATAATGGCTTTCACTAGCTATATCTGGAAAATGACTACTTGAGCCTCAGTTGTTTTTTGTTTTTTGTTTTTATGAGACAATGAATGTTAGGTTCTATGACACTTAAGAACTTGTCCAATTTTGCAATTCTTTGTGGGACTGTAGGAGCTTCAGGAAGTGTCAAAGAAGAATAAGGGTACTCTGGGCCTATTGAGAAAAGGTGGGTTGAACTGAATGGTCACTAGATTCAGCTCAGTTTTTTGGAGAGTTTATTCTAACACTGTAACATGAGTTATACTTTCTTAAACAGGTTGTTACATAGCACTGAGGCTTTCTAAATTTTAAGTTTATTCTAAAACAAAGTAAAAGCCTTATAAAAGGAAAGGATCATTTGACTGAATTTTTCTCTAGAGATTCTTTCTTCTTCTTCTTCTTCTTCTTTTTCTTTTTTTTCCTGATGATGGGACGTGAACTCTGGCTGGACTTGGGCCGTGTCCCTGAGCTTCTTTTGCTGAAGGCTAGCACTCTACCACCTGAGTCACAGAGCCACTTCCAGCTTTTTCTGTTTGTATAGTACCAAGAACTTGAACCCAGGGCTTCATGCATGCTAGGCAAGCACTCTACACTAAGCCATATTCCCAGCCCTTTTCTAGAGATCCTTAAAGGCTTGAGAATCCTACCAAAAAAAAGGTAGTAAACATTGCCAGGGGTGGTATATATCTGTAATCACAGCTGCAAGGAAGGCATAGGTAAAAGGGTGACATTCCAAGGCCAGCTCCAGGCAAAAGGCGTAACACTTTCTGAAAAGTAACTACAGAAAAAAGGGATGGGGCATCACTGCAGTGGCACTTTCCTAGCAAGATGTAGCCCTAAATTAAAAATCCCAGTACTACCAAAGAGAGGGAGAGGGTGAGGGAGGACATACCTCTGCGCTCCTACACAATGGTGTTATGTTCCTTATTTTATAACTTCAATTTACGAAGATAGCTGGAACTTAATTCCCTTCTCTTTGGCTGTCTTTGACTAACAAACAGGAAATCTTCTCAAGATGCTGAGTAAGTGTAAATGAATAGTAAAAGAGGAAGTCTTTTGAAAACTCTGAAGCATTCACAAATATTTTGATTATTATTCATACCATTTAAAGTGTAATTTTAGCTTTACCACAGTCATGACTTCAGGCTAGCAATTCATAAGCTCCGCCTTTCATATAAAATGAATGCAGTAATGGATGGGAAAGATTAACTAGAAAATGATGGTGGACGCCTTTGAAAATTGAGGGTCACTGCCACACTTACTAATTAATAGTAACTATACAATTGTGACATTATAAATAGCTCTGTATTGGAGCAGAACCCAGTGCCCTGCTACTTTTTCACTTGTTGCCACTTTGATTTAGTCCATTAGCTCCACTAACCTATAATTAGCCCAACACCCCGGAAAATTAATCTATCTGGTGACTCAACAGCAGAGAAATGAAACAGACTTCTAAATCATGCTAGAATTACGCTGAAGCCTGAGGGCCAACTCCTCCTAATTCTGAATGACTGAAAAGCTTCGGACTCTGATTTTTCAGCCAAATATAGGGGAATCCATCTTTCCATTTTCAATAATTGAATCTCAACACTACCACCAAGATAAAAATATTTCTCAGAATTTACATCAGTTATAGTATATGGAAGGCAATTACAGCTGTTGTATATTATGCCTGTAGATGCCTCATAAGAATGTGGTTTTGGAGAAGCTAAGCCTACAAGTTTAACTAAGATAAAGTGGACAAATCTCTGTCTCCTGGCAGAGGTCCTGGCAGAGGCAAGGATGACATACAAAACTTTTTGTTGACATTGCTGAGTATTATGGTGCAGATCTTAAATGTCACCAGTTTATCCCACTATTAGGAGATGGTATAAGTTCTAGGAGGAGGGGCCTAGTGGAAGGAAGTTAAAGTCAAGTCACTGGAGAGGGGATATACCCTCAAAGGGAGTATCTGGACCTAGTCCCTTCCTCCTTTCCTATCTTCAGGCCACCATGACATGGGAAGTTTCGTTCCACCCTATCCTCCCTGCTATGATGTTCTGCCTCACCAAGTGCCCCAAAGTTCATCTGACCATGAGCTGAAGCCTCAAATAAAAATAAACCACTCCTTTTTTTCTTTCTTCCTCTTCCTTCTGTGTGTGTGTGTGTGTGTGTGTGTGTGTGTGTGTGTGTGTGTGTCCCATAACACTTCCTCTTCCTCTTCTTCTTCTTTCGGTCTGAGGCTTTCACTCATTGGCTGACATTTTAAGCCATGACTCCAACTCCAGACCATTCCTTTTTTTTTTTTGCTGGTCGTGGGGCTTGAACTCTGGACCTAGATGCTGTCCCTCAACTCTTCAGCTCAAGGTTAGCGCCCTACCACTTGAACCACAGCACCATTTCCAGCTTTTTCTGCTTATGTGGTGCTGAGGAATCAAACCCAGGGCCTTACGCATGCAAGGCAAGCACTCTACCACTGAGCCACCTTCCCAGCCCATTCCTTTTTTTTTTTTTTTTTTTTTGGGTCCGGTCGTGGGGCTTGAACTCTGGGCCTGGGCGCTGTCCCTCAGCTCTTCAGCTCAAGGCTAGCGCTCTACCACTTGAGCCACAGCGCCACTTCCGGCTTTTTTTCTTTTTGCTTATGTGGTGCTGAGGAATCGAACCCAGGGACTCAGGCATGCAAGGCAAGCACTCAACCACTGAGCCACCTTCCCAGCCCCCCATTCCTTTTTATAAGTTGATTTTCTTAGGTGTTTTGTCACAGTAATGAAACACGACTACCACACAGAGTAGAGCATTCTTAAAGGGCATGGAAAGAGGCCATCCACTGGGAAGAAAGGGTTTGTGGAAGGTTACTAAAGTCAAGAGAGCACATGCACTAATACTGGGGCTTGAACTCAGGGCCTGGGTGTTGTCCCTGACCGTTTGTAATCAAGGCCAACACTCTACCACTTGAACCATAGCTCCACTTGCATCTTTTTGGTGGTTAATTGGACTTTCCTTCCCAGGTTGGCTTTCAATCATGGTCCTCAGATCTCAGCCTACTGAGTAGCTAGGATTACAGGTATTAGCCACCATGCTTAGTATCATGCTTAGTGTCTGACACTTTCTGTGTCAGTCTATTGGATTCATAGCTTATCTGTCATAAACAAACAAAGAAAAAATCCAAAGTGGAGATGGCAAAAACAACTTGCCCAGAGAACAGGTCTACCTATTAGTTTACAGGAGCTGAAGACAACCCATTGCTTACTGGTTCTGGAAAATAACTACAAGCTAGTATGTGATTGCCATTAGGTCAGTTACATCCTCCTCCTAAGTGAAGTACAAGATAACATTAATGTGTAAGCAAAGTACAAATGACTCTTCATTTGGCAACACTGTCTTTACCAAGGGATAGATGGACTTAGGAATTGTCTTTACTGTTAGGCACCAGAGGCTCATGCCTACGATCCTATCTACTCACGAGAGTCACAGCTCGAAACCAGCTCAGGCAGGAAAGTCTGTGAGACTCTTACCTCCAATTAACTACCAAAAAAAGCCAGGGGCAGAGATGTGGCTCAAATGATTGAGTGCTGCCTTGAACAAAAAAGCTCAGGTTAAAAAAAAAAAAAAAAGCTCAGGTAAAATGCCAAGGCCTGGAGTTGAAGCCCCAGGACCAAAACAAAACAACAACAAAAGAATTATCTTTACTTTTATCTCAGCTTATTCTATTGTCCATACTTTTTGTTTTGGAAATACATATTCAGAAACACGATTCCTCTAAAAGTAATTGTCCTTATTCCAATATTATCATTATATTTTAAAACAAAGTGTTACTAAATTAATCCAGTGTCATATATAAAGAATTATCAAAGTCGGGTTCCGGTGGCTCACATCTGTAATCCTAGCTACTGAGGAGGCTGAGATCTGAGGATCACAGTTCAAAGCCAGCCCAGGCAGAAAAGTCCGTGAGACTCTTATCTCCAATAAATCACTAGAAAACCAAAAGTGGTGCTATGGCTCAAGCGGTAGAGTGCTCACCTTGAGCTGAAGAGCACAGGGATAGGGCCCAAGCCCAGTGTTCAAGCCCCATGACCAAAAAAAAAAAAAAAAAAAAGAATTATCAAGCATGACCAACTGGGATTTATTCCCAAAATTCAAGTCTGGTTTAACATCTGAAAATCAATGACAATAGACAATATCAACCAGATTTTTTTTTCAGATTTTAGACATTTATTGAAAATTCTAAAAAGGATCTCCATATTTGGGATCAAGCAATTTAATTAGTATCTGGAAGTAAAAGAAAAGAATGAGAAGAAGAAGGAAGAGGAATGGGAAGAAAAGGAAGGAAGAGAATGGTTCCTACCTGTCTAGACTAGGATGGAATACTGTCAGCTATTTTCTATCCAACTCTTCTGTGTTCTACAGTCTTTGTACATACTGTAGTCTAGACCTCCCCCTTAAGGCAACTGTTGGCTGTCTTGTCTCCATAGGATATTTAAAAATTACATGATTACTAGGCATAGTGCTATGCCCTTATAGTCCTAGCTATTTGGCAGACTGAGGCAAAGGTTTGAAACCAGCTGACAACATAGCAAGACCCTAGCTAAAAAAAGAAACAAAAATATTCCATATGATTATCTTAGTAGATGAAGAAAAAGTACCTGATAAAATACAATACCTTTTATGACTAAAACAAATCCACTCAGAAGAAAAAGAGAACTTCAACTTGATCCTGAACATCAATAAAAAATATGATGACATGATACTTATTGTAAAAGACTAGCTTATTCTTTTCCCTAAGATCAGAAGCAAGACAATGAAGGCTGCTGTCATCATCTATGTTCAACACCATGCTAGAGGTTCTAGCCAAGGTATTTAGGCAAGAAAAGTAAGAGCCATCCAGATTAGACAAAAGTAAGTCCACATCTATTCAGATAATAGAATCTTGTACATACAAAATCCTAAGGAATACGCTAAAAAACATTAGGACAAGTATGGTTGCAAATTACAAAATTCCTATATAAAATTCGATTATACTTTTATCCAGCCGTCCAAGAATGAAATTTAAACAATAATTCCATGTACAAAAGGAGTAAAACATTTAGGAACAAATTTAGACAAAGAACTATGACTTACATTTCTGAAAACTGTAAAACATTGGTGAGAGAAATTAAAACCTAAATAAGTGTAAAGATATCTGGCATTCATGGCTTAAGAGTTAATATTACTCTATTAACATGACAATGACAATACTCTTCAAATTTATCTACAGATTCAATGCAATCTCTATGAAAATCATGGATGACTTCCTTTAAGAAAGTAATTAGCTGATTCTAAAATTCATATGGGGGTCCAGATGGCCAAAATAATTTGAAAAAGAAGAACAAACTTGGAAGACTCACACTATGGTCTAATTTACCTAATTTTCTTTATTATTGCTTATACTTTTGGTGTTATATCCAAGTCACTGCTAAGCACAACAACTTTAAGCCTCTGCTTATGTTTTCTTCAAAGGGATTTACAGTTTTAGGTGTTTGATTCACTTTGAGTTCATGTTGTGGTGTGAGATAGCTACATTCTTTTGCATATGTCTTCCTAGTCATCTTAGTTTAATCATCTTTGCATTTTTGTCAAATACCAAGTAAGCACACACATATGGCTTTGTTTCTGGAATCTCAGTGCTGTGCCACTGTCTTGATTACTGTTCCTTTCCATACTAGAAAGTGAGCAAACCAGACCATAGACAAACTTAAAACTTTTATGCTTCAAAAGACTCTACAAAAGGTGAAAAATACAACCATGGAATGGCAGATACTTTCAAATCACATATCTGGTAAGGCACTTGTATCAAAAATATAAACATAACCCAATTCAAATATGGCCAATCAACTTGAGTAAAAATTCTTTCGTCAAAGGCAAAAGCAAAGATAGTAATTACTTGAAACAGATGCTCAACATGACAAATCATCAGAGAAACTCAAATCAAAACCTCAACAAGATATTACTCCATAACCACTAAGATGGCTATAATTTCAAAGAGTCAATAAAACTAGAGAGGATGTGGAGAAATAAGAACCCTCATACACTGCTGGCTGGAAAGTGAAATGGTCAGGCCATCTTGGAAAACATTTTGGCAGTTTCTCAACAAGTTAAACAGATTTAACATTTGACTCAGCAATTTAATTCCTAGGTACATAACCAAAAGAAATGTAAACACATGTCCACACAAAAACTTAAAAATTTACAATGGCACCATTCATAATACCCCAATGTGGAAGCAACTCATGTCTATCATGAATGGATAAAAAAATGTAGTAAATTGCCAGGTACCGATGGCTCATGCCTGTAATCCTAGCTACTCAGGAAGCTGAGATCTGAGGATCACAGATTGTGGTTCAAAGCCAGCCCTGGCAGGAAAGACTCTTATCCCCAATAAAGCACTAGAAAACCGGAAGTGGCACTGTGGCTCAAACGGTAGAGCGCTTGCCTTGAACTGAAGAGCTGAGGAACAGCGCCCAAGCCAAGAGTTCAAGCCCCATGACCACCACCAACAACAAAATGTAGTATACCCATTGTAATGCCATCTTATTCAGCCAAATGGAATGAAGCACCAATACATAGGACAGAATGAGCAAAACATCAAAAACATGCTAATGTCAGACCCAAAAAAGCACATATTAAAAAGTCCATTTTATATAAAGTTTTAGAGTAAGAAAATCTATAGATACAGAAAGTAGATTCATGATTGTTTATACTTGTTGGGGAATGTATGGGAAGATAGGGGAGTAATAACTAGTCTACAATACCAGGGCTTGAACACAGGACCTTGTGTATGCTCTCATTCAGTCTTCTTGCTCATGGCCAGTGCCTTTATCACTTTATCAGTCTAGCATTTTTTTTTGTTACATGTTTTTTTTTCAGTCCAGCATTTTTAAAGGTTACAATTCCATAAGTCAGGTTATGAGTACAATGCCAGCCCAGCATTTTTCTTGTTAGTTGGAAATGATATCTCACAGACTACTCAGGCTGACTTCAAACTGATACTTCCAGGTATCAGACTAGTAGCTAGGGTTTCAGGCATGATCCACTGATACCTGGTACACATATGTAAATATATGTATACACATGTTTATGTGTATATAGCATATATATGCAAATATATGCATATGTATGTGTGTGTATATATATATATACACACACACACACACACACACATGCCATTTGAATGCATTAAAATCTGATGTGTTAAATATTGTGGATTTTTTTTCTGAAACAAAACTCACCTGAACCCCCATTTACAAAGTATTGAGACACTGAATTATAATCGTAAATGGGATTTCCTCTATGTCCAGAGAGAAATTTATTTGGTTATTGAGGCTTATGTGGTGAAAGTATTAAGGGCCCTCAGGTCTTTGGTCTACACTGGTTAAGGCTCAGTCTGTGTGTGTAGATATGGTTCTTTGAGGGAAGTTACTATGCTAAATATCAGGTAATTGGGGTAGGGGGGACAGGTTAGACCAGAGATCTTGGGATCCTCCCTGGCAGTTGTCTCTCTTAGCTCTGTCTACTTCCCGAGCACTGTGAAGCAGGAGGGAAAAACTCCTCCTCCTCACAGAATTCCCCAAACAGAAACTTCTCATAGTTGTAGAAAGTCTCCTTGTCTGTCAGGGCCTGCTCCTTTCACCTCTACCTTGAAATCTTCTTGTCTACTTTTTTCCTTTATGAGATTTCTGCTTCCAGAAATAACAGATCTGCTTGCTTAAGATCATAACTCCTGTGGAGAATAACCAGAATAGCTAGACAAAAACACAAGAAATATCTGTTTGAAGACACTGAAAAGCACCCAAGACAGTGAGAATTTGAAGGAAAGAGAAAGAAAGTAGAGTCTGTTGGGCCTATTATTTAACATGGCTTTCATGTATTTGGTGATTCTTACCAGCAGCCTAAAGGCAAAGAGACTGAGGAAAGCTTTGAGTAGTCCTACAGGGATGAGATGACAAAAACTGGAGATCAAAAGCCACTAAAGAGAAGGTGCCCTGGTGAGCGCCCTAAAGTGTCATTAGATAGAGTAATATGTTGCACTGCTGGTCCTCCAAAGAACTATACAGTTCAGGATTTTAGGCCTTTGTGTGGTGCCCTTCACACTGGCTTTGGATGTGACCATGTTAATTGTTTTTGTTTTTGTTTTTTCTATCAATACATCCATAAAAGTGACACAAAAAGGAAGTTGATAAGGGATTTTGCTCACTTGGTTGCACTTCTGGGATTCTCCTTCTTAGGATCCAGCTTTCAGGCTTCAGTCAAGGTTGTTCCAGTGCAAAGCTATACCACACAAAGAGGCTCTAGAGGATGGAGAAGAGATCATGTGGAAGAGACCAAAATGTTCTAGTCAGCTCTAAGTTGAATGTAGCTTTATGAGTGGTTCCAGACAATGCACAAGACTTCAGCTAACTCAGAGAATTATTAGAACTGTTACAACCTGTGGTGACCAGGGACAAAACAACAATGCCCATCAGACTGTGGAATTGAGGTTTGGGGTACAAGGAACCTAAAGTCTTCCACCAGCTTCAGGTGTCCTGAGTCCCTTTTACAAGGTATTTGCTGAGTAGGGGTTGCATGTGCAGAGAGTGAAGTCACAATTTCCTTAAAGTCACAAGCACCAATCATGTTGTATAATCTTATTCAAGTGATAATTTCTTTATCTTAAGAAGCAGGTGTAAACAGTAAATGACTTACAGTTAGCATAGATTTTTGTCTGTCTCCAAGTTCTCAGAAAGTTTGGTGTGAAATTAGCCTACACCAGGATAGAAATCTGAATTCCCATCAAGCCAGGACTGATTGAAACTTTCAGAAAACTCTCAGCATTCTGAGAGTTCATGTTGGGAGGAGGCATCCCATCCTCCCAATCCTTTTGGGTCTCACAATTTGGCTTCTGGGGATTCTCACAACTATCAAATATAATTTAAAGCCATAAATGTCAAGGTGATTTGAGTAAAGAAATAGACAACACAGTTAGAGATCCTAAAGAACCACAGGTGGTTCTTAAGAAAGAGATATGGAGAATCATGGTTCCAGGCCTGGATAAAAAGTTCAGAAGACCTCATTTCAACCAATAGCTGAGCACAATGTCGAGCACCTGTCATCCCAGATACTGTGTGAAACACTTGAGGTTGAGTCCAAGCTGGCCTGAGCAGAAAGAGAGGGACTACCTCAAAAATAACCAGAGCAGAACTAGAAGCATGACTCAAGTGATAGAAGGCTTGCTAAGCATGCACAGGTTCTGAGTCCAATCCCCAGTACCACCAAACAGAAACACACACACACACACACACACACACACACACACACACATACACACACACACACACACACCATACTACAAAGGGCTGGAGGCATGGGTAAAATGGTAGAATATGCTTGCCTAGCATGAATGAAGCCATGAATTCATATTCAGAAGAAGATAAGGGGGGAAAAGAAAAAAGAACCTTGGGTGGGTCAAAAATAGACTTGCCCTCACAAACACTGATATCCAGCTTAAAATAAAAACAAAATAAAAACCCCTGATTGTATTAAGTAGTTAAGCATCCAAACTTCTAACCACTGTGCTTACAGAATAGAAGTACTGGCAAGGGGAAAATCAGACAACAAAAACAAACCCATGGGAGGTCACCTATGGAGCTTAGCAGCTGTGGCCAATATATTCAAGAAATTAAGAGACAAGGCAGTTTCAGCAAAGATGTGGAAGGCATAAAAAGAATTAAAGTGAAATTTAAAAACCTAAACATATAATAATTAAAATTAAGAACTCAGGGCTGGGAAGGTGGCTCAGTGGTAGAGTGCTTGCCTTGCACGCATGAGGCCCTGGGTTTGATTCCTCAGCACCTCATAAGCAAAAAGAAAAAAAGCCGGAAGTGGTGCTGTGGCTCAAGTGGTACAGCGCTAGCCTTGAGCTGAAGAGCTGAGGGACAGCGCCTAGGCCCAGAGTTCAGGCCCCATGACCTGACCCCCCCCCGAAAAAAAAAAAAAAAGAACTTAGTAAATGCATTTAACAGCAGCTAGAATATAGCCTAAGACATAATCTGTGAACTAGAAGAGAGGAAAGAAGTATCTAAATGAAGCAGAGTGACAAAAGGACAGAAAAACAAAGAAATCCGCATAGGAGTGACTTGATTCCATGTAAAAGTCTCACATATATATAACTAAAGTCTCAGAAGGAGAAAATGGAGAATGGAAAACAGTATTTGAAAAAAGTAATGAATAGCTGAGTTATGGTGGTGTGCACCTGTAATCCCAGCTCTTAAAAGGCTAAGGCAGAAAAGATCTGACGTTCCAGGCCAGTATGGGCTACACAGTGAGACCCTGTCTCAAAATAATAATGACTCTTTGTTCAATCATCTTTATAATAACAATAAAAATGATAAAAATGACCAATAATCTGCCAAGTTAATGAAAGACCTGAAGCAACATATCCAAAAATCTCTACAAACTCAACTGCAGACAAGCATAAAGAAAACCAAATTCAGACTCATGATAGGTAATCTTCTTCTTCTTCTTCTCCTTCTTCTTCTACTACTACTCTACTACTACTACTACTACTACTACTACTACTACTACTACTACTACTACTACTACTGAGATTGTACGGGGCTATAGTTCAGTGGCAGAGCACTGATAGAGCAAGCACAAGGCCCTGGATTCAATCTTTGACACTACAAAAAAGAAAAGAAAAAGAACGAAAAGAAAAAAGGAAGTAAAAGTCAAAGACTGTGTATTAGAAAAGGAAAAAGGAAGTCAAAGATTGTGTATTAGATATGAAAACAAAATTCAACTCTTTGCTTCAAAGTGGTTATCTAGGAAAGCTAATAAGATTTAATTTAACTCCTAACGGCCCACTAACTTCACACCCTCCCCTATAAACCACTGTTGACACTGCAGTTAGGTTGATCTTTCCAAAAGTTAAGTAACATTACATGTATGTGTAAATGACTCAGTGGCCTCCCATTATACCAGAACAAAATTTGAACCCCTTAGCATAGTTTACGTAGCCCTCTTGGATCCAGTGTTTATCTTCTTGGCTTCTTTTCTCTCTCATACTTTTCTAGAACTTTATACTCCACTCAACTGGCTTTCAAGCTCACTAAACAGCTTTACCTTCACCACAGGGCCTGTACACAATGCTATTCCCCTCCTTTGGGACTACTTATTCCATATTCCTTTTCCTAGCTTGACTTTTAACATTAAAGTTTAAATGTCTTTTTTCATTCCAGCTTTCCTAGAATTGGTAATTCATCTCTAGAGAGCAAGAAATTTCCCCTTACATCCTGAAATTCTGCTATCAAAGCATCTATCATACTTTATGATCACTTATCTCCCTTTATTGACTACAAATCCCCAAAGGACAGAAACTGTATGTCATGCTCACAAATGTCTCCCTTGTCCTCAGCCAGACTCAAAATAGACACTTAAAGAAAATTTTAAAATTACTAATTAATATTAGAATCCTCTATGTTTTGTTTTTAAAATAGTTCACCAAACCTACTTTTGGTCCTAGTTTTTTTTTCCCTTTTTCTTTTGAAGATTTTTATGTGAACTGAATGTAATTTAAATTTTTTCTAGGTCCTTTTAAAAAATGCTTTCTGGATTTTACTGTGAAAAAAAGGTAAAAATGTAAACAAAAAATATAGATAACATTTTCTGGATATTACTTGAATAAAAATAAAAATGTAAATGAAAAGTATAAATATTCATACCATAGAACTTACCCCTGCTTTCTCAACTCAGCAGGATTTAAAAGTGCTGGTTTGCTTTCATACATGCAAAAAAGTGTGATTTTACTGTTTGCATCCTCAAATGACACTGGCTTTTCAATCACTCTAGGATCTGATTCAAAAATGGCCTTCCTTGTATTTTTGTAGGCTTTGTGGCTCCTTTCCAGTTTGTATCAGACTGTTTTTCTTGCTTCCTCTTCTCAGCTAGTTCCAGCTTCCTCTGTCATGTTCTTTAAGCCTGCCACTGTTGATGAGTCTTTTTATGTGCCATCTGAATCAGCTGCCTCTGTCTCATTACCTCTTAGGCTCTATCTCAAATTATAGTGGTAAACAATTTTGTCTTTACCTGTTACTTTCTCTCCCTTCCTAATTCATCTGAGTTAGTCACTGAATTAACTCTTCAAACACAGGGACAATGATGCTTCTCTCCTTTTTCCGCCTTCAAACGGTCTCTTCTATCACCAGTACCAACAACAGAACCTGGCACCTGGAAAAGGTAAATATTTGTTGAGTAAATCAAATACATCAACATGTACTATCTGACAGGCTGCAGATGCATTACTTTTGTTCTTCATCCACATGTAAATATGTAATACTTCCCTGATATCTACAAGATGGTTAACACTTAATAAAATTTTATTTCAATATCTACTTTGTGATCCATTTCAGTTATTGGCATCCTTCCTTAGCAGGTTCGTTTGTTGTCGTTTAATGTTGTTCAGAAGTGGGAAGATTTCTTTTGTAATTTTCTCTCAGAAATTAACATACTCTACTTCCTTTGAGTATGAGGCCTAGACTGGTCTTTTAGTCTACCATGCTAGCTTTCAATTGAGAAGGACAAACACAGGATAGTTACTTCATTTAAATGTGAACATAATAAATTCACCCTGTAAATCAAATCGTTGGTGTTTATACACATGGAAGGCAAGTTATTAAGCCAGAAAAAGATCACTGGAGATCAGGGAGAAAGATGCAAACAGAATGCAGAAGGAAGTCCTGGGTATTGCTACCAATTTGGGCTTCCGGTTCCGAGATGAAGCAGGATGAAGGCATTAGGATATGTACTAAATTAGCAAGTATGCTATGATAGAAGGCAAATAAATACATGTCCAGGAGCTTGGGAGAGAGCTTAGAAGCTTGAACTTGGAGAAAACAATTTCCTTAAGAAAGGACCATGAAATGGGCAC
Source organism: Dipodomys spectabilis (assembly GCF_019054845.1). Lineage (NCBI taxonomy): Eukaryota > Metazoa > Chordata > Mammalia > Rodentia > Heteromyidae > Dipodomys > Dipodomys spectabilis. The sequence goes on from NW_024870684.1 coordinate 2,475,351, forward strand.
AGAATGCCAAAGCTGAGGTGGAAAGGGAAAGTAGGCCGTTAAAGGGAGGAAAGAATACTGAAAAAATGGGGGGGGGGGGGAAGAGTAAAAAAAATGGGGGATGGGATGCTCCCCAAAGAGGAGCTTGTGAACCTTGAGCTGGTTAGCCCAGCATGGACATAGAGGTCTAGAAGGTTCTGGATGAGGGAAGGGATGGAACACAGCGTGCACTGGGATTTCGATGTGGGGTTGTTACGCGCAGGCACCTGGGCCTAAGTCTGGTCAAGTGCGGCGAGGTTCGGCGGCCAGGTTCGGGGGGGGGGGGGGGGGGCCGGGGCGGTGACTGGACGCCTCGGGACTGCGGGGCACCGTGGCGGGGTGTAGGTGCACCCTGAGGGCGGGGCCAGAGTCCCTCTGGAGGCGTTGGGGTCTCCCACATGCAGGGGCGTCCCGGACTACTCCGCTTCGGGAGCGGGTCCTGCGCGGCTCGGGGTGCCGGGCGGCCGCGGGGACCCGGCGCAGCTCTGCGTCCCGCTCCGCGCCGCTCGGGCCCCGCCCGTCCCGGGGGAACCTGTTGCCGGAGCGCGGGGCAGGCGCGGCGCGGACTGGCGGACGGACGGGCCCTCCCTCTCCAGGGGCCCCGGCGGCGCGGCCGCCCTTTCACCTCTGACTCGCCCCGCCCCGCTCCACGCGCCTTCACTAGCAACACCCATCCCAGCGCCCCCCCCCCCCTCCCGCCCCCGCCGGCCCTCGGCGCCCGGGAACGGCCCCGCGCCGCGGCTTCCGGGAACGGAGGCGCGGCCCCGCGCGAGAGGAGGAGAGGCCAACATGGCGGCGCGCAGGGCTGGGCCGGGCGGCCGCGCCTGAGCGACTCCTTACCCCGGCTGCGCTCCGGACGCCCGCGTCCGCACCCATCTTAGCCCGCTGGCCGCGGAGCACGCGGGACACGGACACAGCAGACCGCTCGGCCGCGGGGCCGGCGCCCAGGCCGCGGCGCGAGGCCCGCCAGGCCCGGCACCCGCCACCGCTTCGCTGCGGCTCGCCGGCCGGCGCGGCCCGCAGGCGCGAGCCATGGAATCGGAGGAGGAGCAGCACATGACCACGCTGCTGTGCATGGGCTTCTCGGACCCTGCCACCATCCGCAAGGCCCTGCGCCTGGCCAAGAACGACATCAACGAGGCCGTGGCGCTGCTCACCAACGAGCGGCCGGGCCTCGACTACGGCGGCTACGAGCCCATGGACAGCGGCGGCGGCCCCAGCCCGGGGCCCGGTGGCGGCCCACGGGGCGACGGTAGCGGGGACGGCGGCGGCCCCTCCCGCGGCGGGAGCACGGGAGGCGGCGGCGGGTTCGATCCCCCGCCTGCCTACCACGAGGTGGTGGACGCGGAGGTGAGCTGGGCCACCCGACCCCAGCGGAGTGTCCCGCGGGGAGAGGACACACCCCGCCAGACATGGGTGTGTGTGTGTGTGTGTATGTGCGCGCGCGTGTGCATGTAGTGGGGGTGCAGGGCTCCGGGACCGTGAAGACCGGGCCGGCTCTGGGCACCGGCAGAGGTCACCCGGCCGGGGTCAAGTGCGGAGAGTGATCTTCAGGACTGGAATGGAGCTGGGGGCTCGCGGTGCGGATAGGTGTCCCCACCTTCTAACCTAGCACGCGGATGCAGTGGGAAGGGGCCATCCCGGGCAGGGTGGAGGGTCCGAGGCCTGCATCCACGATACTGGAAAGTGGCACCTGAGGAGGACACGCGTGTCCTTCGTCGCGAATCGGCCCCTAAGTGACCAGCTAGGTCTAGATCTCTTGGCCCCAGGCTGCAGGAGTAGATGGGGGAAGTAAGGAAGGCAGCAGTTCAGTCAGGGAGAAAGTGGGTTGGTCCAGCCGTACTAGGCCTTTTTAGGCTAAGAGGAGGACTGTTGGAATGGGATTTGGGTTTGGGGCCCAGGGTCTGGAAGGGAGTTGTTGAGCAAGGTCTAAACTGACAAGGAACTGGACAGGGCCTGGAATGAGATAGGAGTTGATGTAAGGTGGGGGGAGGAGACGCACCTTACTAAGAGTCTCATTTAGATGCTTAAGGCTTTGCCAAGATTAGGTATTGGTAGCTTGTGGTGGGTATTAAATGACTGCGCAAAGGTATAGGTAGGTAGGAGGCCTGCGTAGGAATGGGAGCTGAGGGAGGACGGCTGTGGTGAGATCTGGAGCTGGAGGATACAAGCTAGGTCCTAGGCTGGGTGAAGGGAAAGCTGATCATGGAAAGGAGAGGAAGTAGCCTGGGGAGTGCGATTGTAGCAACTAGGAGGGTGACAGGGGTAGAGCTAAGCTTGGTGGGGGTGGATAATGGGCCCGAGGAGCAGTCTGCCAGCTCTCATCAGACAGCTCAAGTCTAATTGGAGAAAACCAGGTTTCTTTAGTTTGGGGTGTGAGCAGAAACTTGGGGAGAAGGCAGACTTACTAAAATGAGGAAAAAAATTAACCAGAAACAACAGTGCTTTTGATTGATTCCTTTGAAGAAAAATGACAGCTTATGGCAGAAATTCTGTTGAAAAATGCATTTTAGGGTCTAGGAGAGCAACCTGGCCTAACTACAGATGATTAATGATGATTTATATTTTTAGACAAATGAAGCTAAGCTTGGAAGAGTTTCCTAAGCAGTGTTATGTCCTGTAACTATGTTTTTGTAGTAGTTGCTTAGGCTGAAAGAGTTTAGGAAAGAAGGTGATACTTTAGAAAACCCTGGGTTTCTGCACAAGATTTCTTTGGTTTCCAGGCTGTCACCATACTTGGTTAGACTGGCCTTTATTACCCATTAATTCCTTTGTATCATTGGTGAATATGTGGAAGAAAAAACTTATAGTTTGGGAATCATTAAAAAAAATTCTTTGCAGCCTTAACTATGCTTAAGTCACTTTAACGAATGAATCTCATTGTCAGTCCCAATTACGCCTTTCCCTGTTCTTGCTAGTTTTGACCCAGTTTTGAAATAAAGAAAGCTGCTGCTTTTTCTGAAAGTGGTTGTATATGTGTACAAAGTTCAGGTATCCTCACTATGTAAGAAATTTATTCTCTGTCACGCTTAGTTCCCGTGATTGAAACTCAAAAGTAACATGTACTATGTGGTGTAAGTAACGTTAGCATACTTCCTGTACATTTAAATATGAAAAATTCTGAGTACCTTCTTGTGAGCCCAGTGGCAGACAGCATTTGCTTTCAGGTAACTAAGAATCTATCTTTTTGAAGCTGTGTCAAGTCTTTTATTTCCTCTGACTTGTGGGTTTGACATGGGGGCACCTGCACTTTTTACTTTTGAAATCTCAAGAGAGTGGATGATTGGGGCTGTCCTACTCATGAGGCATGTCGCTAGGCATGTAGACTCTTTCTTGGCATGCAGAGAAGCCTGGTGAGTGTTTCACCTAAAGTTTTCCCATGCATGCCACCCATGAGGCTTGTACATCCTTACTTATAAGTTGTAGGAAACTGAAACTATTAAATGCCTACAATGTGTCAGGCTCTCTATTAGAGACTTTAGGTCAGTGAGATAGTTATTATATCACCATTTTAAAGATTTGATTGAATATGATTAGTTAGTAGCAAACTAAATTTGTTCTGATGTCAGGTCTCTGATGTCAAAAGCCAGTGTGCTCTGCTCCATTTATGGTTTTGCAGTTCAGTTCACTTGGTGGAGGTATGGATAAAAAGGAAAAATAGGAATGATGTGTCAAGCACTAAATAAAGGAGTAAATAGAAAAGAGACTGAAAGGAGAATCAGATGTTGTTAAAGCAGAAGCCCCTTAGAAATTAATAGTTGCACAGATACAATTTCCAGGCCCCAAAGATAAATGGCTTGTCTCTGCAGAGGATGGGGCTCTAACTCAGGCCTCTCACTGATGGGACCAGGGCTGTTTCTCTTTGCCAGCTGCTTTCCTTTCAAAGGAAGAAGGAACAGCATGCTGAAGTGTATTCTAGGGAAAGAAGAGAGTAAATAACAGTGCCATTGTCAATTAGTGTATAATTCACCCTTTTTATTTCTAATAATTGAGTATAGAACTTAATTATATGCATATCTGTTTTCTGCATAGAAAATCTTCAGTTTTAATGTTCTAAATATATCTAAGATTATATGGAATAAAATCTAAGAAGAAAAATGAAAGCTGGACGCTGGTGGCTCACATCTGTAATCTTAGCTACTCAGGAGGCTGAGATCTGAGGATTGCAGTTCAAAGCCATCTGGACAGGAAAGTCCATGAGACTCTAATCTCCAATGTACCACCAGAAACTAGAAGTGGCACTGTGGCTCAAGTGCTAGAGCACTAGCCTTGAGCGCCCAGGCCCAGAGTTCAAGCCCCACGACCCCCCCCCCCAAAAAAAAAAAAAAAGAAAAAAAGAAAAATGAGGTCTGGGGATGCAGCTCATCATGGATCAAGTACCTAGCATACACAAGGCCCTGGGTTTGATCCTGAGCACTGAAGAAAAAAAAAAGGAAAGAAAAGGTAAATGAGTTTATTTTATATGTGTGCCTTGGGGACAGGCACATTTTTTCACTCCGTTAAGAATTCACATCCCAGGGGCAGGGAGTGAAGTGGCAAACAGACATAGCGTTTACATTCAAGTGGGGCTGAGTCCAGAGCTCTCATTTTACAAGAATGAGTGATTTCCCAAGGTCATGTGGCTAGAATCAGTTTAGTAATTTGGGGCTTTGATATGATGTTGTTTAAAAATTGAAAAAGTAAAAGTTAACTTCTATGTCAAGAGAAGCAAGGAAAATGCAAGTAGGGACCCAGATGTCTTGAAAAACACATAACTGCATAGAAAGCTAACTGGATAAAGCTGGGTAAAGGAAGGTACAGCTTTGCAGAGTTGTGTTGGATTCTTACTAGGATAGCTGAATGTGTGTTTTCATGTAGTGCCTGGTCCCCTGGATGAGTCTGAAAGAGACTTTGTGAAGCTCTCTGGTTTTGATTTGAAGAGCATTACTTCAAAACCATTCCATGTCAGGCAAGATTCAGTTCTGTCATTACAAAGCATGAGCTCTCTTTTTATTTAGCTGGTTCTAGGGCTTGAACTCAGGGCCTGGGCATTGTTCCATAGGTTTTTTTGTTGTTGTTCAAGGTTAGCGCTCTACCACATGAGCCACAGCTCTGCTTCCAGCTTGTTAGTAATTCATTGGAAATAGTCTCACAGTCTGCTGCCCACACTAGCTTTAAACTGCTCTCCTCTGATCTCAACCTTTTGAGTAGCTAGGATTGTAGGCATGAGACACTAGCAACAGTCTTCTCCTGATTTTTAACACTCCATTGTTTGAACTCCTCATGCTCTTCACAGGTCTTCAGTTGGTCCTTCAGATCCTGCCTGGGAGGGCAGTAGAAATCTGAATCATGTACCCTGGGCATCTTGTACAATCTCAGTTTTGTGTTTCAAAAATAATTTCTTTGCCAGGAATTTCACATTAACTAAGGATATCCCTTTCTTAGCTCTACAATTCTGTTAGTATTTTCAGAAGTAGCGTGCAATACATGATCTGATAAATATTGTGAACTTGTTTTGTTCCTATTTCAATGTGGACAACCCTTCTGGAAGTATTTTTTCCAAAAGTATTTGCTTCGTGTGTGTGTGTGTGTGTGTGTGTGTGTGTGTGTGTGTGTGTGTGTGTGTTTATTATTGTTAAGAGCTCCAAAGTTAATCCTGCTATATTTGAATGCCATAAAAATTAAAATCACATTAGCTTGTAGTTCTTTAACCCACTTCTACTTCTGCCTCCTTTTGGGAAATGTTAGAATATATATGAGGTTTATTTTCTAATTCATTTTCTTTTTTCCTAAATTAACAACCCTTTTATTTTTTGTCTCAGTAAGGCAAAATTTACTTCTGCTCAGAATGGTGAACCATCAGCTCTAGTTAGCAAGTACTAATCCTAATATTTCTTTTTTTTTTTTTTTGGGTCCAGTCATGGGACCTGAAATCTGGGCCTGGGCGCTATCCCTCAGCTCTTCAGCTCAAGGCTAGCGCTCTACCACTTAAGCCACAGTGCTACTTCCGGCTTTTTTTTTTTCTGCTTATGTGGTGCTGAGGAATCGAACCCAGGGCCTCAGGCATGCAAGGCAAGTGCTCTACCACTGAGCCACCTTCCCAGCCTTCCTAATATTTCTTTTTTTTGGGGGGGGGGGGGTCCGGTCATGGAGCCTGAACTCTGGGTCTGGGCGCTGTCCCTCAGCTCTTCAGCTCAAGGCTAGCGCTCTACCACTTGAGCCACAGCACCACTTCCGGCTTTTTTCTTTTTGTTTATGTGGTGCTGAAGAATCGAACCCAGGGCCTCTGGCATGCAAGGCAAGCACTCTACCACTGAGCCACCTTCCCAGCCCCCCTCCTAATATTTCTTGAGCATAAATTAAAGGAGTAAATTCTAGCTAGTGGCCTGCAGTTTCAATTTACTATGTTTTGGTAAATTAAAGAATTATTTAAAAGGTTGAGTGAAAAATAAATTTAAGCAGGGCACTAGTGGCTCACACTTGTAATCCTAGCTGCTCAGGAGGCTGCTGAGATCTGAATGCAGCAGAAAAGTCTGAGACTCTTATCTCCAATTAACTACCAGAAAACCTAAAGTGAAGCTGTGGCTCAAGTGGTAAGTGCTAGCCTTTAGCAGAAGAGTTCAAGGATAGCTTCCAGGCCCTGAGTTCAAGCCCCATACCAACAAAAAAAAATTAAAATTAATTTCCCAAATAATTGAAACCAAAGGAAACAAAAATAGGAAATCTGAAAAGTGAATATGAAAAGTCTAGTTTTTGAAATAAGAATTTTCTCCTTTGAGAATTAGGGTCTGTGAATTCAACCCAGAGTTATATTTTCACCCTGTAACTAGTTGGTCATTTGCTTTGAGAATAAATGTAATTTATTTATTATAATGAAATCACAAGGATTATGAAAACTTTATACAGCATACTATCATTAGCTTAAAATTTAAAGCCAATTGCCACATTAGAAAAGTAAATATAATGCTTTAACAATTTGAACAGAAGGTCTCAACTTTATCAGAAAAATACTATAATGTACAAGCATATTTTATGCTTGCCTCACAAATGTCGTATACCGTTCTTTTGAATCTGAGTGCAATACTGAACATTTTTTAATTTTAGTAAGAAAGAATTACAAGATCCAGAAGAGTCTTTCAAATCCAATCTCCATATACCTAAAGTGCATACGCATCACTTGTTGTATTTAAACACTTTTTTTTAAGCACAATTAAATAAGTTTTCCTACATTAGAAGGATTTTGTGGCAGTTCAAACTAAAGGTGATTAGCACTTTGACAGAGGTGGGAAATGATATGGCAGCTCCGAGATAGAGGAGAGCCCCAGAATACTAGGAAAGCAGGCTAGCAATACTGCTACAGGGGAATTCTAGCAGCAGCTTGTACATCATGGATCTTAGAGAGCAACTGTGTTGTTACATGGATGACCTAGCCAAGAAAATGTTCCTGCATGCTCTGCTTAAGAAGGGTCAGGAATGTGTAGTATGTTTTTAACAAGATTGTAGGTTTTTAAGTTTTTATTCATTTTTATAATTTTATTGTCAAGGTGATTTTTTTACTGAAGTAAGATATTGAAAGCATAAAGAAATAAGTTCAAATACTTGGAGAATTCAGATATTGAGAATATTTCAGTCCAAGGATTAGAAATTGCAGAAGTAATACTAAGAAAGTTATGTTTCATTTTCAGAAGAATATTTTGGTTTTTTGCCTAATTTATCTTTAAGGAGTCTTAAGTTTTTTTTTTTTTCTTTGTCAGTCCTGGAGCTTGAACACTCAGCTTGGGCACTGTCCCTCAGCTCTTCAGCTCAAGGCACTTGAGCCACAGCGCCACTTCTGGTTTTCTAGTGCTTTATTAGAGATAAGAGTCTCACGTACTTTCCTGCTGGGGCTGACTTTGCGATCCTCAAATCTCAGCCTCATGAGTAGCTAGGACTACAGGTGTGAGCCACCAATGCCTGGCTTAAGATTGTTTTTAAGCTTGCATTTCTCATTGTTATAAGAAATTTTTTACTGTTGAGTAGTGTACCATTTTTCAGTCATAGTTGAAATATAAAGTTTTTTATGGCACTTGTTAGGGGGTGGTATTATTATTTATATCATGTCTGTTCTGAGTTTAAGCATTTTCTGTGTCATGCTTATAAGTTCCTATCTCTGTCCAACAGTGAGAAACATGGCTCCCACTGTTGATAACTTATAGATTTGTTGCCCTGTGTTTTTTCCTGTGTGTGTATGTGTACAGGGTGTATGAATCTATGTAAAATGACTTTAAGCTAGTTAATGGAGTGTGTAATTATAGACTTGATTGCTTTTATTTGTCTAGAACGAAAGAGCTAACAGAAGAAAGCCACAAATTTATTGTGTTAACCTTTAGAGAAATTAAAACGTAGGGTCATGATACAGATGTCTATAAACCCTTTTCCTGGGGCTGAGTCGAAGACTTGATTTTCCTTTTATGGATAAGTAGATCTGAGGTGTTTATCTGTCTTCTGCCCCCATCTGAATGAAATTTCTTATTCCAGCATGCAATTGGCTTTTCCTTGGTGTATCTAGTTACTTGTAAAGTGAAGATCAGTTGATATTACTTAATGTGCTTCTACTTAAGTTTATATGAGGAATGTTTAAAGGCAAAATGCTACCTTATCTGTGCAGAATGGCTTCTGAAAATCAGTCTTTATCAGGTAGACTTCTTGGTCAGACCATTCTGTAACCAGCACTTTTGAGTCTCTGCTGAGTGTGCCAACTTTTCATAAACATTACCTCTTTTTTTGTCACTTTTTTGTCTTTTCTCACTGTTTTGTTTGAAAACTATATTTTGAAACCTGTACTTAGAAATCAATAGTGAGGCGTTTTAGTAGTGATTTAAATATATTTTGGCTTCTCAAAAACATGAAGGTATTCCATACTACAAATGACCATAGCCACTACTAATTGTCTTAGTTATTCTGGACTCCTTCCTTTTTTCTTTTTTAGGGTCCAGTTGTGGGGCCTGAACTCTGGGCCTGGGCACTGTCCCTCAGCTCTTCAGCTCAAGGCTAGCACTCTACTACTTGAGCCACAGCACCACTTCTGGCTTTTTGCTCATGTGGTGCTGCGGAATCGAACCCAGGGCCTCATGCATGCAAGGCAAGCGCTCTACCATGGTGCCACCTTCCCAGCCCCTCTTTCCTTTTTTCTTATTGGAAAAACTTGTTCTACAACCCTAAATACCTATCCTGCCCCTTTTCTGTTCCTTTTCTTACTGTGTCTCTGTAACTCAGAGTGACATCAGCATGGTCTTCAAATGTAACTTTTAACCTTGGGATAACTTTGTCTGAAATGTTTGGTGGTTCCTCCTCTCCTCATCTAAAAACTTACTATTCTAGGGCCCTCCAGCTTTAACTTGTCTGGCTTTTACCTACTGCTTTCCTGTCTTATGCTGTGCCCTGCAGGTTGGATGCGATCTGCTTCCTTACCTTTCCCTGCTCCTCAGGTTCTCATCTGCCTTTGCTGGCTCTTTAATTCACTCTCCAAGTTAGTTCAAGCACCAACCTCTTTCAGGCTCCCTCTACATTCTCCCTCTGTGTTCTGCACAAGGAAAGTGTGATGGCATTTTAGTTATTTTAATGCATGTTTCCATATTTGTGTCTTCTCAAAATCAGTACTGTTTCTTTTTGTATGTGTCCCTAGTACTCTTTGCTTATAATAATATTTGATTGTATGGAGAGATGACTTTGTAAATGGATGGAAAGAGAATCTAAAGTAATATGAAATAAGAGATCAGATGGCATTTGAAAGTATCAAGGGATTTAGGAAACTCATCTGATCAGAGATCTGTTGCTTGCTAGCTTTACAATTAGGCAAGTTAGTTTACCTTTCTGAACCTCAAGGCAGTTTGGCAGTTGCTTTGCTTGTCTCCTTATAAAATAGGCATCTAGGCTATGTCTGGCTAATTCTTTCAATGACCCTTTTGAGAAAATGATGACAGTGGACCAATTTTGTACTCGTCTAAATATACATGTTTACATTTTTAGGATTTTAATACTGTTATTTTGAAGTGATAGGGCTACATCCTTCTGAACTAAAAAGTATAGTGTTAAAGTAAATATTAAAGTAAATAAAGATAAACTACAGTGTGGTATCCGTCCGTTAAAACTCAAATACTTAAAAGTATGACATAACTTAGAAATTAATCCAAAATTACTTAAAATTTGCTACTGTGGAAAAGTAAATAAAAAAAAGCTTTAATTAGCTTTTATCTAACTGAAATATGGACAACAATATACTCTTTCCTAGCATATAATTGGAAGTTACTCTTAAAATCTAGAAATCACCAGATGCCTGTGGCTCACACCTGTAATCCTAGCTATTCAGGAGGCTGAGATCTGAGGATCATGGTTCAAAACCAGACCAAGCAGGAAAGTCCATGAGACTCATCTCCAATTAATCACCAGAAAACCAGAAGTAGTACTGTGGCTCAAGTGGTAGCGCACTCGCCTTGAGCTGAAGAGTTCAGGGGCAGCACCCAGGCCCTGAGTTCAAGCCCTATGACCCACAAAAGAAAAAAAATCAAGAAATCATATATTATTTTCTATTTATGTACAGTTTATAGTTATTTCTAATTATCCAAACTGTCTTAGGAGATGTGATTCAGTAGGACTTGGCAAATTTGAGTCCCAAAATAAGTGGCACTCAGAGTTAGGTACTCTACTCTGCTCCTTTTATGTGTACTCCTCAGCATTTTGCCTGTTGGATGTTTTTAGGACATTTTTATATATGACTCCATTATTATATGTTTTCATTGACCTTTGGATTATTTGCCAGCTTTTGAAGGCTCTCAAAAGTTTGTGACTATATTTGAAAAAGAGCTATCTTTAGAGGTTTTGTTTTTGTTTGGGCCAATGAGACAGAATACAGACATATACTTGTCCCACACTGTTGGTTACTTGTGTTCCTGGAAGCAGTGATACTAATTGGTCTCTTGCTATTCTCCAGACAGTCCATTTGTATGCTCAAGGATTGTACTCATTTGACTCTTTTTGTCTTTTACCTACTTTAGTATAATCTTACATCTGTGTTTGCTTGTTTTTAATAAGGTGATAGAGCTATTTCTGTGTTTTTTAAAAAAATTAAATGAAAATAAACCCTTAGCTATGCATTAAATAATAATTGGTTTCGATCAAATTCAAATAGTAACAGCAGACATATAAGTAATACTTTGGTTACCAAACGAGCTTTTATTTCGCTGAGAATTGTATGCTAGGCATTGAAGTATATGCTAGGAATAAATATGATGATGAACAAATCAGACATTGTCCCCTTATTACAGCCATGAGCCTGGTAGATTTCTTGTGTCCTAAGTATAATAAATTACAGTATTTGATTTCAGGAACTAGAGACCTTAAAGTTGTGGGTTAAATATGAAAAAGCTTTGATCTCAGAAGCATTTGGGTAGTACAAGAGTTTTTCTGATATAATTTGATCTGTGGTGGTATTCATTGCCAGGAAACCAATGATAATTCTTTTGTGCCATGGAATGTAATACAGAGTTAGTACTTGTTTACTTGCTGGATGTTTAATATTTGTCATTTGATGTTATTACTTCTTGTCCTGAAAGCGTATATGTATAAGTTTTTCCCAGAAAAGGGAAATTGCTCTAGAAACCAATCTTATTTTAGGCTAAAAGTTATGTTTTATGATTGTTGATAATGCAAAATTTATTTTAAAGCTACAACAATGTTGGGAATTTTTAAAAGACTTATTAACAATGAGGGAAATCACAATTATTTTGTAAATGGAAACTTGTCTGTGATTTCTAACACAAATATTAATGTTTTTATCAACAGTTTTGTGGCTTTATATTAGAATGGACTGCTAAAATAATACTTTTAAATATTATTTTCATTTTGTGAGATTTATTTCTTCTGCTTGCTTCCCTTGGAAGTGTTCTGGTGAAATACAGTAGCAGCAGATCATCTGTATTTCACTAGTAATAGTTAAAATAGACTCATCCACATGCAGAGAAAATGTAAGGTATCTATTTACTGACCAGTGTTATTCAATCTCTATTGAATTATACTAGTCAAAAAAATATATTGACATTTGTAGCAAATAAGAAACTTGGGTTTGCTTTTCATTATTCTGAGCTTTATTTGGCTAAAGTATAAAACACATCAATAGTAAAAGCGTTCTAAATGTTGAGGTTCAAAAATCAGAAGTAAGTTTCTCTGGATTCATCCAGTTCATAGTGTTTTTAATCTGTAGAGAAATAAGTAATACTAAGATTTCTTAACAAGATTTTTACTTTTTAAAATTACCTGGAAAATTATCAGGGAAATTATCAAGAGAATTGATTATATTTTTGCCATTTGCTCTCCTTATTCCACTTAAAAGTAAGATGAGCACCAGTGGCTCATACCTGTAATCCTAGCTACTTAGGAAGCTGAGATCTGAGAACCTTGATTTGAAGCCATCCTGAATGAGCAAGTCCACAAGACTCTTACCTCTAATAAACTACTCTGAAAAAGCTGGAATTGGCATTGTGGCTCACATGGTAGAGCTCTAGCCTTAAGAAAAAGAAGCTCAGGGACAACACCCAGGCTTTGAATTCAAGCCCCAGAACTGCTCCCCTCCCCCAAAATTAAACATTATAACTTTAGTGATAAATCAGAAATGCAAAGATGGGGTGGAAGGTCTCATGTAGATATTGTGGTGTCAAGTCTTGTCCATTTAAGGATGAAGACCTTGACTCTGGACTCATTAATAAAGTGAGGAAGGGAGTTCAGTCTTCTGCATTCCAAGGTATATTTTGCTTAGTTTATTATGTTTTTCTGTCATGAGGAAGTTTCTAACTACAGGTCATCTTTAATACATCACCATTTCCTTTGTTAGATATCATGTAGTGAATGGATAGGGACATAGTTACTATTGAAATTTTGCTTTCTCCTTCAGCACTTTCTACAGCAATTACTCTTAAGTTTATAAAAGTGATGGAAGCTGAGAAAGAGGTGAAGGTCAATCATTTCTGTATATCTGACCTTCCTGCTACCTGAGTCTTATTCATAGGTGACATCAACACTGAGTACTTAAACTTCAAGTGTAGTTTAATCCCAGATACTGGGGAGATAAAGATGAGGAAGATTGCATGTGATTCTAGGCCAACTCCACCAAAAGGTTAGGAAGTCTCTTATCTCAATAAAAAAGCTGAGTATGATGGTATGTGTCTGTCAGCCCAGCTACACAAGAGATGCAAGTAGAGTTGTCCATCAGGCCAGCTTAAGCAAAATTGATAGACCTACCTGAAAAGTAACTGAAGCAAAAAGGACTTTGTGGCTCAAGATGTTGGAGCTCCTGTCTAGCCTTATGCTCAAACTCTAATAGCCTTGTACTTTTCCCACAAAAAAGTCAGTATACCCATCTCTTGAGACAATATGCTGCCCTATTTACTCTTTAAAATTTGTGACCTATAGTTCCTTAAAACTTTATTCTGGATCTTTTTTTTTGTCAGTGGTAGCTCAAGTCAAGCACTCTACCACTTGAGCTACAGCGCCACTTCCAGTTTTCTGGTGGTTTACGGACTTTCCTGACCAGGCTGGCTTTGAACCTCAAGCCTCAGATCTCAGCCTCCTGAGTAGCTAGGATTACAGGTGTGAGCCACCTGCGCCCGGCTATCCTGGACCTTTTGAAAATGAAAATAAGTTGCACATACAATATTCTCAAATATTATGTATCTTCTTTACTTTCATTGAAAGCTCATTGAAGATAGAAATTTCAGAGCGTTTTCAAATACATTTTCTTTAGTTCTTAAAATCCATGGTAGTTATAAGCAAAGCAAAAGGAATTCTCTTAGGAAGTAAAGATGTACATAGTAACACCTGTCTGGTAGGTCTTAGTCAAAATTGCTTGGAGATAGACTTCAGTTGAGCTTTCATCTGCAAGAAGGAAACAAACAGTAAAAATGACCTAAAAACTTGGTCTCTAACCTTGAGGTAGAGGTTCTAGGGTATAGTACAAGGGATTGTTGTATAAGCAATCTAGGTATATCATAAAAAATAGGCGTTGGAAGTTGAGTGGAGAATTAAATATAAGTTCATTATAAAACAATCTAATTGGGAAATCATAGATGAAAATTCAATGTAAGTCAACATTTGAGGTTATGGAGAGAGAAGAAAGTGCTGTAAATATGCCACACTCTAGTGCCTGATCAGAGATTCTGTGTCCAGAATCCCTTCCTTTCACTTTCATTTCTACAAGTATTTATCTGGTGTTTAACATTCACTTATTTATCAACCATATACTTATTGGACACTTATTCTGTATTGATGATGCAAACAAATGTTGTTTGGTACAGCGTGTATACCATAGTGAGAGGAAATGGGGAAAGAAGAAAAACAAGGGAAATGTAGAGTGTCAGCTTAGAAAAAAGTCAAGTAGGCAAAGGGAGAGTGCATGCTAGATAGGTAGATATGACAAGGGCTGGTGGTTTTAAAATAGATCATTGAGGAAAAGCTTCACTGAGAAGGTCATAGCTGAACACTGGAGAAAGGGAGGGAGGGCACTGCATGATTATATGAAGAAAATACGCTCTAAGTTAGGGATTGTCAAGCTTTTATGAAAAGGGCTAGTCAGTATTGAAGGCTTAGCTGGTCATACAATCTCTATTGCACCTCCTCAACTGCTGTTGTCATATGAAAGAGGTCATAGATGATTTGTAAACAAATTAATAGCTCTATGTTCAAATAAAACTTTACTTAAAATGTAGATAGTGGAAAAAAATAGGCAGTGGACCATACTTTGTCAACTTCTCTTTAAGTGGAAGCAACATCTAATACAAAAACTATGGGTAGGAAAAAGCAGGGCTGATATGTTGTAGCTACAGTAGGGAATGTCTGTATAGTTAGAGATCAGCTCCTTACTATACTGATAAGTTTTTGGCAGAGCAAGGAAGGCATTGAAGATTTTAAACAGAGATAATACCATTTGGTAGGAAGGATGAGGAGGTTGTTTTGGGCATGTTAATTTAAGATACCTGTTACATATCCAAGTGGAATTGTCACAAAGGTAGTTGAATATATGTGTGGAGTATAAGCTTTCAGCTTAGGGACAGTATTCAAACCATAAAAGCATGTATTCTTGGAGGAGGCAAAAATTGATTCTTGAGAAAGTGATAAAACATGTCTTAGATGTTACAAAGAATTAGTCCAAAATTGAGTCCTACCTAACAATTGTATTCCTTAGTATTTTAATTTCAAGGGGAATGGGGTGATTTAAGAAAACACTGTTTTAAGAGCTCTTTGGAAAAGTAATAATGAAAGCAAGGTTTAAAGTACATTCCAACCCAGGCAGTGAGAGGGTAAGTAGAGAAGAGGTTTGAGGACTGGCCTTGAAGGTACTGACCTTTGGAGACTAGTGATTGGATACTGGGAGTGAATTATGTATATTACATATGAACTTACGCTAAAGAATTTGCATGTTTTCTTGGGACTCAGCTTCAATACTCTGTCACATAGTGGGCTACCTTTGACTATGATTAGTGAGTTCTTTTGTTAATTGTGTTAAAGAAGCAACAAAATTTACCATCTTAGCCTTTTTAACTATGTAGTACTATTAAATATATTCAAATTGTCATGTAACATTATCTCTAGAATTTTTTTCTTGCAAAAATTTGGGTAACATTCATCTTACCTCCATTTTACTTTCTGTTTCAGTGAGTTGGACTCCTTTAGATAACCTTATCTAAGTAGACTCAGATAGTACTACTTTTTCTGATTGGCTTATTTCACTTAGCATAATGTCCTCAATATATTCATGTTGTATAGTATGTGATAGGATTTTCTTTTTATTTGTCAGTCATTGGACTTGAACTCAGGGCCTGGATGCTGTCCCTGAGCTCTTTTTGCTCAAGGCTAGCACTCAACCACTTTGAGCAGAAGAGCTATTTCCAGTTTTCAGGTAGTGAAGTGAAGATAGGAGTCTCACAGACTTTCCTGCTTTTGAATATCAATCCTCAGATCTCAACCTCCTGAGTAGCTAGGATTACAGGCATGAGCCACCATTGCCTGGGTTGGATTTCCTTGTTTTTTAAGCTAGTAAGTCCCCTCATGTGTTTTCATAGCATTGAGTAGCCTGTTCCTTACCAGAAACTGTAATGTTTTATTTATTTACTTTCCAGAACTTCAAAAGCAGAATGTATTTGTCATATTCATAAATGCATTTACAGCCTTTAAAAAATTCTGAATGAGAATTGTATGTAAAAATAAAAGATAGAGGACCTTACTTTGAAGATATGATCCTTGAACTTGTTTTGAAAAAGTAGGAATTAGGCTAAAAGAGAGCATTAAGGACATTAAAGAGTATATTTAGCAATGTATGCTTTGCATCCAGGGGCCTTAGAAGTTAAGTGTGGAACTGAACTGAAACTGAAGGGGTTTGAAGGGTGGTAGATGCAGTTATCTATGTGGGTGTGGAAAGGTGGGGAAGAGCCTTGCCTGCATGCCAGTACCTGTAGGCAGCTAGAAGGTAATGGAAGTTTCTGTGCAAGTGAGGGGCTCAGACTCTGTGTTGCATGTTTGTTTTGAGGAAAGATTACTCTGGTGACGTTTGTGGTGGGGGCTGGGAGGACTGCAGTTATGAAAGTGTTGGGGTAATCTAAGCAACACACATTGGAAGCTTCAACTGAAGAAGTGTTTAGCTAAGAGAGACTATTCAGGAGCAATTTCTGAGATGGAATTATTGTGATATAATATACTGGTTGGGAAGGCAACAAAGTTTTAGAAATTAGGAATAATAGTAGAGACTACACACATTTAAGGTAGAACTCCCTGTTTTGTCTGTGGGATATGTGAAGTACCAAGATTAGTCTAGCTGGGTGATAGAAGCACTCACCTGCAGCTTAAAGAGAGGCTCAGGCCTCTCTGTTGTCTGTTCTCTCTGCTCTGCTCTTGTTCTCTGCAGCTACACGGATTCTTTTCATCTGTGCACTAACACTGCAAACCAGGCTCTAGTCTTTGTTTCTCACTGAGGCAAATTAAGATCTGTAGAGGGATTCAAAAGCTATTTTTACCACACTGCTAGCAAGTGGTGGTTATAGAATCCATATTAAGATCTATTGTGTAGGAACACATAGTAAAAGAAATTTTACCAAAATTAAGAATGAATGCAAATTGCCTGTGCTAGTGCTTTGAAAGTAATTTTAGTTGGTAATTTCTTGCTTTTTCATATCTTGCTTGTGGGTACACTGTGCAAATTCCGTGTTTTTGTAAAAATATTTTTCCCTCCATTCTAGAATGGTGCTTTTTCAGGCCCGAGCATTCTGCATGTTTTAAGAGGTATTGCAGTACTTCTTAATGTAGCCTCTCACACTTGAGAAAACCTCAAATTAAATTTTTATTCCACTCTGAATACATAATGACTGTTGTTAATAGGTAAGAGACCAGAAGAAATGTGACTTTGGGTGAGTTATCTTATATGAGCATCAATATGCCTACTTAAAGAGGAGGAGGAGATTTTTACTTTAGATTGGGGAAAAATTAAATTATATTAAATATATACATTCCAAGTTTTCCTTTGCAACCCACTCAGTTTATTCTCACCTTAATTAGTGAAAATCTCTTTTGCATATCTTTGTTTTTCTGTGCTGTCTGTTAAAACTGAATGTTCATTGAGGGGATGCCCTAAGGAATTGCAGCTACAGTTACCTGCTTTCTTATTCCTGAGATTGATGTTCTGTTTGAAAAGGCATTCCAGGAAAATAGTTTGCAAACAGACAAGACACAATGTGTTAGTAGCTTGGGGACTGCTTGTCTAACATCTTTTCTTTTTCCAGAAAGCAATATTTTAAGAAATATTATCTCTACTTTGAACAAAACAAATGATTACCAGATCTGCAAGTCACTGCCACTGAATTGCTTCTGAAAAATATTTTGTAAATAAGGCTGACAGTTAACATTTAATGAAAGTTATTATAAATTAATGACTTTGAATCAAATGTTCGTGTGTTCTTGTTTTTCCTTAAACAAGAAAAAATGTATAGAACTAATTTTTGACATAATGGAGCTAATTTTTTTTTTAATGCATGGCAGGTGCCAGTGGCTCATGCCTGTCATCAGTAGGCAGAGAACTGAAGATTGTGGTTTGAAGCCAGCCCAGGCAGGAAAGCCTATGAGACCCTTACCTCCAGTTAACTACCAGAAAAGATTAAACTAGAGCTGTGGCTCAATTGGTAGAGTGCTAGACTTGAGAGAGGGAGAGCGAGCGAGAAAACCTCATGGGTAGCTCCCAGTCCCTGAGCTTAAGCCCAAGGACTGACACACACAAAACAATAATAATAAACAAATCTGTTTAAAATCAACATGGAAAAATGATCTACCATCTTCATTTGTAGAAATTCTTTTGAGTACATTGTTGCCTAGTAGGATAGATTAATAATTATTGTTGGTATTAAAATAAGCCTCAAAATTGTCAGTCTCTTACGCACTAAGTTGAATAATTTTTACCTCTGTTTGGTGAGTCAGTGGACAGATAGAAGCTTATTTCTGTACTGTCAGTAAAAGTACTTTTGCAAGAATGTTTGATTTCTTTTACCAAAGAAGTTTTACATTTTAACAATTCACCATTGACAAGTTCAAGAGTAGTTCCTTTGTCTTTTTAAAACTCAGGAGGCTGAGATGTGAGGATTGTGACTCAGAGCCAGCTTGGCAGGAAACTCTTATCTCTAGTAAACTACTCAGAAAAAGCCAGAAATGGCACAGTGGCTCAAGTGGTAGAACATTTGCCTTAAGCAAAAGAAGTTCAGAGATAGTGCCCTGGCCGAGTTGAAGACCCAGGACTAGCAAAGAAAAAAAAAAAAAACAACTCACCACAAACAAAACCAACCAGACAGCTTTAAAGCATGTGTCAATGTTTTTTGTTTGCTCTCAGCTCCAAAATAAGATTTTGTCAGTGTCGATATTAGTTAATTTTCAGTTTTCAAGTAGGAAGTTTCTGGATACCAAGTCATGACACATTCATGACTAATTCTATTTATAAGTGACAACATAAAAAGCAATAATCTATACATTAAACATAAACATCTTTGTTCTTATTTTTTGAGCACTCTACCACTTTGAACCAGAGCTACACTTCTGGTTTTCTGGTGCTTAATTGGAGATAAGAGTCTCATGGTCTTTCCTGCCCAGGTTTGCTTCAAACTGTGATCCTCAGATCTCAGATCTCAGCTTCTTGAGTAGCTAGGATACTGGCATGAGCCACCAGCATCTGGCTGTGAACTTTTTTTTTTTTTTAAGTGCTCTGCACTTATAAGCGAAATCCTTGGGATAGTCTAGTACCAGTAAAGCCATTGCCATGAGTTGTATAAAATAGCTTTAAAAAAAGAGATTTTATTACTAATACACCTAAAAAATAAAGCAATACTGGTTTTGAAATATAATCTCTGTTTTCTGCCTGGAGTACCACTTATTTAAACTTCTTCAATTGAAGAAGTTTAAATGTATCTGTTCTCACTTGCAGATTCAGAAGGATACTATGGACCAACTTACTTTCTCTTCTTTGTTACATTTCTTTACTTTCACATAGTTTTATTTTATAAAGGCAAGAATTTCAGCATTACTTTTGTCTCTTGGCACTAGGCATGTTGCCTGGATTAGCAAACTGTTGGATAAATAAGTTTATAATCACCTTAAAACCTATGTTCATTAATGGTTATTTTTGCATTATTTAGATTTGGCATCTAATATGACATAGTATTTTATATTCTAGAGTTATTACTACAAGTCTAATACGTTGTATCTATGGGGAGCTATTTTTTCAATAGGACAACCTAAGCTACTTTGCTTGTTCTCTCGCTCAATTTGTAATTTTGCCAAGAACAGGCTACTCAATGTGATGAGTCAAAATATTAAACCAAACTTTATGTGGGTTCCTGTCACTGTTTCCCTCTTCATCATCCCCTGACTCTGGGTTGGCAACAGCCTCCTCAAAATGTAATGCTGCTCTGTATGATTTGTGAAATCTTGTGTATTACATATCCCTTTCTTCTTTTTTGTCACAGTTTTTGGAGAGGCTTACATATACAGAGTTATACAGAGGGGAATTTAATTGTTACGTTTTCACACATTTACAATATATTCCAGTTCCAATTAATTTCACACTATCTTTCTCTGTTCCCAAAACAATTTTAACAGATTTCCTTGTTCTATTTTTGTGTTTGTAAACAATCTGTTTCAACTGTATTCACCCTCTACTTTTTTTCCTTTCCTCATACTCCTAAGTAGTCCCTTAGTTAAATTCATGTTCTGTATTTACACACAAACACACACACAGACACACACACAGTGGTACAAATGGATATATATGTATATATGTATATATATGCATACACATGTCCATTAGTATGCTTGTCTTCTGGGTCTAGCTTCCACATATGAGTGAACTCATGCAGTATTTTGTGGGTTTTTTTTCTTTTATTGTGAAAATACCGTACAGAGGGGTTTACAATTATATGGGCAAGGTAGCGAGTGCATTTCTTATAGTATTTTGTGTTCTGAGCTTGCTGTGCCTTAGTTGTATGTTCTCCAATTGGATCCATTTTTCTGCAGATGACATGATTTCATTTATGTCTGTGTCCTATTCCATAGGGAGTGAGTGTGTGCATGTATGTGTGTGTTTTGTGTAATATTTTTAATCTGTTGTTGGGTACTTTAGTTGATTCTCATTTGGTTATTATGAACAGTACAATAGACATAGATATTCAAGTGTATTTTTGGTATTTTGATTTACTGTCCTTTGGATATATGCTAAAAATGGTATGGTGGAGACAGAGGAGGTCTCTTTTTTGAGGAACCACCATACTGATTTCCATAGTAGTTATACAAGTTTACATTCCAACAGTGTATAAGGGCTTCTTTCTCTCTGAATTCTTCCTTTTTTTTTTTTTTTTTTGCCGGCCGTGGGGCTTGATCTCAGGGCTTGGGCCCTTTCTATGAGCCTCTTGGTACTCAAGGCTAGCCCTCTTACCACGAACTACAGTACCACTTCTAGCTTTTTCTGAGTAACTTATTGGAGATAAGAGTCTCAGACTCTTCCTGCCCAAGCTGGCTTTGAACCACAATCCTCTGATCTCTGCCTCCTGAGTGGCTAGTAGTATTAGGCCACCAGAGCCTGCCTGCCTTCCTTTTTTAAGAATAAGAATGTTACCTAGTTAGCAGGCAGCATATTCTTTTCACCTGTCAACTCTTATATTTTGTTTCTAGTTTAAAACTGTCTTAATGGCCATAGATACTATATTTTACAATAGATAATTTGAAGGGTAACTGTGTTTTAAAATTCTTAGATAAATTCATACACTCAAATGTTTAGTTACTACATAATCATTAAACTCATTTTGGGTGAGAAGAGTTGTTTTTAGACAAGATCTTAACTGTTTAGCCCCCTGCTGGTCTTGAACTCAAGATTCTCCTACCTCAACCTACTGAGTTAAAAAAACAACAACTTGGGGCTGGGAAGGTGGCTCAGTGGTAGAGCGCTTGCCTTGCATGCATGAGGCCCTGGGTTCGATTCCTCAGCACCACATCAGCAAAAAGAAAAAAGCTGGAAGTGGCGCTGTGGCTCTAGTGGTAGAGTGCTAGCCTTGAGCTGAAGAGCTGAGAGACAGCGCCCAGGCCCAGAGTTCAGGCCCCACGACTGGACCCAAAAAAAAAAAAAAAACCAACTTTATGGGGCATCGGTAGCTCATGCCTGAAATCCTAGCTACTCAGGAGGCTGAGATCTGAGATCTATGTTCAAAGCTAGCCCAGGCAGGAAAGGTCTGTGAGACTCTTCTCTCCAATAAACCACCAGAAAACAGGAAGTTGTGCCATATCTCAAATGGTAGAGCGTTGGCCTTCAGCTGAAGAGCTGATGTACAGCTTCCAGGCCCAGAGTTCAAGTCCCACAACTGAAAAAAAAAAAAACAAAAAACAACAGAAAAAAAACCTTGAAACATTTTTTTCTTTTAAATGAAACTAGACCCTCACACATGTAAACAAACACTTTATTACTGCACTTAAGCTCTTTTTATGTGTGTGCATATGTGTTGTGTTCACAAGCACATACATGTAGGTCCTTTCCCTCTGTCTTGAAGTTTAAAGCTTGGGCGCTGTCCTTGACGTCTTTTTGCTCAAGGCTAGTGGTCTACCATATGAGCCATAGCTCCACTTGCAACTTTCCTTGGTGCTTAATTGTAGATAGGATTTTCCTACCTAGGCTGGCTTAGGACCAAGATCCCCGGATCTTAGCCTCCTGAATAGCTAGTATTACAGGTGTGAGCTACAGGCACGAGGCTAGTTTTTATAGGGATATTAATATGTAGGGGTGTGTGTGGGGGTTGTGATATCTTTGTATATTATTGTAAGCTGGTAAAAATATGTAAAAGTTACCACAAGTTAGAAATCTGAAATCAAGATAACCTTGGTTCAAGTTTCCTCAGCCTGGGAGAAAAGTTTGTGATACTCCATTTGAAAAAAATAAAGCCCAAGGGCTGGGAAGTTGACTCAGTGGTAGATTGCTTGCCATGCATGCATGAGGCCCTGGGTTCAATTCTTCACCACATAAGCAGAAAAAGCTGGAAGTGGCGCTGTGGTTCAAGTGGTAGAGCGCTAGCCTTGAGCTAAAATGCTGAGGGACAGCGCCCAGGCCCAGAGTTCAGGCCCCACAACCTACAAAAAAAAGAAAAGAAAAGAAAGCCCAAAGGGTTGAAGGTACATTTCAAGTGGTAGAGCATTAAGTCCTGAGTTCAAACCTCAGTACAAGAAAAAGTCAACATTGTATCATTCCAGTTATATGCGATTTCTAAAATAGACAGATTAGTTGGTAGCTGCTAGAAGCTAGAGAGGGAGGGTAGAACAGAAACTGCTGATGAGTATGGGGATTTTCATTGTTCTGCTGCTATCACTGCCTTCCCTCTTCAGAATATTTTCATTTTCTCAGTATCCATTAGATTCTAACACTACATTGTCTTCCCCTTAGTCCTTGGCATCTCCCATCCTACTTTTCTCTCTGTGAATTTGACTGCCCTAAGTACCTTATTTAAGTGCAATCTTATAATATTTATCCTTTTGTTATGGGCTGGTTTCATTTATCATAACATCTTCAAAGTTCATCCATGTTGCAACATGTTTCAGAATGTTCTTTTCAAGGCTGAATAAAAGGAACCACCATACTGTTATTTCTAGTGGTTGCACAAAGTCTGATGGACAATGTATAAAGCTTCCAATTTTCCCTACATTCTTGCCAACACTATTGTCAGTATTTTTGATAATAGACATTCTAGGAGAGGTAAACTGTCTTCATCTGGTTTTAAGATCTGATGGTTAGTCTGGAAGGGGAGGATATGTCACAAGAGGAGGCCAACTGAGAGTAACTAGACTCACTGGCAGACTATAGGAGAAACTAGGAGGTAAAGGAAGAGAGAATATAGCCTGTCAAGAAGAGAGCTAGGCAGAAGGTCATATACTCCTGAGAAGTATTTGGAAAGGTCTGAAACATGGTTGATGGATTTAGTGGTTGAAACTGCAGTGGTGAACATAACAAGCTGTTTTAGGGCAAGTAGAGACTCTGGAATCTTGATTGGGATGTTTTCAGGAGTGAGTCAATGATAAGGAGATGAAAATTAGCAAATTAGATACATCTTTGAAGACATTTCTCAATGAAAAACAGGTGAGAACAGGATGACTGGAGATGAAGATAGGTTTGACATTTCATAATGAAGAAAGCCAAGCGTTTGTCTTTGGAAAAAAAGAGATCCTCTCTAGGGGGATTGGGATTTCAGAATGGTAAAGTCAAGACTATTCAAGATATTTCATTGAAATGTGAGTTTTGAGACAGATGGAACCCACATTTAGTATTAATAGCTACCATCATTTATCCTACTCTCTGCTAAATTAAATTTTTTTAGAGTAGTCTGTTGTCTAATTGTTATGTTTAATTTTTATTCCAATCCCTTTTTGCCAGAAGAATGATGAAAATGGAAACTGCTCAGGGGAAGGAATTGAATTCCCTACAACAAATTTATATGAACTAGAAAGTCGTGTTTTGACTGATCATTGGTCCATCCCGTACAAGCGAGAAGAATCCCTAGGCAAATGCCTGCTGGCATCTACCTACCTTGCAAGACTTGGTAAGCTTCATACCCCAGAGGATATGAGGAAGTTTTTGTCATAGGAGGCTGAGTTAAATCTTAGTTCTTTTTATTGTCTCTCTCTGCAGTCTTGGACAGATTATTTACTTATGTATGCCCCAAGTGGAATAAGAGCTTTGAAATGAATCTGCTATTTTTTTCTTACTTCTAGTAGGAGTGTAAGATTATTTAAAATTCAGTTGAAGAACTTCCACAAATGCTTGGAACACTCTAAATTTGTTCTCAGTTCAGGTTTGTTTTATGGTCTCACTTTCTATTCAGGGTTGGCATTCTGTCAGTTGAGATATACCTCCCCTTCCGGCTTTTCGGTGATTAATTAGAGTTAAGAGTCTCAGACTTCTACATGAACTGCCTCCAAACCACCATTTTCAGATCTCAGCCTCCTGAATAGGATTGCAGGTGTGAACCACCAGTGCCCAACTTGTTTAGTTCTGAAGAGAAGAAAGTAAGCCACTCTGTTAGTGCACTTTATGAGTTCCTGGGTTCAATCCCTGGCACTGAGAGAGACAGAACCATTATTATAGGATTTTTATTTTTTATTTATTTATTTATTTTTTGTCGGTCCTGGGGCTTGAACTCTGGGCCTGAGTGCTGTCCCTCAGCTCTTAAGCTCAAGGCGAGCACTCTACCGCTTGAGCCACAGCGCCACTTCCTATTATATGATTTTTATAATGGGTTAATTTGTTCATTCAACATTTATCTTATTCTCTATGAATTGTGCCAGACATGCTGTGTATTTTATTATTCATAGTTCAAATATTTTAGGAAAGGAGAAATGTCATTTTTCGTTTAAAAATATTTGTGTTTTTATAGAGCTGTTTAGGAAGACAAAAATGGCTAGTAAGTAGCTACTCTCTTTTATCTAGTCAGATCATGTTACAAATGAATATATGTAAGCCATTTAATTTTTGTTCAGTATTCATTTGGTTGAATGCTATGATTATTTCTCACCCTGTTACTTTACTAAAATGCATTATCAAACTATTTTTAAGTTTTATTTCTTTTTAAAATTATTCCAACTATTAATAATCCCTTAAGAATCAAGGTGCTTGTGACAAATAACTTCCATATGTAAGAATTTAGAATTATATATATATGTGTGTGTGTATATATATATATATATACACACATATATACGTATATATATATATATACACATATATATGTAATTTTGCAAAATCTACCTAAAAATCTAAATAGAGTATATCTTTTTTTTTTTTTTACCCAGGTCTTTCAGAATCTGATGAAAATTGTAAAAGATTTATGGATAGGTGCATGCCTGAAGCATTTAAAAAGGTAAGAAAAGTGTGCTGATCTGATTTTTTTGGGTGGTAGGGGGTTGAGATAGACAAGAGTTTTGTTTTAGTTATTTATGGCTAGTGTGTCAATGCAAATTTTGTTCAACTGGAGAATTGTCTAATATGAAAAAAACTCAGGCTGGGCTAACAATTTACTTCTATTTTTATTGCCTTGCTTTTGGTTGAATATAACTCTTCTGTTTAACTGGTGAAGAATATAGTAATAATTATACTACATCTTAGTCAACTAAGGATTATGGCACTTAGATTATATTTTCCAAAATATAAGCAGCTTTATGTGAAAGTCTGACTTCTTCCTGAAAAAAATGTATGCTCAGGAAAACATCTCTTTTTCGAGCCAGAGTGATAGCTGTGCTTCATTCTGGCCACATCTCTTAAAGAGCAGTTTTTCTTAATAATGGGAGTAGGAGATCACAGGAATTGTGTTTCTAAAAGCAGTCTGTCTCAGCATGATGCCTGTTTCAGAACAAGGGTCTTGAATCCTCATAATAGTCACTGCCGTTTTCCTCAGTAGATAACCAAGTGCCTAGATCATAGAAAGATCTTAGTAATCTTGGTTGAATGCATAAATGAGTCTCCTGCTGTCTTGTACTATTGGATTTTTGACATCTATCTTTTTTCTCCATGTGTAAGTAAGTCACTAGGACTACAGATGGGTATCTTACAACTCAGTAAAACACATTGTCCACTTGCAAATAGTTATTCCCATCTGCATTTTGATAGACTCACCCTTTATTAAAGATGTAAAAATAGCAAAATTGATTCAGAAACAATTGTAGCTTAGTCTTTAGGGGAAAAAAAAGGAGAGGGAGAATCTTTTTTTCTTTTTTTGTGATCTGTCATGGGGCTTGAATTCTGGGCCTACACCCTGTCCCTGCGCAAGGGGAATACTCTACCACTTGAGCCACAGCACCACTTCCAGTTTTTTGGTGGTTAATTGGAGATAACAGTCTCATGGATTTTCCTGCCAGGGCTGGCTTTGAACTGCGATCCTCAGATCTCAGCCTCCTGACTAGCTAGGATTAAGGTGTGAGCCATTTTCACAGAAGCCATAGTACGTGCATATATTTACAGAAAAGCAAAATTCAAGTATATTAAAAAATCATGACAAAAGGACTTGTTTATTTAAGAAAGGCAACATTGAGGGCCAAAAGTCCAGAAAACCCAGCATTAAGTCAATTTACCAGCAAGTTGCATGGTTGGGCTATTATACACTAAACTGATTGGAGGTGCTTCAGAGGACTGTTATATATTCTGCCTTCAACTGATAGTAGCACTATATAACTAATGGTCAAATGGATATTGGTTAGTTTCCTCCAAAACTGAGCACAAAGCTACCCTGAATAATGTGATTCAGTTTTGTTTATGTATAGGTGTTAAGTTCTCTCAGAGCTATTAAGAAGATTATCTATTAATTCCACCCTTTTAAAAAACTTTTAGTGTATTTACAGATTGTACAACCATCAATCACTACAATATAATTCCTGAACATTTTCATCATTCACTCCAAAAGAAAGCCTGAGACTTCCAGTAGCTGTTCCCCTTATCCTTGGCACCCACCAGGGATTTCTACTTTGCCTCATGGCAAAGTACAAATGGCTCATACAATATGTGGTATTTTATGACTTTCTTCTTTCACTTAGAATAATATAAGACTATTTTATTGATTGAAACCTTCTCTACCAACAACACTTCCTGGTCCCAGTGATTTTTTTTTTTCCCCTAAAATAGTAGAGCTACAGGGTTATGTTTGCTTTTAGGCCTAGCTTCCAGAAAACTCAAGGATTTATATCATTGGCACCACTTCTAGCTCTGTTTCCTGATATGATGACCAGTTTTTTTCTCTCTTTCTCAGGCTTTTCTTAAAAACTGCCTCAAATGTTTTTAGATATAAGGATCTGAATAATTGAGTACATGACTGAAGTACAAAAAGCAGCTTTGGGGCTGGGAAGGTGGCTCAGTGGTAGAGTGCTTGCCTTGCATGCATGAGGCCCTGGGGTCGATTCCTCAGCACCACATAATCAGAAAAAACTGGAAGTGGTACAGTGGCTCAAGTGTTAGAACGCTAGCCTTGAGCTGAAGAGCTGAGGGACAGCGCCCAGGCCAGAGTTTAGGCCCCATGACCAACAACAATAAGAACAAAAAGCAGCTTTGCTGGCTGTCATTTTTTTTTTTGTCGGTTATGGGGCTTGAACTCTGGGCCTGAGCGCTGTCCCTCAGCTCTTCAGCTCAAGGCTAGTGCTCTACCACTTGGAGCTACAGCACCACTTCGTTTTTCTGGTGGTTTATTGGAGATAAGAGTTTCATGGACATTCCTTCCCGGGCTGGCTTTGAACCGCGATCCTCAGATCTCAGCCTCCTGAGTAGCTAGGATTACAGGCGTGAGCCACCGGCACCCGGCTGGCTGTCATTTCTGTGTTACTCCCATCCCACCTTCCAGCTGATGAGGAAAACAATCTCAGTCTGGCCATAGTAAATGGTTACATTTAAACCTGTGTATACATTTCTCACAAAGTGCCACCTGTCATTCCCAGTTCTGCTAGAATGTAGGCAGAACTACATTTTGTTTTTCTTTTTCTTTTTTTGGGGGGGGGGAGGTAACCATTTCTGGAGCTTGAATTCAGGTGTCTGGGCACTATCCCTGAGCTTTTGTGCTCAAGGTAAGTGCTTTACCACTTGAGCTATAGTTTAATTTCCAACTTTTTGGTAGTTAATTGTAGATAGATTATAGCTGATAGATTGTTAATTGTAGCCTCTTGGACTTTCCTGCCTGGGCTGGCTTTGAACATTCAAACACCATCCTCAGATCTCAGCTTCCCAAGCTAGGATTATAGGTGTGATCTACCAGCACCCTGCTCAGAACTGCATTTTCAAAGTAAAAAATAAACAAATGAGATGACTTGAATAGTGCTTAATCCATTTTTATTTTGGAATCAGATGATGCATCCTAAGGCCTAATTATGTTTCACTTTATTGTACTATTTAATTTTTAAGTATCAGAAGAATACATAGTCAAAAATGTTTTTTTTTTTTTTTTTTTTGCTGGACGTGGGACCTGAACTCTGGGCCTGGGCGCTGTCCCTCAGCTCTTCAGCTCAAGGCTAGCGCTCTACCACTTGAGTCACAGCGCCACTTCCAGCCTTTTCTGCTTATGTGGTGCTGAGGAATCGAACCCAGGGCCTCATGCAGGCAAGGCAAGCACTCTGCCACTGAGCCACCTTCCCAGCCTTATAGTCAAAAATCTTGCCCCCCAAAAATGTAACTTACTGGTTTTTGTAAAATAAATCTTGTGATTATTTTTTTTTTTCTTCAGTTGAACTAGTAAGTGCAGCTAATCTGGAACAGAGGTTTCTCTCTGCATCTGCTGAAGTTTGGGCTCTTTCAAGCTATTCTTTATTGAAGAACTATCGTGGGTCCTGGGTGAAATTTTTATTACCTGATATTTTCCCTCTGAAGGGAAATCTTACAGAAACATGAAACTGGGCCAAGCATGACAGTGCATGCTTGTCCTATCTGCACTTTGGAGGCTGGGCAAGAGAGCAAAAAGTTTAAGGCCAGCCTGGATTATTAGTGAGACTGTCTCAAAAAAAGAAAAAGAAAACCCCAAACAATGACAGAAAACATGAGCATTATAGCAATATTCCTTTGAGTTCTCATTCCTTGTTCTGGAATTTTTTCCTTAATTATTTTTCCCCAGGAATAGAAGACAGAGGACTAGCAAGATACAATTCCATTACTTTCTAATGAATTTTAGAAGCTATCTGATTACAAGATAGATATCTGTTTTATATTTGATATTTAAGAAAATATTTGCACAGTAAATCACTATCTTTCATTTAGAGTTATTTTAGGTTTAATCATTTAAAAAGTTGAGTACTAATTTTGGATATATGAGAAAGGAAAATGAAATTACTTAGGTATATCTAAGATGTGTCACATTTAGAGTTCTGTTCCCATCCAGTTAGTAGGTGAAAAGATGCAGTCTTATATATGTTTTTTTGTTGCTTGTTGTTTTGTTTTGTTTGCTGGTCCTGTGGCTAGCACTCTTATCACTTGAGTCACAGAACCACTTCCGGTTTTTTTGAGTAGTTTATTGGAGATGAGAGTCTCACGGGGACTTTTCTGCTGGCTTTTCGGGCTGGCTTTGCACCACACTTCTCAGATCTCAGCCTTCTGAGTAGCTAGGATTACAGGCATGAACCACCTGCGTCTTGCTGCAATCTTATCTCTGAGATGGGAAAAATGTGGAAAGCATGTATATCAGAGTCCATGGATCACAGCATCTACTTGTATTCCAGAAGGACTGATTAAGTATTGATAGTCAGCTACCAAATCATTAATATTGCCTTGACATTCATTAAATGCTGTCATGTTTGTTCTATCTTTGGATCCTTGTAACATCTGTGGGAAATGGGCAGGAATTCAATCTCATTAAAGATTAGAACTGAGCCTCTGAGAACTCCGATAAATTTCCCTGTGTCCACACAGCAGTAGTTCCCACAGTTGACCTAAGGTTTTTTACTTGCTTGTACACTGTTCTTCCCTGATAATAAGTTTTAAAAAGGAGTATTTCCTTTTTTTTAAACAATCTGCTTTAATGCAAAGGAATTAAAATTCAAAAGCAAAACTTTATGTTGACTTTCAAATTAAAAGTGAAGGACTATAGCTATGGATCTTCAGATCAATTAATTAAAAATTATTCTTAATAAACAAAAGACTAAAGCAATTATCTCTTGGTTATTTAGTGTCAACTTGATAAACTGTATTTTTCTTTTCTCAAGTTAGACTCTAGACTCTTATTTTTTTGTAGCTCCTGACATCAAGTGCCGTTCACAAGTGGGGTACTGAAATTCATGAAGGAATCTACAACATGCTGATGCTATTGATAGAACTGGTTGCAGAAAGAATAAAACAAGATCCAATTCCCATTGGGCTTCTGGGTGTGCTTACAATGGTATAGTATCTCTAAAATGGAGTATTTTTCTTTGTGTTTTGATTTTACTTGAAATACTTGCTATTAATTGACTTGTAATGAAAATGAATGATAATTTTATCATTAAGCCTATTAATTCAGCTGTTAGTAGTCCTTAATAATTAAAACAGAGCAACCAAACTGTGTTTTGAGTTTGACATAATTTTCTAATGTTAAGGAATTTGTCAGCTTATAATTTTATGAGCTGAAATAGTTTTCCCTTACCTCCCCTGGTTATTCTCATCTTAAATGTTGATATCACTTGGCTTCTGCCTTTTCCCCATTTGTTCTTTTTCTCATAACTTTCTTCATTGCCTCTGTTTCCCAGCTATACCTGTGACAGCCCTGGTACATTAGGGGTAGTGGCTTCACCTTTTGGGTCTCAGACCTCTCATCCTGTTAGCTCCTTCTCTCCCCAGAGTGAACATGAGTAGGCCAGGGGAGCACCACACTAGTTGACTGCTTTGTCACTATTCCTAAACAACTCCATTATTGAAAGAGTACAAGGCTATATTTTTACCTTCTTTTCTAATGCTAATGTGTTGCTATAGAAATAGATAATAATGTTGTTCTGTTCTCTTTGAATCTAGGCTTTCAATCCTGATAATGAATACCATTTTAAAAACAGAATGAAAGTGTCTCAGAGGAATTGGGCAGAAGTGTTTGGAGAAGGAAATATGTTTGCTATTTCACCCATATCTACTTTCCAAAAGGTAAACATGGTTCTTTTTTGTCTTTTTATAGAGAGATGTATTGAAAAAGATTTCTGTGCTATAAAAATGATAATTTACACAGAGGGCTAAAATAATCTGAGGAAATGATGAGTATTCTATGTGGTTCATAGAACTGAGTAAAATATGTTCAGATGTTACATATTTTCCTGTAGCTATTAATAATAAGAATCTTAGGTGAAATTTTATTTAGTGAAATAAGAAACAACTTCAGTGTCCTACATACTATATTATCAACCTCAGTTTAATTGGTGCCCCACTTTCTTAGAGATAATTTAGAGACTGGAGTATTTGAAATAATTTGAAGTGACTAATTGTACCTTTAAAAAAAATGAAAGAAAATAACCCTACTAGTCTCAGATATAATTTTCTTTAAAACTGTAGCTTTTCCAGAACCAATATTTTATATCAAAAGGTCTGCAGTATGGCAGTAATTTTATACTCACAAGAAAATGTATAAATATTGCTCTAGCTCAAATATTGGTTTTCAAGAAATAGAGTCAAATGAGTTGATAGTAACTTTCCCATTGTGTTACTTATTGCCCAGCATCCATTTATCAAACACTTATTGTGTGTAGCATTGTTCCAGATTTTAGAGATAAAAATATAAACCAGTAGTCTTTGTCTTTAATATGGAGAATAATATTATGTTGCTCTTAGAGTGTAGTAGAGGAAATATGAAAACAGTCATCAGTATAATACATAGGACAACCATAATAAATATTGTGTACAGACAAAAGAGAGTTACCTTGTAGTTACCTTCATGGATCAGGCCATCTTTATAGGAGATGTCAGAACTGGGTGGCCAGAGCAGTGCATAGATACTTAAGAATTTAATCCCATTGTAACGCTGAGTTAAGTACTATTTCATCCTCTTTTGTATATGAAAAGCAGACACAGAGGTTAAATATTTGCCTAAGCCCCAATACTTAGATCTAAGTTCTTGGAATTAAGCTCTCTAGAGTCTGCTTTCTTTAACCATAGACAGAACTGCCTCCCAAAATAGCAAAATCTTCTCTGGTTTATTGTAAGTTTATTAAATAGTAAATTATATAAAAATTCTAAATGTAATGGTATGCTGTAGATACTTGTTCTTTTTTTTGGGTCCGGTCGTGGGGCCTGAACTCTGGGCCTGGGCGCTGTCCCTCAGCTCTTCAGCTCAAGGCTAGCACTCTACCACTTGAGCCACAGCGCCACTTCCGGCTTTTTTCTTTTTGCTTATGTGGTGCTGAGGAATCGAACCCAGGACCTCAAGCATGCAAGGCAAGCGCTCTACCACTGAGCCAACTTCCCAGCCCTAGATACTTGTTCTTTTCCCTCTGACTTCCACTACTGAGATGTGAAAGATTTCAGTGTTGTATTTCTTCTCAAGATCATAAAGGTACTCTCTCTCACCAATGCCTTAGATCCCTCTCCTGTTACCTTCTCAAGCATTTTGCTCCTTAGGTTTTCTAGTCCTTCACCAGTGTCCTCATGCTGGATCATTCCATTATATTCAACATGCTCTAGCCCTTGATTGCTATATCCTCTTTGGCTTCAGCATGATTCCTCTTCACCATACCTCATGAAAATTTCCAGGTCCCCTCCAATTCTAAATGAATTGACTACACAAAACCTAACTTTCATTATCTTATTCACCTCTGAACACTATGAAACCATGCTTCCTGTAATTACCTCCCCAGCATGCACAAGTACAAGCACACACAGCCATCTTCTTTGTTTGCCACACAGAATTCTTAGGCTTTGTATGCCTACAGAAGGTCTCAGTGTTGCCTCCCTGCCTTTATTATTCTGTTTTCAACCTATCCATAGTATCACCATCACTTAGGTACTTGAGCCAAAACTCAATTCCTCATTTTCCTTATCCCTTATATCCAAATAAACAGGTCCTTCAACTTAATCTCAACTATAACTCCAGTGACCTACTACCATCCTACTCCTCACCCCACCCATCCTGTCTGGTAACTGAGCAAGGCTTTAACTGGTTCTGGATGACTCCTCCCTACTCTCCCATTCTTTCATTACATTCTTAACAACTGCATAGGTAATATTCAAACATAAATACACAGCATGCTATTGCTCAAAACACATCCATGGCTCTCCTAGTCCCAGCCTACCAGCTTCTGTATGATCTGGCCTTCAGTCTACAGTCTCCTATGTTGCTCTCACCCTACTTGGAAAATTTTCTCTTAGTTTTTCAAACATAATATTCTTTTCTGCCTTTGGCATGACAGCTTATGTGAACTATTCTTTAAATGCTCAAATCTGTGACATCCTTTAGGTTCCAACTTAGTGACTGTCCATTAGAGGTCTTCAGTAACCATTATCCTGAGCAGAGCAGTCTCCTTATATATATACATACATATATATGTATGTGTGTATATAGATGTATATATATGTATATGTATATTCAAGGACCTTGTCCATATATATAGAACTTGGAGTGGGTTAAACTTCTCTATATGTGCTCAGAGTGCAGGCTCACTTTTATTTAGCACCAGAAGACACCATTTGGATACACTGTTAAGTGTTAACCTTTAAATTTTTTACCCCTGGGGGGTGGGGTGGGGTAAGGATGAGGGAAATGAAAGTTTTTATGATCTTTTATGATATTTCTTTTGAGGTCCGTAATACACACACACACACACACACACACACACACACACACACACCCCCTTATTTTTTACCCTTGGGGGGTGGGGTAAGGGTGAGGGAAATGAAAGTTTTTATGATCTTTTATGATATTTCTTTTGAGGTCCGTAATAAACACACACACACACACACACACACACGCACGCACGCGCGCGCGCGCACACCCTTGTCCTCTCAAGATCTTTTTTTTTGGGGGGGGGTGGGGAGGGCGGTCCGGTCATGGGGCCTGAACTCTGGGCCTGGGCACTGCCCTCAGCTCTTCAGCTCAAGGCACAGCACCACTTCTGGCTTTTTTTCTTTGTGCTTATGTGGTGCTGAGGAATTGAACCCCGGGCCTCATGCATGCAAGGCAAGCGTTCTACCACTGAGCCACCTTCCCAGCCCTTAAGATCTTTCTTTTAATGAGTATTGACACAATTTTTGTTAACTCCGCTAGAATATGAGCTGTCTGAAATCACATGGCACATCTGTTACCCAGTTGTCAGCACTATAAATGCCTAGAGAAGAAAAGAGGAAGGGAAGGCGGAGTTTTAGAAAGCTTGCTTAAGGGCATTAGTGCTACAGCTAGAATGAAAACTTTAATTACATAATATTTAGGTAAATAATTCTTAATTTCAAAAATACCACTTTCATAAAGAATTTAACAGAAGTTATCCTGTTCCTTGGAGAACTTGTCTGATCTCTGATGCCTCAAAATGCATATAAATATTCTACATTGTGGCAATTCCACCAAAACTCAGACATTACAAACCCACAATTGTATACAATAATGACAAAGTCTTACATTAGGGAAACAGTTGCAGAAACCTTTCAAAGTGATTTTTAAATTTTAATTTTTTTTCCTCTGACTTTTCATCTAGGATACAAGAAATATAAGGATTAATAGGGAAGCTTTTACATTAATGTCTCAATTTTTTATTTTCTCACAGGAACCTCATGGATGGGTTGTGGACTTGGTAAATAAGGTACATATTTCCACTAACACAGTTTTGTGATATCTTTCCAATTTTCTAATGACATTTCCTCGAGCTCCTATTTTAAACAAATGATAACTGGAGAATAATCAGAATGTTTCCTGGGGAGGTGTATTTTATAGTTTCCTCTCTTCTTGCATGTGCAATACATACAGATGAATCCCAGCTTTTGGAACTAGCATATCTGCATTATAGTATTGTAGCATTAGAATTTACCTTTCTGGTGATTCTACAGGACCATACAATAATATTGAAACACAGTGATAAAATGTTAGTACTAGTTGCTTGCTGAAACCGTATATAGTGTTTAAATTATTATTTGTATCTATTTTCTTTTTAGTTTGGAGAACTAGGTGGATTCGCAGCAATCCAAGTCAAACTCCATTCAGCAGACATAGAACTTGGGGTGAGTTAAACTTCTCACTATATGTGCTCAGAGTGCAGGCTCACTTTTATTTAGGTTGGTTTAGCACCAGAAGACACCGTTTGGATACATTGTTAAGTGTTAATCTTTAAATTTTTTACACCCCCCTGGGAGGGGGTAGGGGAAGGGGGAAGGAAATGACAGTTTTTATGATCTTCAGGAACAGAGAAGTCAACATTGCACATTTAACCCAGCATAGTAGCAAGCTCTGTAGCCTGAGCCTTTTCACCTTGACTAATCAAGCCATGGTTTTAGACCCAGGATGGAGCTTCCTCAGTGATAGTGGACCTCATTGTAGAGCTCCTTTATCTTCCCAGGTAACCTGTGTGAAGACAGTGGTGGTACGTGTCTTCCTGTGACTAGCTGTCCCAGTCTGGCCTTTACCGCTTCACTGTTTTGATGACTGGCACTTGTATCCAGTATTGTTATTTTTTAAAGTCTTCTTGAGTACTCTTAGATATTTACTCTTCTACCTGAGCTGTTATATCTGTAAGATTGTTACGGAGGCCAGTTTGGTATTATATGAAATGTGTAGGACAATGTGTAATTAGCCTTTTCTTCCTACTCAGAAGCACAGTATCTCTCTCACTTATTCCAGTAATGTTTTTGTACTTTTCTCCAAGTAAGCTTTTTGTTATTAAAGGTATATTTTACTTCCTCCCTAACCTCTTTGTTAAAATAATGTTTAAGATAATAAAAAATACAGTTGTAAGAAATGAAAAGAATGTTTACTATTCAACACTGTGAATTTTAGAGGTATTCATCTGGACCTATGCCAAAGTTTGACTGGTTAACATATTTTTATTTAAATTATAAAAATTTCTCGTAAGAACTCAAATAGATTGCCATCTTCATATCAGTTCCTCCTGTCCAAGGATTTTATTATCTAGTCATTCATTCATTTCATGACTTTAATTCACTCATAACTTTCTCGTCCCTTTTCTATTTTAGCTATTAAGCTTTATTGAACAAAGGGGCACATTGAAATTTGTTACGTTCTTCATAAATAAATTTTTGAAAATTGTAACTTTCACATTGATTTTTTTAAAAAACCTACCCCACATGGTTTTGAAAGCATAACGTCTTTTGAGTGTGATAGTTCTATATGTAACGTTCATTTTCCTAATATTATATTAGAGCATTTTTAATCAGTTATCACTTCCCTTGCTCTCCAAGGATTTAGTATTCCAGTCATTCATTCATGGCTTAATGAAATCATGACTTGAATTTTTCACAGAGGCATAAAAAAGGAATTGCTTGCTTTGGAAAAGAAAAAATCCTCTCATGTTTCTTTGTATCTTCATTACCTTTTCCAGGCCGTGTCAGCACTGGTGCAACCCTTAGGTGTATGTGCAGAGTACCTGAATTCCCCTGTGGTGCAGGTAGGATTAAGCCGTTTTACATTATTGCCTAAACAATCTGAGACCTGCAAGCAATCATTTACTTGTAATTAAATTGTTTAGAATTGTGCTTATTAATCCATAGAAACTCTCGATTTCCAAAATAGTTACCATTTTTAAAAGAATATTCTCAGAACAAAAACTATTAATTTGAAGTTTAGAGACCTAGACATTTAAGGTTTTTGTCTTGTGAATAATTGAGCAAATATGTCTGTAATTTTTCATTTTCTCAACTATAAAGTAGGCAGTGTGTATCTCTGTCCTCTTCACAAATTGTTTCAGGTTCATTGCCAATTATAAGTTACAATAGATCAGCCAAATCACTCACTTCAGAGTAACAGCTTTTCAACATATCTTGCCTGATTTCCTGCTGCTGCAGAATTGCAAGTCAATAAGTCATAGAATATTCAAAGCTATACTGCTCAGCTTTCTAATCCTAAAGATCTATTTTACTTTGTTGTTTCTTTCCATTTCAGCTAACAAGCTTTATTGAACAAAGTGTCAAATTGAAATACTTCTGTTATTCTCTTTATAACTGAGTCTGTGAAACCTGTAACTTTTATATAGACTTAAACTCACCATAAATTGTTTTGAAAGCATAATATCCTTTGGGTACAGTGTTTCTGTATGCACTGTTCCCTTCTTTCCAAAGTTGTATTCTTGCAGGGTAATTTTAATCAGGGAGATAATTTTTTTTTAGTAGATACTGGAACTTGCTTCCATTTCTAAATGTTAAATGGGTTATTTTAGATGTCAAGGTAATGCTGTACAATTTTCAAGTGAGCTAGGATGGCTTTTGCACATGTTTTCTTCATTCTTTATGTTAAACTTCTAGTGATTTTCAGCTTATTAACCATAAAATATAACCATTAGTTTTGTAACTGAAGCACTAAAAAATAGAGGAAAAATATTTTGGCCTTTTAATATTGTTTAGTTATAAATAATAATTTAATAATGACTTTAAATAATCAAACCCAGGATTAAATTTTGAATATATTTACTCTATGGAAAAAAGTCAGCATAAATTTTTTGGATGCCAATTGAGGTTTTTAGAAATTATAGCTCTCATGTGTTTGTGTGTGTGATATGTGTGTGTGTGAAACTTTAAAGAGAATAAGAAGCATAAGAAACATGTATAATGTCATCTTTAATTATAACAAACTATCCAGACTTAAATTGAGCCACCAGCAAATCCATGATACATATTAGTTGACATAAATTAACAGTTGTCTCCACCATTTGCTATTTGTTTAAATTGTGTGCTTTCTTCCATTCCTCCCTTGTAAGGAAGATGATGATGATGGTGATAATGATAATAATAATACCTATCTCACAGTAGAGAGGAGTAAACAAGGCCTGATCCATGACAGCAAGAACTCTGACTCAGTCCCAGTCCTTACTGTACAATAGGCAGATGTGTAAATTCTATCTGGATAATTGTCTGGTATTATTGTAATTTGCTGTTTATTCTTGACTCTGACAGCTAAATGTCTGTTTTCTTCATACCAGTTATTTTTTAAATTATGGAGATGGATTTTCTAGCTAATATTCTGCCACATCTCATATCTTGTATAGTGATAATTATCTGATTATGTTACCATTCTGGAGCATTGTGGTATATTGGTTTTACCTATAGGCTTCACTTACCATCAACTAAATGTAGTTTGTACAACAGTGTTATTTTGCATATACTCAGCTTTAAAAGTCAAATACAAAATTATCTATTTTATGACACAAATGAGCACACTTATGCTTAATGTATTAATAAGTTAGTCACTGTATCTTGAGTTGATTTTCAAATTATCTTTTTATTTTAATGTTTGGCAGTGTTGGAATTCAAACTCAGGGCCTTATGCTTGCTAGGTACACACCCTACTTCTTCAGTTATGTCCCAATCATTTCTGCACTGTTTTTCAGATAGGATCTCACATTTTTGCCTCGACCAGTCTAGAGTTTGTTCTTCCTATTTATGTTTCTCATCTAACTGAAATAACAGGTGCATGCCCCCATAACCAGCTTTTATTGGTTGGGGCTTCCCATGCTCCTGATTTCTGCCTCCAGTGTAACAAGATTATATGCATGAGCCATTGTACCAGACTTCAGATTATTCTTATAAGATGCACAGGAATTGCATTTACTTAATTACATACTTAAATAAACATTAACAAGTTAGTGGTGGCACCAAAACTAGAATTTACATTTTTCCTTCTACCTTCTTTGCAAGTGGCAGGTGAAAAAAAGCTCCCCTACTTTTTGGCAGATTCAGGAGATCTTTTAACTAATATTTTATCATGGCAGCCTATGCTGGACCCAGTCATCCTTACTACAATCCAGGATGTGCGGAGTGTGGAGGAAAAAGATCTCAAAGACAAGGTAAATGGTCTCTCTCACCACTTAGACTTTGGTGCTATTTAGTCCATAAAAGCAGAGCTAGGAATTGACTTTTCCCACACCATCAGTCTGGATTCTGGTCATACAAAGTTCACATGATAGTAATTTTACATTTCCTGACTTAAAAATAGTTTTGTAAAACACCACTAGTTGGTGTTACCTTAGTCAATAAGATAAATAAGGTATTCTAAGTAAATGATAAAGCAGCATTTTACTAATGTAACCTTAATGGGATATACAGTCGGTATGGAGTAAAAGAACTTTAAAACCATGTAGTATTAAAGCTTGTCTAGAACTGTTTAAAGCCATTGTAGCATTTAACAATTTCTCCAAAGACCATTCATTTTCCTTTGCTGCTCACTATGTGCTTCACTTCTGTTTACTGTAGTTAATTGGCCAAGATGTAAGATATCTCCATACCATTGTTTTCCTGTATTCTTGTGTGTTATGAGAATTGAGATCAGAATGTTTTTACAGTTCTTCTTTTATGTTGTGTTTTGTTGTTGTTGTTTTTTTAATAAGAGATTGGTTAGCATCCCTGAGCTCTTATCTGCCATTAAGTTACTTTGTATGCGCTTCCAACCGGATCTGGTGACAATTGTGGATGACCTTCGACTTGACATTCTACTGCGCATGCTGAAATCACCACATTTTAGTGCTAAAATGAATTCCCTCAAAGAAGTAAGTTCTGAATTTGTTCCTAGAAGACTTAAAATACAGATATTTTTTAATCCTATCAAAACTTGTGGCTATTAATATAAAAATGAGAGTAAAAAAAGTTGCTTAAAAAGAGAATAATGATTATGTAGAAAAGGTCTGTGTGTTCATAATTGTTAGTAAAGTCATCTTAATTGTGTTACTTTCAAAGTTCTCTGGCATATTTATGAATTCTATAGCTTAATCCCTTGGGATATGTAGTTTGAAAGTTACTATAGGACAGTTTGTTTTCTTTTAGAGAGGCATTACTTTGTCTTCTAACGGATGTTAGGACAAAAAACAAAGTGAAGCAGTTTGAACTAAGCAAAACAATGGAATGATTTTCTGTAACCTAAATTAGCATTAGAGCCACACAAACAATGCAGTTGAAGTTTGTGAATAGCAAAAGCACTGATACATTCACTTATAATTTAGATATTTTTCCTTTGAATTTTGGGTTATTTATGGTTCTTGGATACAAGTGGAATAAACTCGAACAAGAATTTATTAGGAGATAGGACTGTTTCATTTGACTGAAGGATTGAATAGCCACCTGTGAGAGGGCTATGAACATCTAGAATTTGAGACAGTCAGTGTCCAATTCTTGATTCTGTTATACTGAGCATACTGGCCTCAACCCTCTCTCTACCTACAATGTGGCATCTTTTATATAGTTGAGACACTAACCATCAGTAGGTCACAAGCTTCATACCCTGTATTTCCCATTACCAGAAAGACACTGATACTTCTTGTCTCCGTTATTAAATGTGCAAAACAATTCCTGACTGAAGGCTGAATTAGATGTCATCACTAGGCCAGTCAGCATAGGTATGGGAGTTATAAGAAAGGCTCATATTCTTCTTAAAGCATCATCACAAGTAGTAATCTGATGATTTCTAATAACTGTCTTTTGATAAATTTTTGGCTAATTATTAGATCATACAGCAAGACTGAAGATTAGGTATTTTGTGTGAATGTAAATGATTATTCACATTTGATTTAACCATGATAATCCTGTTGTTTTAGGTAACCAAATTAATAGAAGATAGCACCTTATCCAAATCTGTGAAGAATGCTATAGATACAGACAGATTGCTAGACTGGCTAGTTGAAAACTCAGTTCTGTCAATTGCACTAGAAGGTGAGTTACTTTCAAAGAAATAAAAATTATTTGTATGGAATTTCATTTTAAAAGGTGAAAAATTATTTATTTGAATTATCTTATACTAAGTTATTGCATTCAATCATTATCCATCATACCTGACTTCATATCTTGTGCTTTCTCTACTAGGCAACATAGACCAAGCACAATACTGTGACCGTATAAAGGGAATTATTGAACTCTTGGGCAGTAAATTGTCTTTAGATGAGCTCACTAAAATCTGGAAGATACAGGTAAGGTGAACTTTTTTCCTTTTCCTGACAAGTTTAGACTATAGAAGAAGGAGGGTAGTGGTAAGTGGTATTGGAACTGGGACCTCTATCTTGCTTTAATCAGAGTAGCTGTACTTTGTTTAAAAGCTTTCTTGAGTATTATGTATTAGGAATGGGTGTATATCCTTTTTGTTGTTGTTTTTTTTTTGTTTTTTGTTTTTTTTTCTGGTCCTGGGGCTTGAGCTCTGGGCTTAGTTGCTGTCCCTGAGCTTTTTTGTTTGAGGCTAGTGCTCTTCCCACTTAGGCCATAGCTCCATTTCTCACTTTTTGAAGTTAATTGGAGATAAGAGTCTCACAGACTTTCCTGACCAGGCTGGCTTCAAACCACCATCCTCAGATCCAGCCTCCTGAGTAGCTAGGATTAAAGGCATGAGCCAGTAGCTCTAGGCAGGTGTATAGCTTTTATGTGTCCAGTGTTGTTTTTATGACATTGTTGACCACTGTGGTCATTTTCTGATTCTCAGCCAGAAACACTTTCCTTCCTTCTGTGTCATTTCCCACCACTACCACCTCTTGGTAAAATGTAAGGAGAAGATAGCTGTCAGGAGACACCGTGAAGTGCAGTTGGCAGGCTCCCAACCCAGTTTTACAGAGTACACTACAGAAACTTAGGAGCAGGACTTTTAAAACAAGAAAACAAAAAAGGATCCTAGGTTCTATAGATTTTTCTTCCCATGTCTGTTTTAGGTTGAATACCTTCATGTAATGCTTTGTGAGTGCGTATTTTGAATCTACATAAGGTTGAAGATTAGAGATCACTGTATATATCTATTGGATACGTTCATTGGAAAGTGTAATAGATAATGAGAAAATTAAGAAATGAGTTTACCAATACCTTACTCTGGTTTTCAAGTTTCACTTTTAAAGTGTCAGTCATAGGTCGAGTAAGTCTAAATAACTCTGGTATATACTTACTGCCCATACTAGTCAAAGTCACAAAGTATTTGTTTAAAATAGGGAAAATAATACTCTAAACTGAGACCATCAAAATCATTTATAAAAAGCCACATTTGTTATGTAGTTTAATCAGTTTGAACTTTTTAACCTTGTTGAAAATAATTTATTCTCTTTTTAAAATAAATGTTAAGCAGAGAACTTGATTCTCATTTTCTCACATTGTCCTTTTAATGACTTAATGCTTTTAGGAGTTCAAGTAAAAATCATTACTAATAATCATTAGATGTAGTCTTGTCAATATTACTGTAAGGGGTTGCTTATTAGTTATTTCTTTTGCTTTATAAACTGCCTGTAAGAAGGCAAGTTTTGCCATGCTCGAAGTCTTAACTGTTGTCCTCTTTTCTAGTCTGGACAATCATCTACCGTGATCGAGAACATTCACACGATTATTGCTGCTGCAGCTGTGAAATTTAATTCAGATCAGCTTAACCATTTGTTTGTTCTCATTCAGAAGGTGTGTGTTCAAACTTGCTTAATTTTAAATCTTCCAAAAGACTTTAAGTTCTTTAAGCTCCTTACCCCCACCAGTAGATGAGTTTAGTGTACTTAAAGTTTTGGCTTGTGAAGCTATTTTGTTTTTTCTGTTATGTAGAGCTGGGAGACAGAGAGTGATAGAGTACGGCAGAAACTGCTGAGTCTGATTGGAAGAATAGGTCGGGAAGCCCGCTTTGAGACTACTTCTGGAAAGGTAAGAAAATTAAATGAATTTTTTGTTAACCTACAAATGTTTGTAACAGATTTGTGTGCATATCGGCTGACTCATCATAGTGGTGTTATTGTAGGTGTTAGACGTACTATGGGAACTGGCTCATCTTCCAACCCTGCCCAGCAGCCTTATTCAGCAAGCATTGGAGGAGCACCTGACAATCCTTAGTGATGCATATGCAGTGAAGGAAGCAGTCAAGAGGAACTACATCATTAAGTGCATAGAAGATATTAAAAGGGTTGGTTTTTCTCTTTGGTCTAATTTTGTTGTCAAGAGCAACAGTATTGCCTGAACAATTAGAGACAATTAGTTTTCATCCCGTTAGGTAAATCAAATGTCCTGTCTGGAAGCTCTTATCTTAGAGACTAAATTTAGAAAATACAGATGTATCCTTATTAAATCATTTAAATATCTCTTAAAATGAAATTTTCAGCCTGGAGAATGGTCAGGTTTGGACAGAAACAAGAAGGATGGATTCAAGGTAAGAATTTGCAGATGGATCCAACTAAAAGGTACACTAATATAATAATTATCTTCAATAACTTGCATCACAATTTTAAAATAATATATTTTAGTGTTTCTAATATTAGCATGATGTTGATGAGCCATGTTTTATTTAAAGGTTGATAGTTTTAAAGGGAAAAATGTGTATGTAGGGCACATTGAAATTTTTATATGGTTTTAATGACATTTCGTAAAAGATTTTAAACAAGTTTTCCACTCTAAAACTAGAAGCAAAGTATATATAATTTTATTAAGTGAAATTGAGTCTAAATAAATACTATGCCCATTTTTCTCCAGAGCCAGGGAGAAATAAATGGAGGAACATTTGTAGATAAGAAAGAAACAAGAGAAGAAGGCGATTATTTATTGATGGCACATGTTTTTCAGGTGCTTGATTCAAATGTGTTCCTTGGTAATTCCTTAAGCACACACACACAGTTATTGAATGAGTACTTAGTATTGGCCCTCAGTTTTAGAAGGTGGGATTAAGTAGCATCTACAAGAGGACTGGGGCTATAAAAGCCCTAACTTTAGGACTCTGGCCCTAAGGATTCAGTGAACTTTTGGAATGTCCCTGGAAGTAATAGTTGGCAGATAAAGCAAAAATGATGGCAGCATTTCTCTTGCTCCCATCTTTAAACTTAACATCTTTCCTCTGAGAGAGTTCATCACAGTGGCTATCTCAATAGAGCACATGACCATTGTTGCAGCAGCTCTGAATTGTGTCTGTAGTTTTCTCCCTTATCTCTCAGGTAGCCCACACAAAACTTGAAGCCTAACTACAATAATGGAATCTAATGTTCTGAAT
Organism: Dipodomys spectabilis; assembly: GCF_019054845.1. NCBI lineage: Eukaryota > Metazoa > Chordata > Mammalia > Rodentia > Heteromyidae > Dipodomys > Dipodomys spectabilis. Next base: position 2,519,462 of record NW_024870684.1, read on the forward strand.
TCCATATTAGTATTAATGTAGGAAGAGTTTCTTTAAAATAGCTAGTGCTTAATATCTCATTGGCCAAATGTATTACTGGGTTTTTATTGGCATTTTTTCAAAGGAGCTGGGATACTGCTAATTTTCATTGGTGTAGTCAGAGACTCTACCTTTGGTGATATAATGGACTTGCTTTGTCTTGAGTTATAGTTGGTCACTGTTCACAGAGTTTATTTGGAGGTATTTAAGAATGTTATAGTTCCTATTTCTGACACTGAAATTTCATCAAGTGAATTTTCTGTGTATGATTTAGCTTTAGACATTTTGAAAGATATTCACAAACCAAAGTTAGTTGTAAGAAATAATTCTTTAAATTCAGAAGCCTTACTCTTTCTACGCAATTTTAACTTTTCCCATTTTCTCAGCTCAGTGACTTAGACAATTTAGCAAACTTTCTCCTTGTGATTGAAAGGTTTCATCAAGTTATTGAAGTTTAGGTTCTACTAGTAACAGTAAGAGGCAAAGGGTCTCTGGTAAAATGGTCTTTTCTTCTCAGCAACACACACTTCTTTTTAGATGTGAAGGTCAAAGCTAAAGGGATCTTCCCTCCCTTCAGGGAAATAGCTTTTGGAACCAGAAAATCCTTCTGGGTCTTTCTCCCCCTTGTCATAGTTAGGCATTACCTAACTCTTACAGTCAATCATACCATTGCATCTTTATTGCTTCTCTTCGCAGTTACTTCATTCATGTCTTTGTAGCAAAACCCAAAGAGTAACAGGGAAAATTCTAAAGTCCTTTTGTGGGACTTGAAAGGAATATCTTCCTTTTTTTAATTTCCCCACTGCTCCCAATGAAGAAATTTTGATGTACTATTAGTCTCTTCCAATAATATCTTGCATTTTTATATAGCACTAGCCAATTTACTAAGTGCTTTCACACTTAAATACACATTGCTAAAGGGGGGGCAGTGGGAAGATCAAAGCCCCCTGGATATCGCTCCAGGCAGGGGGGTGAAGTATTTACTGCACTAAAGATGTTTTTCTGTGCTATGCCCTTTCCTGCCAGGCAGCAAGGTGGGCTGACTGGGGATTATGTCTCCCTGCCAGGCTACACAGAAACTAAGCAAAGGGTAAGACAAGATCACCCACCTCTTATTCCCCTCCCACCCTCAGCTACCTCTATGCCCCCGACTGATTCCCTTCCCTCTGCTTTTGACACTCTTAAAATTCCCAAGTTCCACTGTTGTGTTCAGAATTTCTGACCTTTATTTAACTGTTTCTGTAGATTCTGCCAAGGTCCCCTCAGCTCCTTTGGTCCTCTTTCTTCCCTTTGCTTCTTCTATACCTTCCACTGTCCATCCCAACCCATTCTTTCTTATTTCACTTCTTTTTTTCTTTCAATTAAAAATTTTGAATGTACTCATCCAACAAAATTACTAAAATACCAATTTTTAAAATAGCATTTTTACTCAGTTAGTTGTGTTTTCATATTCTCTAAGTTGTTTTCTTCAGGCCTCCTAGGACAGCCCTGGTAGGTTTTTCAATAAATGTAAGTTCCTCTGCTTATTTTCTACTCACCCTGTGAAGATACTTAAATCCTCCTTTGTACTGGATGAATGTCCTTTTTCTGAAAGGCTTGTGCCAGATGTGTTTCAGACTTTGAGAGTTTTCTATTTTATAATATCTGCATAGACTTCACTCACTGAATATCCCTAATCTAAAATTCTAAAATCCTAAAGAAACTTTTTGAGAATGATTCTGGCATTCAGACTTTAATTTCAAAATTTAGATTTTGAATTAGAGATCCTCAAACTGTATAGTTAAGTTGCCTCAATTTGCAAGAACGGGCAACAGAAAGTAAATGTGGCAAGATTTGTCTCACAGTGACGTGCTTAGTAGAGGAGGAAATATCTAAACAATTTCTTCCTAATGTAAGGATTCTTACTTTAGTTGTAGATTAAAAAGCTGCAATAGCAAGAAATGAGGAAGTGAGGATGTTCTGTTTTGAAGTAAGAGAACTCAACAAAGAATATGAAAGCATTCTTTGGGTACTTAGAGGACTACTATAGAAACGCTTAGTCCAGTTTACTTTTTTTTTAACTCCTAAGGAGGTATATGGAGACATGTTTCAGTTATCAATGAGCTATCTTTTGAAAACAATCTGAAAACAGTATACACTGCATTCTGAGGTAGTGCATTCCTCATCATTGGAAATAGACCTTAGACATAGGATTATAGGTTAAGGCTTCTTCTAATAAGGACATCCCATTAACTCTGAAATCTCAACACCAAGACATCATCAGATATTTGCATTTTCATTGTTTACCACAGTCTTTAATAATTGGAAAAGAATAATTTAAATTTCTCTTGGCAAAATATCATAAATTAGATGGGATAAATAATACTGAATAGTACCTTTACTGATTGCTGCACTTTAAAAGGGCTGTATCAGAATTCTTTAATTTTACACAACTTTAAAATTTTTTTATCGTAATTTATCTTCAAAGGGTAATTTTCCATGTTAAGTAAAAGCATTCTAGTCATAATTGACTTAACTGGTCATAATGATACTGTTTAATATAAATGTGTGTCTATTGCTAAGACTTGGTATTTTCACCTAGTTTTTGTTAGCCTTCTAGAAGGTATAGATTTGGATGTAAGCTCAGTTTACTCATTGTCATTTTGTAGCATATTTTAGCAAAAATTTACTAGTTTCTCAAGTAGTTTCATTTACTATATACCTTATTTCTCTGATTCTAAGATGCCAGTGATTCCAGCCTGTATCATAAAATGAAACTGGACATTTTACTTTTCCCAACTATTGCTGAGATTCATGGTCAGAGGTTGAGTGTAACCTCTTGCTGCCCAGTTAGGTACAGCTTCCCTGTAGCACACTGATAGTCATTGTAGTAGTATATAGGAACACTTTGGACCTGCAGAATCCTTTCACATTGGCTGTGGAATTTTGAGGCATGTTGAAGAATGGAGTTTTGTTTGCTACTTTGTTTGCTGCTTTATTACTACTCAAGCTACTTTCTTCCTGACTGATAGATACTTCAAATTAAACAGCTTCTCTTGGATTAAGATGCAGTTTAAAAGAGATAGACAGTGCTGAGTGATACAGCCCTTCTTCACAGGGTATGAATCTTGTCACACCAGCTTCTGATTTTGAAAAAAATGCTTTAATCTGAGACCATTGACGGCTTACTTTAATTGCAGATTAGTCAGTCTTGCATCATAATGTAACCTTTTTGATAATATTAAGCAACAAATTAGTGAGCCAAATTTAAGTTAAAAAATCATCCTCTTCTGAACTTGATAGTGCCTGAACACACACCTTTTGTATACAGTTAATTTGCACCCTCATGTTAGAACTGTCAAAACTTACACCCATGATTAGTGGTTAATTAGTTTCTTTTGATGAAATTTGTAAGAAGTCAATTTGGAAATTTATAAAACTCCTCTATATTAGAATCCAGGAAATAATGGTATTTACTAATTGGCTGAATCTCTGTGAGACAAGAAAAACAGCATAGTTTTTGTCTGTAGCTTACACACATTGACATATTCAGCAGTAACATGTTTTTCTGCAAAAGACTTAAAATTATTTTTCTTCTCCACAGGGGTCTTTTGTAGAAAGAGCCTATAAAACAAGAATGCTTTTAAAACAAAAATTTTAGCCTCTTAAAGACATGTTAAGGACTTAAGATTTAATTGCTTTCTTTTTTAAAAATTAATAACCAGATTATCAACAATATTTAACCTGTTATTCTTCGAAATTTTACAATGAGATTTCATAGTTCAAAGGATACTGCTTTTCTTTTTTAAGAGAAAAAAAAACAATTTCATGAATGTCAGACTAGATTGTCATGGAGCAGTTTCAGAAATAATACTTGTGAAAATGTTTTGAATTATAAAGTTTAATGTGAGGAAACTAATAATTAATTTAAAAAAAAGTATGAGGTTGTTAGGGGGGTAAATGGGATGTGAGACTGGGGATTGAATCCAGAGCCTTATGTATATTAAGCACATGCTCTGCCTCTTAGTTGTACCCCCAACCCTATTAATACAGATAGTAATTCTTACATAAATTGTTCTGAGAAATGGAAACATATTTTCCTTACTATGTAGACCACAGTTAATGTCTTGATTGGATTGTTGCTATCTTAATGATATAATTAAAGAAAGCCTATTCTTAGTCCATTTTGCTTGCCAGCTTGCTGACTATTAGGCTTTCACCATGAATTTATTTTATTTTGTTAATATGTCTTAAGCAGCCTGTGCTACTTAATCTATCCTCTGAAGTTGCTAATTCCTTGTTGTCTGTTTTTTGCTGGTACACTCCTGTACATTTACTGTCATTTCACATCCACTCCTGTTTGCAGTTGTTGGCCTTAAGAAATTGCATGCAGAATAAGAAGTTGAAGACTGAATTAGGAGTGCATGAAGATAGAGGCTATGAATTAGCAATATGAAGAGGAAAATAATAGAATGTTTAACAATAAAACCTAATTGACTTGAGAGTTTTTTGTAGCTAATACACAAATCTGCTGTTTATCTCTAAATTTATTTACTATAACTTCTTCTTAACTCTAGTCATCTCAGCTTAGTAGCCCCCAGTTTGTGTGGGTGGTGCCAGCTTTACGTCAGCTCCATGAAATCACCCGCTCATTCATAAAACAGACATATCAGAAGCAAGACAAGGTAAGAGTATAGCTGCTTTGGATTACTGTAATTACTTTTGTAACAAAACAAGGCTAAAATTTTTTAGTTTATTGTCACTGTCTTTTATCATTGTGGTTATTATTAATGTAATTTAAATCATTTGATAATCTTGAAATTAAGTATTTATGGTGTTATTCTTGTGGTATATCCATTACTCCTTTTGTTTTTGTTTATTTTTAGAAATAACTAAGCCAATTTTTTTTTTTTTTTTTTTTTTTGGGTCCAGTCGTGGGGCCTGAACTCTGGGCCTGGGCACTGTCCCTCAGCTCTTCAGCTCAAGGCTAGCGCTCTACCACTTGAGCCACAGCGCCACTTCTGGCTTTTTTCTTTTTGCTTATGTGGTGCTGAGGAATCGAACCCAGGGCCTCATGCATGCAAGGCAAGCACTCTACCACTGAGCCACCTTCCCAGCCCCCTAAGCCAATTTTTTTAAATGTAAAAGCTTTTTTTTTTTTTTGTTTTGTTTTGTTTTATTGTTGGTCATGGGGCTTGAACTCTGGGCTTGGACGCTGTCCCTGCACTCTTCAGCTCAAGGCGACAGTGCCACTTCCAGTTTTCTGAGTGGTTTATTGTACTCATGTACTTTCCTGCCCGGGTTGGCTTTGAACCATGATCCTCAGATCTCAGCCTCCAGAGTAGCTAGGATTATAGGTGTGAGCCATCAGCGCTCAGCTTTTGTTTTGTTTTGTTTTTTTTTTTGGTTGGTCGCAGGGCTTGAACTCTGGGCCTGGGTGCTGTCCCTCAGCTCTTCAGCTCAAGGCGAGCGCTCTACCACTTGAGCTACAGCGCCACTTCCGGTTTTCTGGTGGTTTATTGGAGATAGGAGTCTCACGGTCTCTCCTGCCCGGGCTGGCTTTGAACCACGATCCTCAGATCTCAGCCTCCTGAGTAGCTAGGATTACAGGCGTGAGCCACCAGTGCCCGGCAGTACTCAGCTTTTGTAAAAACTCATTTTATATTGCAAAAAGATTACTTGACCTAAAGAACTAGCCTTTCTTTTCTCAGTGTTGTAGACCTAGGAAGAAAGATCTAGAAAAATGACAGGAACTGAAAACTCAAAACTCTTTCAGATGTAAAAAGTTAACTAGTATCTTCATTCCCTATTAAATGTACATACCGGATTGATTTTGTTTACTATTACAAAAGAAATGTGAAGAAATAATCCTTGTTTTTTTCCTCACATGAAATTAAAACTGAAAATAGAAGTTCTATTAAACCTAAAAAATTTTCATACCACTCTTCTTTTTTATTTCTTTCAAGAGCATTATTCAAGACTTGAAGAAAAATTTTGAAATAGTGAAACTGGTAACAGGAAGTTTGATAGCTTGTCATAGACTTGCAGCAGCTGTAGCTGGACCTGGAGGCTTGACTGCTTTGACCCTAGTAGATGGCCGATACACTTACCGGGAGGTATCAGGCACTGTGTTTTTATTTCATGATTTTCAGCATTGACTTGACTCTTTTCTACTTGAACTGTAAAAGTCATACTTGGTGGGTATAACCATAAAGAAGGAACATGAGCTTTTCTGCTCAAGGCTAGCACTGTTCCACTTGAGCCACAGTTCTTTTTCCAGGTTTTGGTAGTCAATTGAAGATAAAAGTCTCACAAACTTTCCTACCGGGGCTAACTTTGAACTGTGATTCTCAAATCTTTGGCTTAAGTAGCTAGGATTACAGGTGTGAGCCACTGGTGCCAGCTATCTTTTTAAGATGGAACAATTTAGTTTTTTGACAATAATTTCAAATTGATGTTTAGAAAAATATTTGTGACTTAATATTTCAATACTATCTAAGAATTGCCTATAATAATAAGATTAGTTTTTTTGTTTGTTTGTTTTTTGGGTCCGGTCATGGGGCCTGAACTCTGGGCCTGGGCGCTGTCCCTCAGCTCCTCAGCTCAAGGCTGGCACTCTACCACTTGAGCCACAGCGCCACTTCCGGCTTTTTTCTTTTTGCTTATGTGGTGCTGAGGAATCAAACCCAGGGCCTCGAGCATGCAAGGCAAGCGCTCTACCACTGAGCCACCTTCCAAGCCCCTAAGATTAGTTTTTGTCTTCGGTATCTGTAGATAATGAGTTATGCCTTTTAAATAAACTTACTGGTAGTTTTTCAAAAATCTTAGTCTTTTATTTGTAAGTTTGTGATGTTTTACTTTCAAATTACTGGAATTAAATGTTACTGACATTCAGAGACAACTGAATTTGTAATAGATTTGAGGAAGTATCTTTGTTTCAGTGTTTCTTTTAGGTATGGAGGCCTAAAGTTAACAGATTCATATTATTTCTTTTTGCAGTATTTAGAGGCACACCTGAAATTTCTAGCATTTTTCTTGCAAGAAGCCACCCTATATCTTGGGTGGAACCGAGCCAAGGAAATCTGGGAGTGCCTTGTGACTGGACAGGATGTTTGTGAATTAGATCGAGAGGTAAGAAGGTAGGATTGTAGTTAAGTAAGGCAAAAGTATTTACATACTTCACTCTTTTTTTCATCTCAAATTTTTTTTGTACCTCATACCTTAAATTTCCAAATACTTTTCAGTTTATATAAGCATTGATTGGTAAATTATCAATACTGGAAAAGATGTTTTGTGAAATATATATCCCTGATATAATTGAATGTGGGAATTTTTGGATGATTTTTATATCATTCTGAACAAAATACCAAATTCAACCAAAAGTGTACAGATAAGGAATTAAGTATATATTTTAATTCCCTGCCTTGAGTTCCCTGCCTTGATGTTGTATCCTAGTAACACTTAAGGAAAAGCAGCTTGTCAAAATTGTAATAAACCAGGAGCATAAATACTTGCTTTGATGTTTGCTAACAATGAGTCTCACATGTCATTGTTACAGAATCATATTAATTCCTTCATAGGATTGTTGAGAGGACTAAGTACATGACAATAGCTAGCACCATGCTTGGCACTGTAAGGCTTAGAAAATTGATGGAAAAACCACAGTATGAGTGTAAATTTGGATTGACTGGGGAAAAGATTGCTAGCAGCTTTTTATTTAACTTCATAATTGCAAACATTTCAAATTTGAGTGACATGTGACAATTAAATAAGCATTAAAAGATAATGTCTTTTGCTTTCCCCATGTGCTGTGAGTTTTTGCTTGGAAAGGAGTTCGGTTTTTATAGGATCATATCCGTCTTAATCCACAGATGTGTTTTGAGTGGTTTACAAAAGGTCAGCACGATCTTGAGAGTGATGTTCAGCAGCAACTCTTCAAGGAGAAAATACTAAAATTGGAGTCATATGAAATCACTATGAATGGTAAGCAAACTTACACATTTTATAATCCCACTAGTAAAGAGCTGTAAGCATGGCTTAAGCATCTGCCTAACAGGCTAGAGGTCATGTGTTCAACCCCCAATTCCATCCTAACAGCAGAAGAAAAACAAACAAACAAACAAACATGAACATAATCCTACTAAAAATATATGGTTCTAGTTTCACACACTCGGCAATAGTTAAGATTGTCTCACCTTATTTTTTTATAACACATCCTAGTAGGTGTGAGGCAGTATGTTTTCTTCCCGATGCATAATGATACTAAGAATCTGCCTACTCTGATTTCTTGACTATTTGCATATATCTTTTAGTAAAATATCTGTTTAACTCCTTTGCCCATCTTTTTATTGAGTTGTTTGTCTTTTGATTGTTGAGTTGTAGAAGTTCTTTTCAAATTTTGGATACAGTTACATATTTTGCAAATCTTCCTATTTTGCTTGTATCATTTTCCTGATTGTGTTCTTTGAAACACAGGTGTAAATTTTGATTACATGCAATTTACCTGTATTTATACAAAAGGTTTTCAATTTAACATATCTACTTATGTTTAAAGTGCACCTTGATGCCTGTGTATTTCTAGTGCTTGTAGGATTGTAAATTATCTTTCTTTCTTTGTGGAGTGAGTTCATGCTAGTATTGGGGCATGACTTCAGGGCCTCCTGTTCTTTTTATACTGTTTCCACTACTCCATGAGTCGCTCTTCAGTTCCAAATGTTTGTTGGCTAATTGGAGATAAGAGTCTCTCAGATTTGTCTACCCTACTGATCTCTTAACTGGAATGCTCAGATCTCAGGTCCTGAGATCTAGCTACAGTATTATAGGTGTAATCCACTACACTTGACTGTTTATCTTTCTGAGATAGGGTCCAAGTGTGTTGCTCAGGCTGATTTTGGAACTCTTAGGTTCAAACAGTCTTCCCCATGTTGCTTTACAGTAGCTACTTGTGCTTTTCATACCATATCTAATAAACTCTTGCTAAGAATTTTGTGTTTTAAGCTGCTGACCCACTTGAATCTTTTCATTGACTTTCTGTGTTACTTAGAGTATATGAATTTATGTGACATTCTATAATTTCAGGTTTTAACTTATTTAAGACTTTTTTTGAAAATGTGAATCTCTGTGATCATCGATTAAAAAGACAAGGCGCTCAATTGGTAAGTACATTGTTCTCAAATCCAGATAATTTAGATTATCTATTTGATACTTAACAAAATAAACAACAAAACTCACGTGTCCTAATTGAAAGAAAACGTGTGCATTGTCAGACGTCTCTCTTTCAGATGCCCTGGAGGCTCCCTGTCCAGTACAGCCTCACCTAACCAGCCTCATGAAGGATCATACTCTCTCCTCATAATTAACTTGGCTTCTTTTTATCAAGGGGCAGTGGTGCCCTCCTGTGGCTAGGTGAATATTGAAAGGAAATAGTTTCCTATCTAGGCATCCAATTCATCTGTACCTAAAGTCACAAGAGTTTTCAGTTCTATGATCTCAATAGCAGGGATTGCAGAGTAAATTTTTTTTTTTCCTTTTTTTGGTCGTGGGTCCTGAACTCTGGGCCTGGGCACTATCTCTCAGCTCTTCAGGTCAAGGCTAGTACTCTACCACTTGAGCCACAGCACCACTTCTGGCTTTTTCTGCTTATGTGGTACTGAGGAATCAAACCCAGGGCCTCATGCATGTAAGGCAAGCACTCTGCCACTGAGCCACCTTCCCAGCCCTGCAGAATAAATTTTAAGAAAAATGAAGCAGGAAAATGGGAATCTGTACAACGTATATAGCTTACATTTATTTACATGTATCCTTTAAAAAAATAAAAGCAAGGCAGACACTGATGCCTCACACCTGTAATCTGGCCTACTCAGGAGGCTGAGAGCTAAACTTCTCAGTTTGAAGTCATCCCAAGCAAAAAAAATCCAAGACCCTAATCTCCAGTTATTTACCAAAAAGCCAGAAGTAGAGTGTGGCTTAAATAGTAGCCATTCTTCAACAGAGAATGCAAGGCTCTGAGTTCAAGTTCTAATACTGGTGATAATTGCAAAAATAAGGTCCTTTCAATTATGTCCTGTCTTCTTAGAGTGGTCAGAATATTTATAAGGTCTGGTAAACTCTGGATCCTACTACTTCTACCTTATCTTTGGAAATACCCAAGTTAAGAACATGAATTTGTAACTACTTCTAGCTTGATGCTCTTCCTTTTGAAGAAAAACTCACAAAGATGGTTGCTATCTCACTTCTTCATGGTTTCTTTATCAATAGCCTATTTGGATAAATGTCCAGCTTGGGTTCAACAAGTGTCTACAGAATCATCTCCATAGTTTACATGGAGTTATCCAGGGTTTCTGTAGTTGGTAGATTTTTGTTTTAAAGTTTCATATCAGTTTAATAGTGTTTTCACTTATAGCTAGCTTTTTGCAGCCTTAATTCATAATTGAACTGAAGAATTTCAGAATCATAATATAACAGAAAACTATTATCTATCTATCTATATATATATATATATTTTTTTTTTTTTTTTGTCGGTCGTGGGGCTTGAACTCTTGGCTTGGGCTATGTCCCTGCGCTCTTTAACTCAAAGCGAGCGCTCTACCACTTGAGCCACAGCGCCACTTCCGGTTTTCTAGTGGTTTATTGGAGATAAGAGTCTCATGGACTTTCCTGCCCAGGCTGGCTTTGAACTGTGATCCTCAGATCTCAGCCTCCTGAGTAGCTAGGATTACAGGCGTGAGCCACCAGCGTCTGGCTTATTATCTATAATTTTGTGATCCTACTTTGCTATATAACTTTATTTAAACATAATTTAATGTTTTTATTTTGAACAGTATGTAGAAAAATTGGAATTGATAGGAATGGATTTCATTTGGAAAATTGCCATGGAATCACCTGATGAAGAAATTGCCAATGAAGCTATTCAGTTGATCATAAACTACAGTTATATTAATCTAAATCCTAGGTTAAAGAAAGTGAGTATCCAAGGAAAGAAGTTAGTACTACACCAAATTGCAGAAAATGTATGTTTTTATTGATAAATTCTAATCCTTGGTATATTGCTAAATTGTCCTTTTTATTTTGATGTTTTCTTCTGAGTAATCATTACAACTAAATGCCAAAACCTCATTTTAATTTCCATGTATCTTCCCCTTTCTTGTTTTGTTTCTTCTTCATACCTGTGTAGTTGCAGACACTTTTTTCTTTATTAAATAGTTGTACAAAGGGGTTACAATTTCATACGTCAAGTTATGAGTACAAATGTTTCTTGATTAGTGTCACCCTTCCTTCATTCTCTCCTACTTTGTCTCTCCCATCTCAACTCTCAAGTTACATAGTTCATTTTTTACATAATATGCATCGAATATAATGACCACTTTTGCTCATCTTTCCTCCTCCCATTCCTGTAGGATTCAGTGTCCTTACATAAGAAGTTTATTGCGGATTGCTATACAAGATTAGAAGTGAGTAATAAGTTTTATTTAACCTGTAAATTAATTTTTTTTCCTGTATGGTTTTAGATGATGTGTAATGTTGATGTTTGTGGCTAGATCCTATTGAAGAATTTACCGAAAGTACTATGTTATACTATAAAAGTTCTGTATTTTGGCTTAAGGAACAGACATTTGTTTTGATGCCTTCATTGTGGAAATATACTTTGTAGGAAATCTTCCTCCCTTTATGTTCAGAAACAGGGCATTATATTCCACATTGCTTCACTTATATCTGGTGTTCTGCCACTTGTGCCACATTTCCAGTCCCAGCATTCACATTTGTAATAATAGTCTTGCCTTTTTTCTGTGCAGGAATTTTCTGCATGGACTTGCTTCTTTTCCTGTTCTTCTCTGTTTTACATAGTTTTTATAATTGCTATTAAAGACCACAGCAGCCAGGCACCAGTGTCTTATGCCTGTTATCCTAGCTACTCAGGAGACTGAGATCTGAGGATTGCAGTTCAAAGCCAGCCCAGGCAGGAAAGGCCATGAGACTCTTTTCTCCAATAAACCACTCAGAAAACCAGAAGTGGTGTTGTGGCTCAAGTGGTAGAGTGCTAGCCTTTAGCTGAAGAGCTGAGGGACTGTGCCCAGGCCCAAAGTTCCAGCCCCATGACCAACAAAAGAAAAAGACCACAGCACTCAGTAGTCTTGAGTTGTTTTGTCCATTGGAAGCCTGCTGTTTAATACTAGCTCATTTGTTTTACTGCTTTATTTCTAGCACAACCATTAAAGCATTAAATACTCATTTTCAGGTGAAATTTGTGCTTAAGCTTTGTATCTAATAAGGAGTATTACAAAAGCATAACTTATTGTCACCAGATGTCAGTTAGTTAATCTTCCTGGTAACAAATATGTACTATAATCTATACAATAATGACTTCTGTCAATTATGTCATAAAAATTCAAATATTCATATTCTTCTGTAGTTCTCATCTGACTCTTAGTTTGCCTCCCAGTGATAAGTTAGTAATGTTCAGTGACTTTTTTCATCGTCACAACCAGAAGGTGTCCTGTTGTAAGAGGCCGAGTATTTGGCTCCAATTTCTGTAGTACCCAGGACTGTCTTCTGCAACAAAAATTACCAATCTATAATCTATAATCATTTTATTATGTTTTATAATAGGCAGCTAGTTCAGCACTTGGCGGCCCCACTCTAACACATGCTGTGACCAGAGCAACAAAAATGCTTACAGCAACAGCCATGCCAACTGTAGCAACATCTGTTCAGTCTCCATATAGGTAAGTAGTTACAGAAGTGAAAATAAATCACTCATACAACACATGAATACACATTTGTTGGTTGCAGTGGTATGTTTCTTTCCCCCAGGAATATTTGTTATTTATTGGTTTTCTTATTGTATATCATGACATTTATAAGCACTCATATTTTGGAGATTATAAGTTCCCCATCATGTACCCCAAATCTGTGTCTCAAAGACCTGCAGGTCATCATCAGAATCACCCAAGTATTTCTTTGCTCCTACCATTGTGTCTTATAGAAATGTATCTCATTGTTTTTATTTTATAGTACTTTCATTCTGTATACCATGGGTAGCTTTCTCTTTAGGACAGAATAAATATGATTTTATTACATGAAGAATAAACATAGTCACTTAAATATTTGCCAAAAATCTCTTTCTGAAATAATTTTTGGTGAAAGCATTTATCCTTACTTATTAAAACTTCAGGTTGACGTCCCTTACTTGAATTGGCTACTTTTAGAGTTGTAAGATATTATCTGTGAAATCTAAGTTTACTGTTTGCTTAACTTCCTTAAAGTAGAAAGGTGAAGGGAGGAATGTATTCAGAGCATAGTAACTAGTTTCAAGTGACTGAGATAGTCTGTGGGGTTTTCTGAGCAGAATTCATTAGGTAGTAACAGTCTGTGGGGTTTTCTGAGCGGAATTCATTAGGTAGTACCAGTCACTGATTCCTCCAGAACCACAGTAGGCCTTAGAGTAAGGCTTGTGCTTTGTGCGTTGCTCTGCTATCCTCTGGTGCTAGGACTTATGTATTCCCCCTAAGGTCAGTTTTGTGTAGAGATACTTAGGAACATGGACTATATCCTGGCTCATATTCTTCTTTTTAAATAATTTTTAAAATGTGTTTAATATTGTGTTGCTGCATTACTATGAAAGAAACAATTCAGACTTCGCTTTTTTTTGGGGGGGGGGGTGGGGGGGTAGGGTCTGGTCGTGGGCCCTGAACTCTGGGCCTGGGCACTGTCCCTCAGCTCTTGAGCTCAAGGCTAGCGCTCTACCACTTGAGCCACAGCACCACTTCCAGCTCTTTTTTTTTTGTTTTTGTTTTTGTTTTTGTTTTTTTTTGTTTGCTTTATGTAGTGCTGAGGAATCGAACCCAGGGCCTCAGGCATGCAAGGCAAGCGCTCTACCACTGAGCCACCTTCCCAGCCCCAGACTTCACTTTTTAATGGCAGAAGTGGTTATAGATTCCATGTAGGATTTGGAATACTCACGTTTTCCTATTCTCATGGTCTTGAAACAAAGTACTTGATTAAGAATAAACTTCTTGCTGGGTGCTGGTGGCTCATGCTACTCAGGAGGCTGAGATCTGAAGATCACAGTTCAAAGTCAGGCTAGGCAGGAAAGTGTGAGACTCTGACCTCTAGTAAAATACTCAGAAAAAACTGAAAGTATCACTGTGGCTCAAATGGTGGAGTGCTAGCCTTGAGCAAAAGAAGCTGAGAGACAGCACCCAGGCTCAGAGTTCAAACCCCAAGACCAGAAAAAAAAAAAAAAAGAGTAGACTTTATTAAGAATTCTCTGTTACACATTTGTGAGATGTACTCAGTTACTTAGAGGTCCCTCAGTTACTTAGTTCATTAACAATTTATCAGATAAATCATTCAGAAACTATTGGATTGGAATTTTAAACTACTATTTCTTGAAATGAATGTACTTATTTTTCTTCTTGCCTGTTTTTTATTCTGAATCACTTAAATATTTGACTGACTGTAGGGGAAAAAGCACATTTTTTAATTGTCTTGTTACAGATCTTAAGTTGAGTTCATAATACAATTTCACAGTTGAATTTCAACCAGAGCATTGTAGTTTATCTTATTTTAACATTTTTGAAAGAACTTTTTGACATTCCCCATAATCATTCCAGTTCAGAGGGGGATAGAACCTGAATTACAGGTTCTAGAAGAATTTAACTCAGACATATTTATTAGAGCTTATGTGCTTAATCAAATTGTTATGCTGGTACTGAGGTTTGAACTCAGGGACTCATACTTGCTCGCGCAGCTGGCACTCTACCAGTTGTCCTCCAGCTTTATGCTAGTTAGTTGGAGATGGAGTCTTGCAGACTTTTCTGCCCCAGGTGGCTTTGAATCTCCATCCTCTTGGTCACAGTCTCCAAGTAGCTAGAATTACAGGTCTGAACCATTGGTACCCAGCCAGATTTAATTTTCAAATAGCATATCTACTGGTTTGCATTTGTCTCCCTCTTTTCAAATACTTCAGAACTTTGTCAAATTCCTGTGTTTACAGAATTTTGTGACATGTATAGTTATGAGAGTCAGACTCTTAATTGTTTATCTTTGGTGAAATGATAGTAGATAGACCTGGAGACTCAGGTCCTCTATTTCTAAAGCCCTGGTTTGAAAAATGAAAGGAAGAAAGGAAATGTGAGAGGAACAGTCCTTTCCTTCCTATTCTGTCTACACTATGCTGTGAGTAGGTGAATCCACCTCCTCATTGGGCGAAAGGGAAGTTTATAATCTTTGCAGATTTCAGATTTGACCATTGACTAGTAATTACTATTATGGTTTTGGTAAAAAAAAAAAAAAGCAGAATTGAGCAGAACTCAAAGTTCATTTAAAATACATTTTAAAGTTTGTTACTTTCCTTTAATCTGTAGATCCACAAAACTTGTGATAATTGAGAGATTACTGCTTCTGGCTGAACGCTACGTGATCACAATAGAGGTATGCATTGGGTTTGATTTTTTTTTTATGCAACCTCATTCATCATTACTAGATAAGGTATGTTAGATATATGTTTTTTGACATGTTTTATAATGGAATAATGCATCTGACTTAACTTTTTTTCCAAGGATTTTTACTGTGTTCCACGAACTATTCTACCTCATGGTGCATCATTTCATGGACATATTTTAACTCTTAATGTTACTTATGAGTCTACCAAAGATACTTTCACTGTAGAGGTAAGTTTACATGAAGTTCTGCAGCCTTTTTCATGATTTGTTATTTGTCATTTTTGTTAAGAACAGTGTTGATGGAGATAGCTGCATGAGTCATGGCTATAAATGTGAAATGAAACTGAAGTACACGCAGCTAAATAGATAAATACATAACATAATAGCAAGTGATTATAGTGTTGTAAAGAAAAGGAGTAGGCAGGATAACTTCGCAGAAGGTGTTAGATATACATGGGCTATTTTAGATAAAGATAGATCTCTGAGATGGTAACATTTGAGCTAAGATTTGAATAAAGTGACAAAGTAAATAAATGGTGCTTATTTAGAACACTCCAGGCAAAGGGAACAGTGTGTACCAAAGCCTACAAGATGGTTGGCATAAATGGAGCACAGTGGAAAGGGAAGGAGTGGCAGGCATTGCAGAAAAGGGAGGGTTTAGATTATTTAATGCTGGCATAAGCATAAGGGACGCCTTGGAAGTCAGGGCTTCTCAGTTTCTAGCTGCGTTTCTAGCTTCTGAAATAATAAATGTGCAGTAAGTGTTGTTTAAAAAATAAGTAAATACATTCTGTCTCACCAATGTTGGGTTGCGTTTTACAGGCCCACAGTAATGAAACAATAGGCAGTGTCCGGTGGAAGATAGCAAAGCAGTTGTGCTGTCCTGTGGATAATATACAGATATTTACAAATGATAGTCTGGTAAGTTTAAGTAGTAGCTGACACTTCAGTGATACTTTCTTCTTCTTGCCCTCTCAGTAATTAAAAACTTCATTTTTTTGTAGCTGACAGTGAATAAAGATCAAAAGCTCCTCCACCAGCTGGGCTTTTCTGATGAGCAAGTCCTTACAGTAAAGACCTCTGGCAGTGGGACCCCTTCTGGGAGCTCAGCAGACTCCTCAACCAGCTCTAGCAGCAGCAGCAGTGGGGTCTTTAGTTCATCGTATGCCATGGAGCAGGTACTGGGGATCAACCTTAATAGAGACATAGGTCTTTTCTCAGACAACTTAGAACTTTAGAACTATGTAATGAGGACTGTTGGCATTCAGGTTGGGGGAGATGTAGAACTTACAGTCTTCTGAGTGGTAGTGGCTAGTCTTTCAGAACTAATATTTATATGGTTTGTACCTTCAATTATAAGCAGAGAAAATTCTTCTTGTAAGTGTATATTTATATTTTCCCTTTTTCCCTCAGGAGAAATCCCTTCCTGGTGTAGTGATGGCTCTTGTGTGTAATGTGTTTGACATGCTCTACCAGCTTGCCAATCTAGAGGAGCCAAGGTAAATATGAGTACTTGTGAAGTTTGAAAAAGAGAGTTATTTAGGTTAATGAGCCAGGGAACTGTTTTTACTTGGAGTGTATTTCACTATACATACAAAATGACTTTGTTAATGTAACTATGGCTTATATAAAGAAATTAATATTTGACTTTTTTTTTTTTTCAGGATAACGCTACGAGTACGAAAGCTTCTGCTGTTGATACCTACTGATCCAGCCATTCAGGAAGCCCTTGATCAACTTGATTCATTAGGCAGAAAGGTATGCATATCTTTTTTTTTTTTTTTTTGTCGGTGGTGGGGCTTGAACTCTGGGCCTGGGCGCTGTCCCTCAGCTCTTCAGCTCAAGGCGAGCGCTCTACCACTTGAGCTACAGCGCCACTTCCGGTTTTCCGGTGGTTTATTGGAGATAGGAGTCTCATGGTCTCTCCTGCCCGGGCTGGCTTTGAACTGCGATCCTCAGATCTCAGCCTCCTGAGTAGCTAGGATTACAGGCGTGAGCCACCAGCGCCCGGCAGGTATGCATATCTAAAATAGCTATTTAACTAGCATGTAAATTTTATGTCATGATTCAGTGAAAACAACATGAACTCACATAAGGGTCATTTTCTTTTGAAAATTACTATTGCGATAAATGAGTATCCGAACTTCATGTTTGTTTTTAAATTGTCTAGAGTCAATAATGAGATCAAATATTAGATCAAATATTAAAATGTTATCTTATTTCCCTTCTTGATTTGTATGAGGAACTTGAAGCCCAAAGACATATTGTTACTAGTCAAGGGTCAGACTCCAATTCTGATTTCATTGAAATGTTTTTTTTTCCTTCTCATGATGCTTTTCTAGGCCTGATTATTGAGTTGTTTATATAAATGAATTATTGATTTTTTTTTTCCCGTTTTAAAGTTCATTTTAACTGTACATATTGGTGCATACCTATAATCTCAGCACTGTCGAGGCAGAGGAAGGAGGATTTCAAGTTCAATTCCAGCCTGTGTACCCAGTGGGGCTATGTCTCAAAAACAAAAACAAAATACAAGTG
Organism: Dipodomys spectabilis; assembly: GCF_019054845.1. Lineage (NCBI taxonomy): Eukaryota > Metazoa > Chordata > Mammalia > Rodentia > Heteromyidae > Dipodomys > Dipodomys spectabilis. Next base: position 2,537,440 of record NW_024870684.1, read on the forward strand.
CTGGGTACACAGCTCAGTGATGGAGTGCTTGCCTAGCATGTGAATGGCTGGGTTCATCCCAACTTCCACAGCCAAAAACATAATAGTCAACTTCAGTTTGCTTATTTTTTTATAGAGTTATTCCTTAAGAACTTTATAAAGAAACTGTGTTTTATCCATCATATTGTTTAATTATATCCTAAGAATAAATTCACTTAGAACAAATTAATTTGAACTGAATTTTGTATCCTGTATTTTAGTGTTTGAAATTTAAATTAGCTTTTTGCTTAGATGTGCATTTGAGAAGGAATTAATATAATTATAAAATATGTCACTAATGTTAGCTAAAAAATAATTCTCAAGACAATTGCTTTAGCAATCCTATAATTTAATTACCTATATTTAGTAGTACAAATTTTAAACATTAAGATAGTTAAAATAACATTGCTTGTATTAGTTAGAATACATTCTTAAAATCATGTGTTAGACCTGACTAATGTTGAACACAGTTGTATGGTGAAGTTTGATGTTTTATAGAATTACAGAATTATGTGGCCTTAGGACACTAATTTTTTTAGAAACAATGTGACTTAAGGAGAAAAAGAATATTAGAATATGCATTATCTTCTTGAATTTGTGCTTTTAATGCATTTATATCTTTTTTTCATTTAGAAAACATTACTTTCTGAAGCAAGTTCTCAGTCTTCAAAATCTCCATCCCTCTCTTCAAAGCAACAACATCAGCCCAGTGCCACTTCAATCCTAGAAAGTCTCTTTCGATCTTTCGCTCCAGGAATGTCTACCTTTAGAGTACTCTACAACCTGGAAGTAAGAAATTTCATTTATGCTACTTCACTTTGACAAAAAAACTATTTCAAGATTTAAAAAAGTTTTTGAGGAATTAGAACAAATAATATTTGCATTATTATTATTAGTCCACTTACAATGCTTTAATAAATTCTGTAGACAGAGTTCTGGAGGTTGGGAAGGCTAAGACCAAGACAGTGATAGATCTGGGGTCTGGTGAGGGCCTGCTCCCTGCTTCATAGATAGCTGTCTTGCTGTGTCCACACTTGGCAGGAAGGGGACAAAGGAGCTCTCTAGAGTCTTTCCTTTTATTTTAGGGCGGGGAGACAGTACTGGGGATTAAACTCATTGCCTTATACTTGCTAGGCTCCCAAGGCTTTGGGTCTCTTTTATTTTTTTATTTTTTTCTGGGTCCGGTCGTGGGGCCTGAACTCTGGGCCTGGGTGATGTCCCTCAGCTCTTGAGCTCAAGGCTAGCACTCTACCACTTGAGCCACAGTGCCACTTCTGGCTTTTTTTTTTTTTTTCTGCTTATGTGGTGCTGAGGAATCGAACCCAGGGCCTCATGCATGCAAGGCAAGCACTCTACCACTGAGCCACCATCCCAGCCCCTTTGGGTCTCTTTTATAAGGACACTATGAAGGCTTTACCTTCATGACCTAATCACTTTCCAAAGTCCCTACCCCTAGTATATCCACCCTCTGTCTCCCCCAATTTCAAAGTGATAACAGTCTATAGCAACTATCCATGTCCCTGAAAGGAGCCTTAAATTAATAGGTTTACTGTGCTTAAGTAAACATTTACTACTTGTTTACTATGTACAAGTCACTATGTACAAGTCTTTGTGGTAGTTAAAGGGTCAAAAGTTGAAAAGACAGATACTTGCTCCTAGATTTATGATTAAGATATATAGGAGTCTGTATACATTGAATCTGGAAAGCAAACAAAATAAGTGAAAAAGTGACCAGGTATAAACATTTCTGCTCTTAGAAAATGATGGATCATACTCTTAGCGCTTGAGTCATGTAGAAAATTGCCTAGAAATATTTGGCTAACTTAAGCTTATCTTACAATTACTACAATTAATGTTAGATTTATCATCTGCTTTTGGATGATTGTCTCCAAAAGAATTAAAATACAATCTTGTCTCCAATAGGAGCAGCTAAAGAAACAGTGGAGATGGGGGTAGCTTGTCATGAGCCACTAAAATTACATTATTTTGAGTCAAAACATTAGGTGGGCACCAATGGCTCACACCTGTAATCCTAGCTACTCACGAAGCTGAGATCTGAGTATTGAGGTTCATAGCCTCCCAGGCAGGAAAGTCCATGAGACTCTTAACCACCAAAAGAGCTGTGACTCAAGAGGTAGCCTTGAGCAAAAAAGCTTTGGGACAGTGCCCAGGCCCTAAATTCAAGTCCTGGTATGGAATGGGGTATGGCAGGGGAGGGGGAGTATAGCAATATCAACAGTATCCTTTTAGGACTATAGAGTAATTGAATGACTTTGACAAGTGTATTTTGCTTTTGATATACAAAATATTTTGAAAACTTTGCAAAGTACTTGTTTTTGTTGATACCTGAATGGTTAATTTCCTTGTTTCTTTGTATTTTGCTCATTGACTTGTTTGACCACCAAAAAATACCTCAAAAAAGATACTCCAAGCAGCTATTCCTGAGAAGAACTTATGATTTTCACTAAATTATTGTCCATTAAGATGAAGAGTATGATCGTGTAAATGAAAAGCTGAGTGAGCACAGGAAGAAAGGGAAGAGCAGAGGGCCCCCTTTCTCCTACATAGTGCTCGTCCTGAGATTGAGGAGTCCTTTTCCCAAAAAGCACCCTTGGAACAAAGCATCTCTAATACATTAAAAATCCCAATTAGAAATCAAGTTCATAACCACAGAAGCAGATTTTTTTTACATTAAAAAAGGATCTTGAACTATAGTAACTTAAAACTGAAGCAGTAGGAGATTTTTAAATCATAAGTAAACTATTGTTTCCGGAGCAACTGTTTTTTGCTAGTGCTTGCACTGAGCACCTTAAACTTGTATTTTACATAATCTAAGCATTCCTCTGATGAGTCTCATTATAATTCTCCTTTACCCGATGGGCAAACCAGGGAGAGGATTTATGATCTCTCAGTTCCTAGCTGGTCAAATTAGAATATGAATTAAATTTTTAGTTGTACTATAGTATAATTGTGTGACAGAACTCTCTAATTCACCACAATATTTTGTTAAGCTTTTCTTTAAGTAGGCATTGCAGTTGTCAGAAAGGGACACATCCAGATTTTCAATCTAATCATATGACTGAGTAGGTGTCAGTCTCTGATCTCAGTCCCCTGAACAGTACAGTAAATCACATGTGCATTGTAGATACTCAATGAACTGGGCTAGTTTCATAAGGGAGATTGCAGGGTATTGTTATTTAAAACTTCAGCTTTTGTACTAGTTTATTTTGCCATACCTGAGTTTGAACTCAGGCTTCCTGCTTGCATGGCTTGCTGGCTTGGCTATGCTCTACCACTTACGCCATGCCTGCAGTCCTGCTTTTTGATAGTTAATTGGAGATGGAGTCTTGAGCTTTCTGCCTAGGATGGCTCTTTCAAACCACAATCATTCAAATCTTAGCTTCCTGAGCACCTAGAATTATAGATCTTAGGTACTAGTGCTTAGCTGTCTGGCCCTTTTTTTTTTTTTTTTTTAAAGCACATATAGCGTATCACATAAAATATTCTGTGAACTAGAAGGTCAGGGACTTGCACACTTGTGAATTCCATGAAAAGAAAAATATGGTAGTTTCCTTTAGAACATAAATGCTTTTATACAGAATGTGAAAAGTACGATTGTCTTCATTGTGAATTTATTGTCTTGTCTGTATACTTCTAAGAGAACTAGCACATGATGTTTAAAGAAATTCTGACTTGAGTTATCTAAATGTTTTATTTAGTAAAGGAGTAATTTCTGCAGAAAACGTTGACATAATTAATTATGCTTGTCTGTATCCTAGGTTCTAAGTTCCAAACTTATGCCAACAGCTGATGATGACATGGCAAGAAGCTGTGCAAAATCCTTCTGTGAAAACTTCCTGAGAGCAGGAGGTTTGAGGTACCTGCTTTGCAGAAAATACATATATTTTTACCAGTTTCTCCTATAAAAGCCTTGCCTCCTTCTACTGGGTATTATGTGAAGTACATACTAAGAGAATAACTAGAAGGAATGGTGTTTCAATCCATTAGTATATTTTAGTTTATTTTATGACTTAGAAAACTTTACCAGAATCATTTCTCTTTCTCTTCTGGTAGTGGGGGAACTCCCAAGAAAAATTGAGATTGAGGGCCCCTATCTGTTTCTTTTAAATCTGTCACTAGTACTGAAGTAAGGTGAGGTTCACAGTAAATCTTTATTGCATAAGGCATTATCCAAGGGATAAATTAGCACAAATTCCCTCCCTTTAAGTGGTGTGTGGTTTAGTAAGGGAAATAAACAGCCAGCTAACTGTCTTGTTAAGTAGTTAAGTATTAAAATAGAGGCCTAATTTTAAAAAGTGATGGGAAAAGGCAATCAAAAAAGTACTGCTGGGCTGGGAAGGTGGCTCAGTGGTAGAGCACTTGCCTTGCATGCATGAGGCCCTGGGTTCGATTCCTCAGCACCACATAAGCAAAAAGAAAAAAGCCAGAAGTGGCGCTGTGGCTCAAGTGGTAGAGCACTAGCCTTGAGCTGAAGAGCTGAGGGACAGCGCCCAGGCCCAGAGGTCAGGCCCCATGACCGGAGCCCCCCCCCCCCCCCCAAAAAAAAAAAAAAAAAAAAAAAAAAAAGAGTACTGCTGTAACACCAGACACTTGGGAGAAATATATTAAGAGTATCTTGGTTTGAGACCAGATTGGAAAAATAGTTTATGAAATCCCATCTGAACAAGGAAGCCAAATGTGGTGGTACACATCTGTAATCCCTGCTATGTAGGAGAATCATGATCAGAGGCCAGCCCTTGGCAAGAAGAGCCCAATAATTAGCCTAAATAAATAAAAGCAAAAAGAGTGCTAGTGGTATGACTCAAGTGGTAGAACACCTGCCTAGCAAGCATAATGCCCTGAGTCCAGAAAATAACCAGTTTCACCAAAAGAGAAGAAGGTAGTGGTTAAATCTGCTCGGGTAATCAGATTAGGAAATGCTTCACAGCAAGTGGCTGTTGAGCTGGGAATTGAGGAGTAGAGATTCCTAGGTGGATAAGAGAAAGATCCTTCTAAGTAGGGAGAGGGCAGAAGATATATCAGCTATTGCAGAACTACAGTGAGTTATAAGCAAAGGAGAGAAACAAAATGGTCCTCTAGAAGGCTACCATGAAGCTTCAGCAGAGGACAGTTGCAAGAACTCCTCTATGGAGGTTCAGCAGGGAAGAGAAGCTCAACAGGGATCAGAGAAGTTGAAGGGAATGGCAAACAGAACAGTGAGGACTAAAAGAATTCTCAAGTAAAGGGGGAGATATGGAACATATAGTGGTTTTGTTTTTTGATTCAGTAGTTTCAGTGTGTTCTTAGCAAAAATTATTTCAAATTACCTAGCCATCTACAGTTGTAATGTAATGAGGGCATTATGTTTGGGTAATTTGTGCATATTAGTTCATGTACCAGGCATTGTTTTAAGCCCTCAGAAAAGAGCAGTGAATGAATCAGATAAAATCCATGTCCCCATGAAGTTTGTCGGCTACAGGAGGAGGCAGACAGCAAACCAGAAGGCAAACTATTTCAGAGCTGGAGAGATACAAAGGAAGAAAGCTAGGTTGGAGATGGTTATGATTTTAAATAGAGGGACAAACAAGGCTTCACTGGTGGGAATGAAGGAGATGGTGCAAGTCCTAGAGATGCCTGGAACAGCTCTCCAGTCAGATCTCCAACCAGCATTTACTTCATGGAGATATGTCAGGTACCTGTAGAGGACATAGGAAGCCAGAGTATGTGGCCAAGGGAGTGAAATAGAGGACTGGGACACAAAAGTTATACAGAAAGTTAGCACCTCATAGGCTACTGTGTTGACTTTCTTTTCTGTGTAAGAAGCCATTGAAGGATTTTTTTTATACAAAAGAGTACTGTGATCAGTACTCAATCATTTTGGTTGATGTGGGGAGGTAAGGGTGGAAGCAAGGAGAACAAAAGGAAGTTTTGTAGTAAGTAAGGTATGCTAACTATGAAAAACAACCTGGACTGCATAATTCACACTAACTCTTGATAAATGTTTGAATCCATAGTGTTACTGATGCCAATGTACTGATTGTTCTATAGACTCAAATTGCTATCTGAACAAGTATCTTTTTTTCTAAGCCAAAAGTCTAATGGACTAGAAAGTTATATTTTATATCATAGGATATATAGTTTACTTATATTTAAGTAATCCTGTAGAAATTTAGTATTCAAAAACATTTGTGAGCATTCATATGAAAATATTATCTTTGATGTTTTACTTTCTCTCTCCTTTGAAGTTTGGTTGTAAATGTCATGCAGAGGGATTCCATCCCCTCAGAAGTAGACTATGAGACAAGACAGGGTGTTTATTCCATCTGTCTACAACTTGCAAGGTATGTAAATGTAATGCATTAGTCTGGCCAGGCAATGCTTTATTTTTCTTCCCAAATCATGTTTTAAATACTTGGAAATTACCTTGAGTAAGTCTAGCTTTTTCTTGTTAAGATTTTTACTTGTTGGACAAACAATGCCTACGTTATTAGATGAAGACCTCACTAAAGATGGCATCGAAGCACTTTCTTCTCGCCCATTCCGAAATGTCAGCCGACAGACAAGCAGACAGATGTCCTTATGTGGTACCCCAGAAAAGTCATCCTACCGGCAATTGTCGGTGTCAGATAGATCTTCTATCAGAGTTGAGGAAATCATCCCTGCTGCTCGGGTAGCAATACAAGTAAGTGATGGGTATGTTTGAGAAGTATGAATACTTCCTACTTAGAGGGAGCTGCTTGGAGAGAGAACAGTATGGATGTAAAAGTGATTAAGATTGCTCTCAAGGAATTTATGATGAGAAAGAGACTCAGGGTAGCAGAGGTCAAGTGTAAAATTATGAAGACAAAGCATTCTGTGGGCCCTTGCAGTAAATGGAGTCATTTCCTTCATGGTGATTTCATGTTGGGGTTGGCAGCTGAGCCAAGTTTTGAAGAGTAGGTAGGGATTGGACTTGAAAGTTGGAGAGAGATATTTAGAGTCTTGGAGAGAGAAAACTTCTTCAAGCAAGAGAGAAAAGAGAGCGAGAGAGAGAGCACTTAAAGTCAGGAGGAAAAAACATAGCTTATACGAGAAGTTGAGAGAGCAAAGTCAGGAGGAAAAAACATAGCTTATATGAGAAGTCACCAAGTCATTTAGGAACCAAAATGTAGTAAATGGGAGAGGGAAATTAAATTGTTAAAACCAAAGTGACCAACAATCATTTGAAGCCAGAGATTTTCAGTCTCTTATAGATTACAGAAAAACTGAAAGTCTATAAACTTTCGGTTTTGTCCTCTGGATGATCTTGGAAGGAAAGGCATGTCACAAAAGAGGCCAGTGAGAAGCTGGTAGAAGTCAGTGGCATATGTTTGGGTCCAATACTGCCTTTTCTTCTGATGCTCTCTCCACACTTACTTTAGACCATGGAAGTGAGTGATTTCACTTCTACCGTGGCATGTTTCATGAGATTGTCATGGGCTGCGGCTGCAGGACGACTTGACCTTGTTGGAAGTAGCCAACCAATTAAAGAAAGTAATTCTCTGTATCCTGCTGGAATTCGAAACAGACTCAGCAGTTCAGGTACTGAATTATAGAGGGACAAGGAAGAAGTAGCTGTATGACTATGTGTGTATGTGTGTAGATTTGACAGAGCTACAAAAAGAAGAGTGCCCTTAACTATAATTCTGATCTGGGAAACAGTTCTTTAGCCTTTTTTATGCATCTTAAGTTCTTGTCTTCTGCTTTTTTTTTTTTCTTTTTGTGGGTTGTAGGGCTTGAACTCTGGGCATGGGCACTCTACCCACTTGAGCCACAGTACCACTTCCAGTTTCCTGGTGGTTTATTAGAGATAAGAGTCTCACAGATGTTCCTGCCCGGGATGGCTTTGAACCGTAATCCTCAGATCTCAGCCTCCTGAGTATCAGCTAGGATTACAGGTGTAAGCCACCAGAGCCTGGCCAGCTTTAGTTCTTAATAGCCTTTGGTTTTTCTTCTGTATGTGTTCATAAATACATCAGTAATAAAAGTTTTAAAATTGCCGAGCGCCAGTGGCCTGTAGTCTTAGCTACTCAGAAGGCTGAGATCTAAGGATTGCTGTTCAAAGCCAGCCTGGACAAGGAAAGTCTGTGAGACTGTTATAGCCAATTGACCACCAAAAAGCTAGAAATGGAGCTATGGCTGAAGTGGTAGAGTAACAACCTTGAGTGAAAATGCTAAGGTACAGCACCAGGCTTTGACTTCCAGGTCCCAGTACTACCATACATACATACACATTCTAAAATAATGAAATGTAGAAATGTTCAGTGCCTATTTTTATGAACATGTGACACGAAATCAACTTGTAAGATATAGGACATTTCTGATATCCCTAGGAGATTCTCTCATGCCCCACAATTGTACTATTCTTATTTCTACCATTTGAAATTAGGTTTGTCTTATAAACTCATGTTGGTTTTGGAAGGGAGTTTGATACTATTTGGGCTTGAACTCAGGGCCTCTCCCTAAGCAGGGGCTCTACCACTTCAGCCATGACTCCCAGCTCCTTTTGCTTTAGTTATTTTACAGATAGGTCTTATATTTTTGTCTGAGGTCAGCCTCAGACCACAGTCTTCCTAGCTGGAATCACAGGCGCACCCAACAATGACTTGTTGGTTGAGATAGGTCAGTGCTGAATTATCTAGGCTGATCTCAAACTGCTGTCCTCTTGTTCTGTCTCCCAAGTATATGGAATTACAGGCATGTTTCATCATGTCTGGATGTAAACCCATTTTGAAATCTGAAAAATGTGTTTAAGGATAAATCAGTATTTGGAATATAGTGATAAAAATTTTGTTTTTTAGAAAAAAAGCAAGGCTTTCTCGAGGGATTCTGGCCCTTAAGTTAAAAGAATATTATAATATTCCAGCTTTTGTAAGTTGCACAGTAAACTTGTCCTTGCCTACTTCCAGGAAGCAATTGCAGTTCTGGAAGTGAAGGAGAGCCAATAGCTCTGCATGCGGGAATCTGTGTTCGACAGCAGTCTGTATCCACCAAAGATTCATTGATTGCCGGGGAAGCTTTGTCTCTTCTTGTGACATGCCTACAGCTCCGCAGCCAGCAACTGGGTAGGAAGATCTTGTTTGCAATTCATTTCATTCAAGGACAGTTGAGTTTGTGTTAGGAATTTCTTACATTTCTTCATATATAAAGTCTTCCAGTAATGGGAACAAGGTTGGTATGTGGAACAGATATGAATATAGCAGAGTAGTCATGCTGAAAAAGTGAGCTCCATTTATGCACAGGATTTACAGAGGTGTTTCAAGGATACATCTGCCTTGTAGGAGCTTTCTGTCTAGCTAAAGAATTCAAACACCCCAGATTACTGGTTCATAAATTAAGGTAATTAAGAATTATACATCAATTCCTGATAATGACTCAATTATCAATTCCTGATAATTAAGAATTATGAAACCTGGCAAGATGCTGATGGCTCATGCTTATGACCCTAGCTGTTCGGTAGGATAAGATCTGGAAGATTGTAATTTGATATTGGCCCAGGAAGAAAATTAGCAAGACTCCATTTCAGAATATCTAACACATAAATCAGGGTTGGAGGCATACATAGCTCAAGTGGTAGCGTGTCAGCTGAGCAAGGCTGAAGCCGTGAGTTCAAACCCTGGTACCACCAAAAAAAACAACCCGAAAACTAACACTGAACATTAAGATTAGCCTTTTTATTTTTATTGTTGACTTTGGGAAAGCAAGGCTGATATCAACCTTTAACATTATAGTAATCAGAGTTCAGTCCCTCATCATTTGTGCTCACTATCATGGTGTTCCCCTCCTGTTTCAGTCTTTAATTCCATCTGGGTGCTGACACATGATAGTCTGCATCCTCGTGTGATTCTGTGACCTAAACAGTCCCTGGACTACCCAGAGATCTAGTAGATATCTGAACTGAACTCCTCATCTTGCCTTTCTCACTAAAGAGACTTCCCAAAGTAAAGGCATTTTCTCCCTACCCACTTCATGTACGGTGGCTGCCAGCCTTGGAGTAACACTTGATGGCTTTGTTCCCACCTTTTTTTCTGAGCTGTCAGTACATCCTCCTCCTCACGCTATCTAGATTCCCATGCTTGGTGTTCTTCCATACTTCCCCTGTTAGTGCTTAAAGCCAACCAGCAGTCTTTGTAGGATTGCAGCAGTAGTACCCTAAGTAGTGTTCCTGCCCTGTCCACGCAGTTTATTCTATACACAGGAAGCAGAGAGGACTGTCTAACATGAAGCCAGATTGGGTCCCTTCTCTCAGAAAATTTCCTAGGCTTCTCAGTTCACCCAGACTAACAACCAAATCTTCATTAAAGCCTAAGGGCCCCACTCAGTGTAATCCTCCAGAAATGCGGTGCTTTCCTTTCCTTCTTCCCCTCAATAATGGACTCTTTGCTATTCCCCAACACCCAAAGCACATTTTTGTCTCAGGGCGTTTATACTGGCTGTTCGCTCATTTTGGTATTTTCTTTCCCCATCCTCAGAGCCCTTTTCTTACTCATCTCCTGCAAAGCTTTGCTTATAAATCATGGTAAGACAGTTCCCTGACCAACTCCAGAAAGAATATACAACCTTCCCTTTGACCTAGTTTTGCTCAAGTCTCTTCCTTTATTTTCTTACATCATTTTCTCTTTATGACATAGAATATAATTCACTCATTTATCATGTTATTGTTATCATCCCCTCTGCATCTAGATTTTAAGCTATACAAAGACAGAGACTTCTGTTTGTCCAGTTCCCTACTGAATCTCTCCAGTACCCAAACACTGCCTGATATGTAATAGGTCCTTAATAAGTAAGTAGCCAGGAATAACATTTTAGAAGTTCTACCCAAAGGAGCCTCATTCTTAGCTGTTAACTTCCAACTTCCAGTTATGTAGAATCGATGATCATGATTTGTTTTAGAACAGCCATTCCATTCTACTATATAAACCAAATGTAAAAATAACAAAGATAAACAGAAGCAGCTAGACTTTTTTTTTTTTTTTGGTCAGTCATGGGGCTTGAACTCGGCTGGGGCACAGTCCCTCAGCTCTTCAGCTCAAGGCTATTGCTCTACAACTTGAGCCACAGCACCGCTTCCGGTTTTCTGGTGGTTTATTGGAGCTAAATGTCTCACAGACTTTCCTTACCTGGGTTGGCTTTCAACTGCAGTCCTCAGATTGCAGCCTTCTGAGTAGCTAGGATTTCAGGTGTGAGCCACCAGCACCCAGCTCAGCTAGACATTTATGAAACAAAATCATATCTGAAAGGATTTTCTCTGAACAAGAATGGTTTTGGCAGTTTGTATATGAAAAGCATAACCTGTCAGGCACTGGTGGCTCATGTCTATAGTCTTAACTACTCAAGAGGCTTAAGATTTTGAGGATCATGGTTCGAAGCCAGCCTGGGCAGGAAAGTTCATGATACTTTTACCTTTACTGTGACTCAAATGGTAGAGTACTAGCCTTGAACAGACAAGTTCAGGGACAGCTCCAAGTCCCTGAGTTCAAGCCCTAGCATAGGCATGAAAATGAAAAAAGAGTATGATGTTATGAAATGACTCTTAAAACTTAAGCCATACTCTTTGATTTACCTAGAAGTAATTTTCATCTATCTTTACAAATTTTATCTTTGCTCTGTGCTTTTATCTTATATCATTTGTAAGTATATGTTAGTATATATTTTGTGGTTAGAAGTATTGATAGGTATTGAAGGCTGGCTCAGATGGTAGAACATCAGCAAATGAGCAAGCATGTCAGATCAAGTGTTCGAATCTCAGACCAAAACAAAAGAGAAGTATTGATAGTTTGTCAAGACAATTTATTCTGTAACTGGTATGTGCAAGTGTTGTGCTAACATGTACAATACAAAGGTAATAATGGAGACATGGCTTCTCCTCTGGAGCAACCTTAAAATTCCATGGGATAAGCAGACAGTGTGGCCCAGATTAAGAAAGTCCTGGATTTGATTCTATGTAGAAAGAAGGGCTAGAGTTCTACCTAAGTAGAGCTTATAGAAATAACTCATAAATTTCAAAATTCATTACCTAATTTATTTTTCCTCCTTAATTCTCCTTTTTCTTATTATTAGCATCTTTCTATAACTTGCCCTGTGTTGCTGATTTTATCATTGACATTCTGCTCGGATCAGCAAGTGCTGAGGTAAGGGTTTTTGGGGGGAGGGGTGGGGGGGGCAGGAGGGGCGGTTGTTTTGCTTACAAAAATCACCTGTGGACTTGTTCCTTTGTGGACTCTGGTAGATACCATGACTTCATGGTGGGTACAAAGAAATGGCCACCAACCACTATGAAGAAAAAGTGACTGAACTATGTTGTCCTCCCTTTTGCTGCCTCCTGCATATCCCAAGAAAACTTACAAGACTATTGTTAAAAGAAAATTGAGGTTTATTGCAGCCAAAATGTTATAGCCTATGTTGAGTGTCCAAAACTTGGAAGGACATCAACATGGTCTAAATGTGAAAAGACCAACTTCAAACCATGAACTTTGATTAATCTTTCTTACTGTCCTGAACAAGAACTTTTTAACACTTAAAGAGATTTTTTTTTTAACTTTTGTTTTTATTAAGTTATAAACCTATTGTCTAATGTAGACTAGTAGAATAATTTGGGAAATCAGCTCACAGACCACAGTTGGTTTTTGTTGGTGGAGCTGTAATGGGGATTGAACCCATGTCTTTCAACATAGTAAGCAAGCACGCTGCTATTTGAGCCACACCCCCTCAGTCCACACTTCTTACCCATTTATTTGGTAGATGTTGTCCATTAAAAACTGGAGCATTCATACCTTTCTAATATCGTTGAATAACTTGAATGAATCAGTAGTATGGAGTGAGGAAGTAGCTTCTAAATGCTAATAACGTGTCCTTTGCCGCTAACAATTTTAGATCCGTCGTGTTGCCTGTGACCAGCTGTACACTCTGAGTCAGACAGACACTTCAACCCATCCAGATGTGCAGAAGCCAAATCAGTTCCTTTTGGGTGTCATTCTTACAGCTCAGCTGCCTCTCTGGTCCCCAACTAGTATTATGAGAGGAGTCAATCAGAGGTATGTAAGACAGAAGAGCTTATTTTACACAAAGGATTTGTGAACTTCAGTGTTAACTTTCCAAATATATAAATAGAGATGTCCATACTTTTGATTTATTAGAAAATACCATACTTAGAAAATGTTAAAAATTTTAACTAAAACGTACAGGTGTTTTATAGTTTAATCAAAATTTGGCTTGCAGTAGATTTTCCTACGTAAATGGCGTTTTGGTTTTTTGTTTTGTTTTGTTTTTTGCCCATTCTGCTGCTTGAACTCAGGGCTTGGGCTCTGTCCCAGAGCCTGTCTGTGCTCTAGAGTAGTGCTCTACCACTTCTGGCATTTTCTGTTTATGTGGTACTCAGGAATTGAACCCAAGGCTTCATGTATGCTATGCAAGCATTCTACTACTAAGCCACATTCCCAGCCATAAATGATGCTTTTATTTGGCAAAAACAGTGATTTACCCCTCTCTCTGTATGTAAACTTAAGGCATTGCACTTGCTTGGCTGGTGGTCTACCCCTTGAGCCATGCCTATAGCCCAGCTTTTTTTCTGGTTGATTTGGAGATAGAATCACAGGGACTTTTTTTGCCTGAGTTGGCTTCAAACCATGATCCTCAGATCTCAGATCTCAGCCTCCTGAGCTGGTGAGCCACCAGCACCCAACTTGAGACAAATGATTCTTTAGTAGAAATGTTGGAGCTGGATTTTTGTGTGTGTTTATTTTTAAAATTTAAGTTAATAAGTTTAATTTTTTTTATAATTCAGTTTATTAAATACAGCTAACTTTTAAGAATTTAATTTAACTACAGATCCTCTAAACTTTGAGACAAGAACAAAAAATATTAGATGAGATTTGTTTAGCATATTTAAAAACTCCTGTAGAAGAATATTGAATTGTAGAACTGCTTAATACCATATAAAATTATATTTTGTTACAATTTTGAAAATCATGTCTCATATTATTATTTTTTGATATTTCAACTTCGGATCCTTATGCTTGTTTGATTTGCTCATGGTTACCACTCCAACACTTGAAACATACCTTTATTCCTGTTTTTTGGAGATGGGAGTCTTACAGAATTTTCTGCCTTGGCTGGGTTCAAACCAGTCTTCCAGATCTTAGCCTTCTGAATATCTAGGGTTATGGACCTGTGCTTCCAATGTTTAGCTGCATTTCATCTTTGACCCTCAGAATGGCTAAATGAGTTTGTCCATTTTATTATCTCCATTTTTTATAAACATAATGTTTTGTTCATTATGTGATTTCATCATTAGTTCATGCTGGAGACTGTATGTCTTCTATGTGTATAGAAACATTTCTTTCTAGTATGTAACAGTCATTTTAGTAGTTAGAAAACTTCAGAGAAGGGGATTAAAAGTGACCATAGACACTAGCTGTAGCTAGTAGAAACCAGTATCTTATCTCATTCTAAAACCTATGCCCTGAACCACTAATTCCAGTAATATATATAATTCCCCACTTTCTCATCTTACTCTGCTTTGTTACTACTTAGTATTTTTTATTTACTGCCTTTTCTCCCTTGTTCTTTGGTTGTTCAGTATTGCCTTAAAACAGTGCTAGGAATTAGGTAGGTGCCTACTAGGAATTGTTGATACTTAAGTGAACAAATGAGTGGAATCGGTACATTACATACATGGAATCAGTGTTATTCTTAAATATTCTTTAATAGAATCTAAGTTCATCCAAAGGGTTAGTGATAGAGACAAGGGGTAGTGCTAGTGCAAGGGCATTCTTACCTCTCAGGTACTTAGTGAATTGTGTAATTAAATATTTCTAAATGAATAGATGGAGTCTTAGAAATGAACAGAGAACTGATTTAACTGATGAACATGAAGAGTGATGAAGAATCAACTATGTCATAATGAAATGGACTCATTGTACAGAAGAAAGAAAAATGCTGTGCAGTATTATATACAGAATAGTTGATGACTGCTACAGTGAAAATAAATTTTGTTATACTTATACAAAGTAAAATGTGATAGATTTTTTCCCCTCTTTACATTATTGCCATACTTGTATGTTAACAAAATCTCCAATATGTTCCATGCTAAAATAATAGAACTTAAATCAGTGTAAATTACTTTATGCATAGAAAAATTATCTTGCTGTTTCTGCTTTTTTTTAAATAAGAAAAATGCTTTTTATTTTCAAATCAGTCTCTTTTACTAACTGAAAACTATCTGTTTTTAGACTGTTGTCTCAATGTATGGAGTATTTTGATTTGAGGTGCCAGTTATTAGACGATCTGACAAGTAAGTAAATGTCTAACTTTGATTGGGTTGGGGTAAATAGAAGAGAAAGCCATACGTGCATTTCTAATATAATGTACTTATCTCAGATGTAAATAAGATTATAGATATTGTTTAAAGTTTGGTTTTGTTTTCTTGAATACCATATATGAGAATAGAATAATGAAACAACCTGTGAAGTTATTTTAAGGGGAAGTAGGATAGGGAAAGTAAGGGAGGTGTGATGTTGATCAGGATATGTGTTTACATGTGTAAAACACAATGAAGCTTCCCTACTAATAAAAAAAAATAATTAAAAAAGAAAATATAATTTATGCCCATGTACCAATTGTATACTTAATCATTTCCAACTATTAGTGTGTTGAGATTTGTTAAACTTAAAAATTGTCAAAGGTTTCTATTTTAGTGACACTCACGCAGAACTATTACAACATGTAATATATTCTGACAGTTTAAAAGGTACACCACTAGAAGAAGGGGGAAGAAACATGCTGAGGCGTGTTTATAGTGATGGAAATTCATAATCGTGATTTACAGAGAATCATGGTGGGGAATTAGTTGTCAGTGTTGAGATGCTAATTGCCTGTATTGCCAAATATATATTGGAAACAGTTTAACTACTGTGGGGAAATTTTAGTTGTTAAACAGTTTTGTCAGTTTATTCTCTACTCTTTACATAAGAATTTGATTCAGGAAGTGGCGCTATAGCTCAAGTGGTAGAGCGCTCGCCTTGAGCTGAAGAGCTGAGGGACAGCACCCAGGCCCAGAGTTCAAGCCCCACGACCGACAAAAAAAAAAAAAAAAAAAAAGAATTTGATTCAGCCTCCAAGAAATAAGTAAAATAGCCAGGCAGCCGTGGTTCACACCTGTAATCCTAGCTACTCAGGAAACTGAGATCTGAGAATCAGGTTCAAAGCCAGCCTAGGCAGGAAAGGTTGTGAGACTCTTACCTCCAATTAGTCACAGAAAAAGCAGAAAGTAGAGTTGTGTCTCAAGAGCAATTTCCAAATAAAAAAGTTCCTAATGTACAACTTTCCTGTATTTTTGAGTGATAAATGAGGATGCAGCTAAACAAGGTCTTAGAGACTAGAGAGAATTAATTTTTTTTTTGTTTTTTGTTTTTTTTTGCTTTGCTTTGCTTTGCTTTGCTTTTGTTGCTGGTTCTGGGGCTTGAATTCAGGGCCTGGTCTCTGTTCCTAAGCTTTTCTGCTCAAGACTAGCACTCTGCCACTTGAGTCAGAATTGCACTCCCAGCTTTTTGGTAGTTAATTAGAGATAAGAGTTTCAAGAACTTTCCTGCACCTGCTGGCTTTGGACTAGAATCCTCAGATGTCAGCCTTCTGAGTAGCTTGATGCCCAGCTTAATATCTTTTAATATACTTGAAACAATATCCTTTTAATATATCTTGCCAATTTCATGTATTTTCTTAAAGCAGTGCTAATATGAGACATTGGATGCAGAGTACCCTGTGATATGTATTAGCCTTGTTACATAAATGAGTAAGCAAAGTTACAGTGTGAGGAACTGGAAGAGAGTAGGTTCATATCTGCCACTGGACCAGCTCTGTCTAAATGTATAGTGTCACTTCCTTCTCTTCCCCTGTAAGAACTGCTTTCCTCTCTTTGATGCACTGAAAGTAGAGTATAATCACTCTTCCTCTGCTCTCTAATCCAAATTCTGTTATGGAATTTTGCTGTAAGTCCTTTTATTTCTCAGAGAGTGAGCTACCTACCATAAAAAAAGAATAGTTCTCAGGAATTTGACCCATTATTTAGAAACTGCCTTTGTTGCCCTGCTGTTGATCTCTTTCTCCTTTGCAGAGCTTCAACCTGATTGGTTTAGGAACCACTGGAAGAGCTTTGGTTCTCCTCCTAGCGTTCCACTCTTCTCCAGAAGAGTTTGTTTCCTCACCAGGCACTTCTTCAGAGCAAGAATTATCTCCTTCATCCAACACCATTCTCTTGCAGCAGCATATCAATCTGTGCTGATAGGCAATTAACAGGGTTTAGTTTATGCCTTCACAGTCCATGTGCATAATTGTTTATGAATGACAAGTTTTTGAGTCTGTAAAGTGAAAAGTTGGGACTGACGGCTCATTTTAAGTTGTTTCTTTGTAATGAAGTTTTTCCTTCTTAGCTTCAGAAATGGAGCAGTTACGAATCAGCCCAGCCACCATGCTGGAAGATGAAATTATGTGGCTGGATAACTTTGAACCTAATCGCACAGCAGAATGTGAGACCAGTGAAGCAGACAACATCTTATTGGCAGGCCACTTGCGGCTTATTAAGACCCTCCTTTCACTCTGTGGAGCAGAAAAGGAAATGCTTGGTAATTATTGTTTCATCTTCTCCTGAGGATACCTTGGTCCTCAGTGATTGCCGCAGAATGGAATATAACTAGAACAATAAGAATATTGCTAGATGTTCCATGAAAAATTGACTCTAAGAGTAGGAAGTTGTCTGCAATTTGATTGGCTTGCAAACTGTTTATGTCCTTAAGTTACATAAAGAAAATGACAGTATTCAAGACGGCTGAGTCATGTAACATTTTAATCCAAGTAGGTCTCTTTTTGCCTTATATGCTTCATAATGTACAATCTATTACATTATGTATCTTAATTCTTTTAAGGATGATTCTCATCTTGGGGAGTAGTGGCTCCTTCAGCCACCATTTTCCTAGTGGTGATGTACATAAGGGATTTGAGAAGAAGCACATATGTCCAATATTGTAAATTTAGGCAACAAACCAAAAGTTTAAATATCCCTTTTATAACAACTAAATTCTACAGAATATTGTTTACCTATAGGGTATATATATAGAAAAAAGTGATTCTTAACAAGAAAGGAAGGAAAATCATTTTGCCTGAAAAACACAATGCTTAATAGTTTCATAAACCATTGTATGTATTCTCTAATCCATTCTGCCTTATAGTGTACTTGGCCTTGATGCTTTCAGGGTGAGAGCTTGGTTCCTTTTGTTGTATCACAGGCTTATAAATCAGGAAGGCACCTTCCTTTGTTCACCTTTCTATCCTATCCTCCACACAGAATGGGGTAGTACAGTAGTACACTCACAAAATCAATGTTCTGTTAAACTAGACACACTGCTCTTTGGCTGGCCTTTGCCTCTCTGATAGGAAAGTGCAAGATAGGATCTTTGTATTAAAATATGTGTTTGTTTTCAACTTGAATCTTATGATTTATTCCAGGTTCTTCACTCATTAAACCATTGCTAGATGACTTCCTTTTCCGAGCTTCTAGAATCATCTTAAATAGTCATTCTCCAGCTGGCAGTGCCGCCATCAGTCAGCAGGATTTTCATCCAAAGTATGGAAAATGCACGTTGTGTTCAGTTTTGGTAAAAATTCTAATTCAAAATTTTAGTCCAAAATGATTTTTCTAACTTGGAGTTTTTCTCTCATCTTATCTGTGTCCTGGAAAATAGTATGTGCTATGTAAAGAAATGCATGCAAAGGGCTTAGTGTGAAGCCCACCTTACACATAGTAAGCATGGAAAAAGTATACCATCATCTAATGGAAAACCAAATAATGTGGTTAACTTGGACATAAACAAATTCCAAGGGAAACATGTTGTAATAATTATGTCTAGCTGGATAGAGTGGCACATGCTTGTGATTCCAGCTACTCAAGGGATGGAAATTGGGAGGACAGTCTGGGCTAAAAGTTCATGAGGCACTAACCCAACCAGTAAGGTCAGCATGGTGACTCAGGGCAGAAATTTAAACTATACAAGAGGCATAGGTAGAAGGATCGTTATTTGAAGGTAGCCCTAAGCAAAACTGCGATACTCCATCTAAAAAATGACTAAAGCAAAAAGAAAGATGGTGAGAGGGCCCCACTGGGAAAGTGGCTCAATGTTGATTTAGTGTTGAAATTGGCTTGTGTCTTACTTGTAGGTGTAGTACAGTGAATAGTCGATTGGCAGCTTATGAAGTCCTCGTGATGTTGGCAGACAGTTCCCCTTCAAACCTTCAAATTATTACAAAAGAACTGCTTTCTATGCATCATCAGCCTGACCCTGCTCTTACAAAGGAGTTTGATGTAAGTTTTCTAAGCCATATTGCACCTAATATTTTTAGAATGGTCCTTTAAGCCATTTTAAGACTGCATTTTTCTGAACACAGAGTCTACTGCATGCTATGTTCACTGGTGTTAAAATAGCTATTAACATTTTATCACCAATTTATACTGTAGTATATTATGAAATGGATGCTTTTAAAGAAGAGAGGCAATTTCAAGTTGGTAGTAGAGTCTAATGTGTGTATGTATGTGTGTGTGCCTGTGTGTGAGTGTGAGTGTGTGTGAGAGAAAGAGAGTCCTGTGGCTTGAACTCAGGGCCTTGGCACTATGCTTCAGCAGTTTGCTTAAGGCTAGCACTCTATCACTGTGAGCCTCTGCTCTCCACTTAGGGATTTTTGATGGTTAATTGGGGATAATCATTCTCATGGACTTTACTGCCAGGACTGGCTTTGAACTACGATCCTCTGATCTCAGCCTCATGAGTAGCTAAGATTATAGGCATGAGCCACCAGCGCCCAACCCTCGATAAGCTATTTTTTGAGTAGCTTTTTGTGGGCATCATACCAGGTAATAGAGCATAAGATTCATAGAGTTTTCCAGGTGCAAAGGTATGTTAGGCTTTTAGATCTCAAAATAGAATGTCAGTCCTCAAGCAGATCTTTATGTGTATACCAAAAGAGATAGACCCATACACATATCACAGAATGTGACACCATGTAAAATAAAGTTATGTCTTAGATGCTCCACTAACACAGAGTGGCACCAGCCTAGTGATGGTTTCTTAGAAAGCTTAGCGAACATGAAACTTGATATAGAGTCTTAAGAACTAGTGACCAATTGAAGCAGGGAAGGCAGTCATTCATTCCATTTCAGCATGAGAATATGAGCAATACTATGTTGCCACAAAGCAGTTTAGGATATGGTAGGATTTGCAGGATGGAAATAAGTTGCACTTACCCTCAAATACCAGGAGTGAGAGGACACTTTCAAAACTGCCTTTGCTTTTTCTTTTGTCATGCAGTCAGATCTACCCTTTGGATGCCTGAGCTAGATATCAGGTTTGTCAGGAAAGGAAAAGAGAACATGTACCCTACACAGAGGAAATGGCATTTGTAAGGACTTAGAATATGTGAGCACATAATTGAGGAAACTGATTATTCATATTTATGATGTTTATTTTATGCTATGCTCTAGCTTTACATGTTTTTATGTAATTAGCAGAACATCAAGCATTAAAATATGAACATATATTTTCATAAATCAGAAATTATGCCATCATGTTTTCACTGTATTTGATTCCTGTGCCTTGCATCTTATATGTACTTTTTTCTAATTTGGGAAGGGGAAGGGAAATAACAAAATGATGAAATAAGGATACAGGTTGATAGGTCCCATGGTTTCCCTTATTTGCAATAACTAATATATGTCTGGGACAAGCAGAAAAGATCAGATAAGATGAACCCCAAGAGAGGGACACAGTGGTTTTTTCTTCCTTGCTATTGTTTCTAATGTATTTATAAGGTACCATGTGATATTTTTGTTGTTTTGTATGTCCCTCCCCCATGTTTTCACTATATTTGATGTTGGTATAATTTGGAGAGGGGAAGGGAAATAACAAAATGTTTAAATAAGGATACAGATTGACCCATTGCAACAATGATATGTACAAGACCTGTGTCGAAAAACGAACTTTACAATTTAGGCAGGTGGGGGTAGGGCAGTGTAGTTGAGGAAGTGGGAGGGATGGGATGGTAGGGGAAAAACAAAGGAGGAGGCAACAATGCTGTATAAGAAATGTACTCTTTACCTTGCTCATGTTACTACCTCCTCTGTACAGTATTTTCACAATAAAAAACTTATTTAAAAAAAGGATACAGGTTGACCCATTGTAACAATGAGATGTACAAGATACTGTGTTGAAAACAAACTTTACAACTTGGGGGTGGGGCGGTAGGGAGGAGTTGGGGAGGTGGAGAGGGAGGAGATGATAGGGGAAAAACAAAGGAGGGGATAACAATGCTCAATAGGAAATGTACTCATTACCTTACTCACGTAACTGTAACCTCTCTGTACAGTGTCTTTGCAATAAAAAATATGTGTTAAAAAAACAAAAGTATACAAGAGAAAAAAAAGAAATTATGCCAGCATAATGGAGAAAATGCCTCTTTTATGCTACTATGAACCAATTTTTCTTGTAACTTTCTTGTCTATGCTTTGTATTTTAAATAAATTTAAGTAGTATTTAGCTCTTAGTTGTCACCCTTCTCTAAGTTAATATCTGGTATTAAAACAATATGATATCTAGCAGTTCCTTCCTTGAGTCAAGGTGTTGAGATATTTGTGAACTTCTCCATTATTACATGAATGTGCAAGTACACGATGTGCTAGGTATGATCATGGCGTGGGATTTAAGCTCCTGTCATAATCACATTTCAATATCTAATTACAATATCCTCTTCCTCGTGAAAGAAGTACATATTGAATGTTAGCCAAGATACTTTTTCCAGAATATTTCTTTTTTTTTTGGGGGGGGGGTCCAGTCATGGGGCCTGAACTCTGGGCCTGGGCGCTATCCCTCAGCAATTCAGCTCAAGGCTAGCGCTCTACCATTTGAGCCACAGCACCACTTCTGGCTTTTTTCTTTTTGCTTATGTGGTGCTGAGGAATTGAACCCAGGGCCTCAGGCATGCAAGGCAAGCTCT
This sequence comes from Dipodomys spectabilis, assembly GCF_019054845.1. NCBI lineage: Eukaryota > Metazoa > Chordata > Mammalia > Rodentia > Heteromyidae > Dipodomys > Dipodomys spectabilis. The sequence goes on from NW_024870684.1 coordinate 2,559,508, forward strand.
CTACCACTGAGCCACCTTCCCAGCCCTTCTAGAATATTTCTACCCAGAAAAGTACTACTAGGATCTGTATTATTTCATATTTGTCAGTGAAATAGTAGTGTATACTTATTAGAAAAGGTCCAAGAGAATACTCCAGTAGCTCATGCCTATAATTGTAGCTACTAGGAAGGTGGGGATTGAAGGGAATCACAGTTCAAGGCCAGCCCAGGCAAAAACTCAGTAAGACCCCCGCCTCAGTCAAAACTGGATATAGTGAGTAGTGACATGTACCTGTCACCTCGGCTACATGGAAGCACAACCCAGATTTATTTTTTTAGTCATGGTACTTGAACCTCAGGGCTTGGGCACTGTCCCTGAACTCTTTTGCTCAAGAGCTCTACCATTTTGAGCCATAGCACCGCTTTTCTGGTGGTTAATTGGGGGAAAGAGTCTCAAGGAACCCAGGTGGCTCAAACCTGTAATCCTAGCTACTCAGGAGGCTGAGATCTGAGGATTGTGGTTCAAAGCCAGCTTGGGCAGGAACATCCATGAGACTCTTATTTCCAATTAATCACTAGAAAACTGGAAATGGTGCTGTGGCTCAAATGGTAGAGCGCTAGCCTTGAGCTGAAGAGCTGAGTGACAGTGCCCAGGCCCCAAGTTCAAGCCTCACAACTGACAAAAATAAAGTCTTAGATTTTCCTGCCCAGGCTGGCTTTAATCTGTGAGCCTCAGATCTCAGCCTCCTGAGTAACTAGGATTATAGGTGTGAACAACCAGTGCCTGGCTCAACCCTGACTTAAGAAAGAAAAAAGTTTTTGAGACACCTCTCCCCATCTCAAAAGAAAAAACTGAACAGAGGGGTATATACTTTTTATTCCATCTATCTGGGGTGGGAGCAGGGTGGAGAGCAGACTGTAGTGCATGCTGGCCTGAGTGCAATACAAGACCTTATCATCTCAAAAATAACCAGAATAGAAAGGGCTGGAGGTGTGGCTCAAGTGATAGAATGTTCAACAAATATAAGTGAGTTCAAACCCCTGTACCACCAAAAAAAGAAAAAGTTTAGTAAAACAATATTACCTTCTCTAAAAGGGAAGAAATGAATACAAGCCTTCTTAACCACTGTGGGATTTCTGTGGTAACCTCTGATAAAACCATGTTGCCTTTTTTCCCCCCCTCAACACATCTTCAGGTTTTAAAATGCATTTAGTATATCTGCTTAATTAATTTCTATCTAATTCTGCTAGACTGAATTCCCTTGGCCATAGACCACAAACATTCAGTTTTCTCTAAATCATTGGCACATAGTGTCAATAAATATTTGTTGAGTGATGATCAAGTAACTTAATACCTTATTACAAAAATGAGCAAAAAAATACAGAGCTGCTGTATGCTAAATACTTGATGAGCAAAAAAAGAAACATTGAGTTTCATTGACTTTGTTAGTGTGAGTTTCCTGATCCTGGATGGATCTGAGTGGACTTTTTTCTCCTCACAGACAGTACATATGGCTGCAGTGGAGTCTGTTAGAGGTGCTAAATCTCTTTGCTGTTGTTTTTGTCTTTTCCTAGTACCTTCCCCCAGTGGATAGCAGATCCAGCTCAGGCTTTGTGGGGCTCAGGAATGGTGGCGCTACCTGTTATATGAATGCAGTCTTCCAGCAGCTGTATATGCAACCTGGGCTCCCTGAGGTGATTTTCTCTCTTCATCATGTTTGATATGAAAGATGATCTGTGTATTGCCTGAAATTGTTCCATACTTTCTTATTGCTTCTTAGCTTAATTCAGTCAAGACAACTAGGAAGTTTTAGTAGATTCTGAGTATAGACATGGTCTTAGTCACACATTTTCATAAATCTGCTGTTTCTATATCTGCCTTTATAACAGATAAACTTGACTTAATGTGTTTCACCTCCAAAGTCATTCTTATTACAATCTATGAATTTACTATGATTTATGTATAGGCTCTGTCATTAGTGATTTGTAATAATGTCATAGTTGTGATATGACAGGCAATATTTTGAAAATATTCCACATGTTGTATTTCATTTCTTAAAGAGATCCTAGTATGATTACAAGAATTTCCTAATCAAACAGTGAGGAAATATCAAAGGTAAATATGTACAGAGCCACATAGAGTATAACATTCTAAGAAAGTCTCAGATCCTTTTGTACATGTGTGGGTTTCCTGTGAAGCAATTAAATGACCTAACTAAGTACATTTCTTTCTCTTTAGTCCCTGCTTTCAGTGGATGATGACACAGACAATCCAGATGATAGTGTATTTTACCAAGTACAGTCTCTCTTTGGGCATTTGATGGAAAGCAAGCTGCAGTATTATGTACCTGAGAACTTCTGGAAGGTGCTTCTCCCAGCAACTTTGTATTAACTTAAAGATGTTAAATATTTAGTTAGACTACATTTTTCCTCAGTGATGATGGTTTTGTATCTTTTCTAACTCTAGATTAATCCCATTGTTAAAAACCTATAAGAATTAGGAGTAGAATTTATACTTGGTTTCAAATGTTTACAATGTTAAGTGTAGTCATTCATGATTTGTAAAAATTTGGCCATCTGTTTTGACTATTTCTCGTGAGTCTTTTTTTTTTTGGCCAGTCCTGGGACTTGAACTCTGGGCCTGGGCACTGTCTCTGAACTGTTTTTGATCAAAGCTACCACTCTACCACTTGAGCCACAGCACCACTTCCAGCTTTTTATTTTATGTGGTACTGAGGAGTCAAACCCAGGGCTTCATGCATGCTAGGCAAGCACTCTACCACTAAGCCACATTCCTAGCTCCCTCCCCCATCCACTGACCCACATATTAACTCTTTAAAAATGTTTTGTTCCAAGCCAGGCATACCTGTGGCTCACACCTATAAACTTAGCTGCTCAGGGGGCTGAGATCTGAGGATCATGGTTCAAGGCCAGCCTGAAGGAAAGCCTATGAGATTTTCCTCTCCAATTAACTACCAAAAGCCAGAAGTGCAGCTGTAACTCAAAGTGGTAGAGCGCTAGCCTTGAGCACATAAGTTCAGGGACAGCACCCAGGCCCTGAGTTCAAGTACCAGGACCAACATACTCAAATATATGTGTTAAGATAATTCCTCTGAACCTACCAAGTGCTTCACTTCATTTCACAAAATGGACTACTTTGTGAGTTTCCCAAGAATTTGGTTAATTTCTAAGAGACAGACTTTTAGTTTTTATCTGATATCTCAATCTGTATCCACCTCTGCTCAGCCCCCTGAGCAGCTAAGTTTATAGAGACTTGCTGGTAGAACAGCATAGGTGGCTGAACACAAATTTGTCTCACTTCATCCTAATCCCAACTTGGTTTTTAAACACATTTACATGTATTCTTTGTCTGTTTTGTTCAGAAATTGCAACTTTTCCTTAAAACATTTAATTCTTACCACATAGATATTCAAAATGTGGAACAAAGAACTTTATGTGAGAGAACAGCAGGATGCTTATGAATTCTTCACTAGTCTCATTGATCAGATGGACGAATATTTGAAGGTAGGAAGTTGCACTTTCCCTTCAGCTTCCTAATTATAGTATGAGAACCTTAGGGTTTGTGGTTACTTAAAAACTAACAAATCAGACGATCTTTAAACCTTTAACATCAGCTGTGATTCAGTTCTTCTTGGTATAAACAATGTAACATATACAAAATCAATAGATTAGTTCATAAATTCCTAGTCTATAACACCTAGTAATGACTGTTTGTACCTTCCTGTTCTTGCTGCATGTCCTTTAAGGTGGTCTGGCCTCAGAAATGCTCCTGTCTATAGTGAGTTGAAAGAACTAAAAGCATCTCTGGCAAGGGAGGTGAGGTAGGGGGACCACATCAAAAAGTTGTCAGTGGTTGTATTTGTACCCAAATCCTCTTCTCTGCAACACCACAAACTTTCATGATGTTACTGTCTTCTAAGATTACCTGCTATCACTGATTGGTGACCTGTCATCAGTAGCACAGTTTTTGTATCTCATGTCTTCACAGTAATGTAAACTTGTAACATTCTGGTCATGAGCAAAAAGAAAAGATTGTTGAGAGTTTCTTCTAACTTTGTAATTGTGGCACAAGAAGAGAGGATTCAGAATCATGGAAAATACTATGTTAATGATTCTGAGTGAACTTCCTCTTTTCCATTTATTTGATAGCTTGTACTGGATCTGATGATAGGTCATTGGCCTTCCACTGGTTCCTAACTGAAACTGCCAAAATCATTCTTTTTATTTTGATGGTTATTTGATCATTATTTCGGCATAGATCTAAATGAAATGCTCTGTGAATCAGTCTGTAAGTTCCAGAGGCATTAATTACAATTTGCACTTTTTATTTTGACAGAAAATGGGAAGAGACCAAATCTTTAAGAATACTTTTCAAGGTATCTATTCTGATCAGAAGATCTGTAAAGACTGTCCTCACAGGTTAGTGAAGATGTCATTGACACAGGAAGTGTTACTGGGCTGTAGTGTTAGCTCTGAGGTAGAATACATGACCAGCCTATGCAAAGCCCTGAGGTTTATCCCCTACATAGGGACAGAGGAAGAGGGAAGCATATTAACATGAACATTTTAGTATGTTACAATTTTTTTGTTAAAAGATTTATAAATATATTTTAGTGGATCTATAAATGTTTAATAAATTTCTTGGGTTTCTATCTTTCCTTGGTGGACTTAAGAAAATATTTATTGGGCTGGGAAGGTGGCTCAGTGGTAGAGCGCTTGCCTTGAATGCATGAGGCCCTGGGTTCCATACCTCAGCACCACATAAGCAAAAAAAAAAAAAGCCGGAAGTGGTGCTGTGGCTCAAGTGGTAGAGTGCTAGCCTTGAGCTAAAGAGCTGAGGGACAGCGCTTGGCCCAGAGTTCAGGCCCCACAACTGGACCCCCCCCCCCACCCCCAAAAAAAATTTTTGTGTTGACATTTATAATTTTAAGCAATTCTAAATTGTCACACAAGTTGGTGTTTTTATTTGGTAGTATACTTTTAAAGTGTTGAGATGTGCTAATTTTATTGATCTTGAATATTCTGTATCCTAAGTTCAGTGTAGTGATAGCTTTAAGAACTCTACATTGATGGGTTTTATATTATTTCCTAATTAGATATGAGCGTGAGGAAGCTTTCATGGCTCTCAATCTAGGAGTTACTTCTTGTCAGAGTTTGGAAATTTCTTTGGACCAGTTTGTTAGAGGAGAAGTTCTGGAAGGAAGTAATGCATACTACTGTGAAAAGTGCAAAGAAAAGGTATTGCATTTTTCCTTTTAAGAAAAGTTTAATTTGCTGCTCATACTATTTCTTGGTGAAAAATCAATACTAAGCTCTGATTGCTGCTTCCCCTAGATTGTGTCATTACTTGTTTTACAAGGGTGGGGAGGCCTTTATATTAATTACTTTGTTCTTATGTTTTCTTCATGGAGATAATTTTTTTTTTCTTTAGAGAATAACAGTGAAAAGGACCTGTATTAAGTCTTTACCTAGTGTGTTGGTAATTCACCTAATGAGATTTGGATTTGACTGGGAGAGTGGACGCTCTATTAAATATGATGAACAAATCAGGGTAAATTGTTTTCCTTCCTGAATTTCTCATATTTATCTCACACAAGTAGTTTGTTTTGATATAGTTCATGTAAAACAGGTGAGAAACACCCAGCCCATAAGCAATGTGAGGTCCTCACAGTTGTTTGGTACATGTTGGGACAGAAAGGTATATGTTTCCTATGAACTTCCAAGACCATCTGCCTGTATTGATAATTTTGTATGGCCTGCAAATGATGTTAGTATCCAGATGGCCCTTGTCAGAAAAAAAGTTACCTTACGTTAAGCATACAAGGAAAATATGTTTAAGTGGTAGCATGGCTAATTATTAGGAATTACATGATTATGTTTATATTTATTAGCATAAAAACTACATGGATTCTAAATAGTTTTTTATAAGAACAATATTTTTGTATTTTGTCACTTTGTCATCTGATTAAATCATTGGAAGGCTGTGTGGATGAAATGAAATCGGTCACAGTATATATTCAAGTTTTATTTTTTTTTACTGAGGATTTGTAGAGAATTATCTGTAGCCATATCATGTTTAAAACTTAAAGCTTACTTCATTATTGAGGTCTGGGAATATTTGCTAGTCCAAGCTACCATTTGAAGAATGGTCCTTTTCTAGTGAATTTTAGTTTATTTTCATAAATTGTTTTTTGCTTCTGCAGTATTAGGAGATAGTGGGATTTGTCATTAACAAGCCTTTGAGTACCTTTGATCTACAAAAGTCAATAAAATCTTTTAATTATTAAAAAAATAAAGTATTAGTACTACATTTATTAAACTAATAATTCCTTACTCTATCATAAAGTAAGGAAATAGTTACAAAATTAAAACTATCAGCCATAGCCAAGAGACTAGCATGACACACAAAGGAAAAACTACTTTCACAAAGTAACATTTCAGATGGAGTGAATACCTTTATAAGATTAAAAAAAAAATAAAAGCTCCATAAAATCTTGAATTGCCAGATTCGTGATAAGGGCAGGTTCAGCTAAGCTGATGTAGCTCTCTGTTGTAGAAGGTTACCACCCTACATACTGGACTCCAGGTCTCAGACCAGAGACCCCAGCTAGTTGTGGGAAGCTGTGCTCCCAATCACCCCACCCTACCCCAAGCCCCCAGCTGATTGGGCTTTGATTTCTTCTAAGTTAATTTTTAGTCTGGAAATAAAGATATAGTATTAGAATAGAAATTAAACACCTGCCAAGATGATCTGAGCTAGTTCTTTGAACATTACTTTGACTATTGAAATGAGTAACAGAGGTGGTTCTAGGGGTTGTCTCCAGACTGTCCCAGTAGCAGACTTAAGAATGGCCTATATGCCTCACACACCCACTTTTCCTTGCTGTTTTCAAAGTCTTTATGCCCATGTCAAACTCCAGTCTCAGCAGAATGAGGAATCTGCAGCCCTGGTCTTGAAAAGTGACTGCTAGGGAAACAGGCAGATCCACAGTGACCTTGGTCATCCTGGAAGACATCCTAGCATAACTGTGAAGTGTAAATTGCTCTCTGTAATTGGTATTCCAAGGGCGACTTGCATTTGTCCAGACTTAGACTATTGGAGATGTTGTACTTGAATTGGAGAGGCCTCCTAACTGAGGACAATACAGCCTTTTACTGCACTTGCTGAATATGTTCCTAAACAAGACTAACATGGTCTTCTTTTGCCTTTATGTAGTTTCCCTGGATGTTAAACATGGAGCCTTACACAGTTTCAGGAATGGCTCGCCTGGATTCATCTTCTGAAGTTGGTGAAAATGGGAGAAATATGGATCAAGGTGGTGGGGGCTCCCCACGGAAAAAAGTTGCCCTTACAGAAAATTATGAACTTGTTGGTGTCATTGTACACAGTGGACAGGCACATGCGGGCCATTACTACTCCTTCATTAAAGACAGGCGGTAAGGGATTTTGTTTGTTTCTATATTAAGGTTTGAATGCAAGGCTTCATGCTTGATAGCAAAGTATTCTTATCAGTGAGTCATACCTCTAGCCATTTTTTGTTCTGAGGTAGAGATTTACACAGCTAGGCCAAAGTCTGTTTTAGGCTTTCTAGCATAGCTAAGATAACAGGCATATACTACCAGACCCAGCTATTGGTTGAGGTAGGGGGTCTTCTAAACTTCTTTGACTGGGCTGGTCTCTAAACTGTTGTCCTCCCAGTTTTAGTCTCCCAAGTAGCTGGGTTTCTCTGTGTGTGTGTGTGTGTGTGTGTGTGCGCGCGCACACGCATACACGTGCGCGTACATGCCCTTCACTAGAGTCTAAACTACTGAACTCACGTTCAACTTCAATTTTTTCACTCATTACTGGCACTCTCAACTTGAGCCACATATCCATGTTGGCTTTTTGCTGGTTAATTGATGATAAGAGTCTAGTGAATTTCTCTGCTCAGTCTGGCTTCAGATTATAGGCATAAGCCACAAGCATTCTATTTTCTAAAGGTATCTCTCACTTGCTCTCTGGCCTACCTGCCATCCCTTTTCCCATTTCTCTCCTACTCCAGTTATCATTGATGCAAAGGAACTGCTATGTTGAATGTTTAAAGCTTGATATATAACTCTGCCCCTTCAATTTGCCAAGCTGTTTTAGAAGTTAAAATTGTCATTGCTATGCTTTTCTTAGCTATTTTCTGTTTTATTTTTAGGCAATACATAGAGACAAAGGTAAGAGATGAGGATTTTTTAACCTTAAAATATCTGTCTAATCTCTGGGCTCTAGGGGCTGTGGAAAAGGAAAGTGGTATAAATTTAATGATACAGTTATAGAAGAATTCGACCTAAATGATGAGACTCTGGAGTATGAATGCTTTGGAGGAGAATATAGACCTAAAGTTTATGATCAAAGTAAGTATAATAATGCTTTTCTAGCTATAGAATCACAAAAGTAAAATTATTCTTCAAGCTACTTAACAAAAGTTTTTAAAAATGGGGAGAACAATGGAAGGGGTGACATTGATTAAGATACGTTATCATAACCTGACTTATGGAATTGAAACTTCTTCGTACAGTTAGTATTTTTAAAAATATTTTTAGGTAGTGCTCATTATAGTCAGTAAAGAGGATGAGATACATCAGAGAAAAATTCCAAGTAAAACTTTGAGCTTTAAGTCTTACAGAAGTACTTGCCCACTCAAATGCCTATGTTTCCTTTACACTTACACAAAAGTATGATTATTAGAGAAGGCATTTCTAGTACTGAGCTTTAAATTTTCGTTTATTATATATTATCTATCACCTGGTAGATTTTTCTTCTACAACCCCACCCCCAGGGGGAAATAGTATGAGAAAGGGCATGTATTATCAGAACTTACTTTAAAATCATTTTGTATTAAAACCATTTTGCAGAGACCTTAGCATCTCTAAAGCTTAATTTTAAAATCTTTTTGGTGACATTTCTAAAGTCACTCTTAAGATTTTGCTGCAGTTTCACCAGTCATGCATCTGGTGGTGGTAATCGTGTCCAGTATTCACCTAGGTTTGTCTGTCTTTGCCAAAATGATCAAATGAAGTCAATATGATCTTACCCTGTGCCACAGCACACATGTTTAAATGTTGCTTGCCTTTTGCTTAAATTTAGACTCCTAAAGGTATTTGCCTTCCCCTCCTCCATCAATCTGCTCTGTTTCACCTCCAGAGTAAGTGATCTGGTCCAGTTCAGCAACTCTTAAAGTACCCTCACTTCATTTTACACAGTATTCCTCTGAGATCCACTTGTACTTATATTTTGCATTTAACAAATTTAATAAATTTGCTTGCTGAGTATACAGGTCCTTTGTTTAGTCTACATTTTTTATTTACAAAGATTTCTTTGCTAATGTCATTATCAAATAGCAAATCCATATACTGATGTACGTCGAAGATACTGGAATGCCTATATGCTCTTCTACCAAAGAGTATCTGATCAAAACTCACCAGTATTGCCAAAGAAAAGTCGAGTAAGCGTTGTAAGACAGGAAGCTGAGGATCTCTCTCTGTAAGTTTCTCTTCCATATAAATTGCTATATGATTCATAGTATTGTGATCTTTGATGATATACTCTTTGGGGTTTAAAGATCATTAGATAAAGAGAAATTCTAAAAATATTCTAAAAAGAAAAATTGTCTTTATTTTTTCCACTCAATGCTCCCAGGACATTATGTTTCCTGATAGGAGTTATTTTGTATTTAGAAGACTGCATATTTAAATTATTTCACTCTAATTAGAATTTTTATTATTCAATGTAGAATAATTTTATTTTTCAATGTTTTAAAGTTTTGGCAGCATTTACTGCATGCACTTTCTGTCAAAGCATAGAACTGTGCAGACGCAGTTGTTTGAATAAAGGTCTTGTCAGTGAATTTAATTTGGCTTTTTAACATACTAGATGAGGAAAATAAACAGTTTATGTTTCAAGCTAGTTTTCTGCTTATGAGCTGATAAGTTGTAATGATTGCTGTAGCACAAACAACTTCATATTAAACAGTTCTGATTTGGTTTCTCAGGTCAGCACCTTCTTCACCAGAGATTTCACCTCAATCATCTCCTCGGCCGCATCGGCCTAATAATGACCGACTCTCCATTCTTACCAAGCTGGTAAAAAAAGGTGAGAAGAAGGGACTATTTGTGGAGAAAATGCCTGCTCGAATATACCAGGTAAGAGCTATGTAAATAGTTTGAAGGAGAAAATCCAGATAAATATCAGTTTATCTTGTAGGTCTAAAGCCTTCTTGATTTATCACTCTTGTGATACTTCATCCCCTACTTGTACAAATGGTCAGTGATGATCATTATTACTGAATATCTGCTCTGCTACTGACTTTAAACAAGTCTCTTAATTCTTAAGGAGGTAGAGGTGACCTGTAGCCAACGTTTGGTGGCTCATATCTTTAATCTTAGTTACTTAAGGAGGCAAAGATGAGAGAATCATGACTTAAGGCTGGCCTGGCAAAAGCTAGTGAGAATCCCATATTAACAACCAAACATATGTTTACATACATATTCCCGTCTACATGGGGCATAGGTAGGAGAATTGCAGTCTGAAGCCAGGCCCTGGCAAAACCTTGAGAACCTGGCTGAAAAAAATAATTTGTCAAAAAAAGAAAGAGGCAAGAGTCACGGCTCAAGTGGTAAAGTACATGCCTATCAAGCATGAGGCCGAGTGTAAACCCTAGTACGACCAATATATAGGGGAAAAAGGAAAAGAAACTTTTGTAGAGTAATATTTTATTTCGGGTTTTTTTGTTTTGTTTTGTTTTGTTTTTTTTTTTTTGATGGCAAAGCTAAGTCTCAGAAAAGAGAAATGCCCTTCCAGAATCACAGGACAGGATTTAAATTCAGGACTGTGTAGTTCCCGAGTCCAGGCATTATTAGCTAAATAAGCCAAGATGGAGATTTTAAAAAAGATGTGGAGCTTTTTGTTAAGGAATTGAGACGAGGCTCTGGTGGCTCCCACATGTAATCCTTGCTGCTCAGGTGGCCCAAATCTAAGGATGGATCACAGTTCACAGCCAGCCACAAAATATGAAAGTAGGGTAATAAGCTCAAGTGGTAGAGTGCTAGTCTTGAGCCAGAGAAGCTCAGGGACAGTGCCAAGGTCCTGAGTTCAAGCCCTGGCAAAACACACACACCACACACACTTGAGCCATTTAAAACAGGGAGGCATGGAATCACTTGTATAAACTCTGTCTCTTGTTAGTCCTTGTCTCTTGTTAGTCCTTGTATAGTAGTTTACACACACACACCACACACAATTGAGCTATTTAAAACAGGGAGGCATAGAATCACTTGTATAAACTCTGTCTCTTGTTAGTCCTTGTCTCTTGTTAGTCCTTGTATAGTAGTTTCCTGAATTCCCAGAGGTTTGCCTTTTTACAGTGTCTCGTATTTTTCTGTATTTTTTTTTTCAAAACTTAAAACTTCAGAGAGGAAGAAATTTTTATTCTGTAGTTTCTTTGTAGCAAAAACGATGGGAAAGTTTTTTAGGAAAGGAATACACTATTAATAGATGGAAATCAATCATCTCTGCAGAGAGAATGATCAAATTATAACCCATATTATCCTTCTTATCTAACCATTTCACTAGCACTATCTTCCACATATTGAATATTTTACCCTGTTTCTTAAAATAATTAATGGTTTTCTTTTGTAGATGGTGAGAGATGAAAACCTCAAGTTTATGAAGAATAGAGATGTGTACAGTAGTGATTATTTCAGTTTTGTTTTGTCTTTAGCCTCATTGAATGCTGTAAGTACTTGTTATGTTGTTACAAAGAAGAAAGCATTTAGTGGCATCCTTTACGCTCGGTGTTTAGATTAGGTACAAGAAAGATTTCTCACAAAGGTGCCTATTGGGATGCAGGCAGCCCTCAAGATGTATATTATAGATTGTAAACCAGTGGATTTCCATGTAGTGAATTTTTAAACAAGTGCCTTTCTTTGAGGTCAAGTAGTTGGGTATATATCGATGGTTAATGACCTTCGTAAAGATTTATTAATGACTTATAATCATATATTCCTCAAGATAAACTTCCCACTATTTCTTGTTTTTCAGTGATCATTATGTTATGTACCAAAAATGGAAACAATGTTCCTAGACTCTTGAGTGCTTAACATCCTAATGAACAATCTAAAGGCTATTTTGATAGGTCTTCATTTAAAAAAATGAAGATGTTGCCTCTTTCTAAAAATTTAAATGTAATTCTGTAATGAATGAGCTAGATTTTAAAAAAATTAACCTTGTCATGTGCAGTCAATTCAAAGTAAGTTGTAATAATCTATGAAACTTCTGTGGAAAACATTATTTCTTTTTCCCTTCTCTCTCTCAGACTAAATTAAAACACCCATATTACCCTTGTATGGCAAAGGTGAGCTTGCAGCTTGCCATTCAGTTCCTTTTTCAGACCTACCTACGGACAAAGAAAAAACTCAGGTGAGACTGATGCTTTAATAGTCGGTTGTGATATAACAGTCACTGATTAACTCAGTTAAAGGTAAATTTATAAATTCAGATCACTGAATGAAACATCATCTTTGTTTTCAAATTTTCAGTCTAGTGGGAAGGATAGATAAAATGAAATAATGAGTACACGTTATAAATTCACTATGATTTTGGGAACTGTGCAAAATCATATCTAGATAACAAGACAAGAATAGACTTTGAAGACACTGATGTCCTCAGAGGATTTTGAAAGGACAAAAGTAGAGAAGGGGCCAAACCTGAGTTGCAGACAAGACATGCCTAAGGTGCTATAAATGACTAGCAAATGACTAGCAAGCTGGGTTTTCCTAGTATTTGTAAGGGACTCCTCAAGTTAGTATGGAGTATCCACGTAGGAAGTTTGGGCTTTTATTAATGGTATATCCTGGAGAGGCTTTGAACAAGGGTGTGTGTTCAGATTGATACTGTAGGAACTTCTTATTTATTCATCACTGGCTTCTATCTCTAGCACCCAGCTTACACAGGTTGTAGGTAAGTAGTTATTTAGTGACTAGAGTTAAAAATAAAGAATGTTGAGCAGCAATTTGAAAGAAATACCTAAAGGATTTAGGGTGAAGAGACCCAAGTCAGAAGTCTCTTTCTCAGCAAAGTGAGCTTCTCTAAGTCTGGGAGGTTTCAGGAAACATTTTTTAGTGAAACTCTTTAAGAAGATTACAAATATAATGGTAGTTTCATTGCTGGTGGCCTGTAACCCTAGCTACTCAGTAGGCTGAGATCTGAGGATCCAAGTTCAAACCAACCTGGGCAGAAAATGTCCATGGGACTCTTATCTTCAATTAACCAGAAAAAAAAAAAAAAAAGTAGAAATATAGCACAGGTAGTAGAGCACTAGCCTTGAGCACAAAATCAAGAGATAGTAAGTACCCTGATCCTGAGTTCAAGTGCCAATACAAACAATAAAGTCTGTAGGATTCATTAGGCAAATGTTTAGTTGTTGCTGTTATGTGTAAAATTTGCTCCTAGGGTCTTCACATTACACACTATTTCCATTTTGTTTCTAGTCACCATCTGAGGACATTAGGGGTCTCAGAGTGGTGTGAGATCATGGATCGTATGATATAGTCATGGCACCTTTTACTGCCCAAAGATTTTATTCCATAAAGTAGAATATTAATATTCTATATTAATATAACAAAATATTAATATTCTATAGGCTATAGCAATGAAGCATAAAATACTGTAAAATAATTGAAATATAAATATATTTAAATATATAAAATATATGAATATTTAAATGCATATAATTTTAATATACATTTTAAATAAAATTTAAATGTATAAATATGTGTATATATATATATATATGTTTAAATTATAAGTTTAAATGTATTTGAATAGATGTAGATAAGTATATCCAAAATGTTACTTGTCTAACCTTTCCAATTGAAGGATTTTGTTTTGTTTTTGTGCAGGTAGTGGGGCTTGAGCTCAAGACCTAGGAGTTGTCCCTTAGCTTTTTCTCGAGGCTGGCACTCTGCCAATCTAAAGCTCCTTTAATACATTTTTATCTGGGGAGAGAAGAGTCATGTCAGAAGTAACCAGAGCATGAAGGTCCACTGAGCCATGTTAGTGTAGTCAGTGAACATTTAACCTATCCTCTACCCCAATAGGTAGGAAGAAGTGATACTCTTGGGTTATTTGCTGGAGATGAACATTGCTTTTTGCTTTTTTTATAAAAGGGTTGATACTGAAGAATGGATTGCTACTATTGAAGCATTACTTTCAAAAAGTTTTGATGCTTGTCAATGGCTGGTTGAATATTTTATTAGCTCTGAAGGACGAGAATTGATAAAGTAAGTATCAAGATCTTTTCATTAAGAGAAATTTATGTCTCAGCATTAGAAATAAGGATGTTGTAAACCTTTGATTTTCCACTTGAAATCAGTTTTCTCATTGGAATCTCACTTCACTAAAGCAGTGTGGAAATTATTTAAGTCATTCTTACATCATCTCTGTTGGACCAGACTGGCAAAGGTTCATAGACTGCAGGGATTGTACATGTGGTAATGCTCTCCAGGCAAGTGGCCCCTGAGCCTCAGTTTGGCTCAGGGTGGAGTGTGCAGGTCCCTTCCCTTGGGGACTGCTACAGTCAAGTAGCAAGTAAATAGTAAACAAATTACAACACAGTTCACTTCCTGTTTAATTTTGTTTAGATTCTGATTAAAAGGTTATTTTTCAAAAATTAGCCAACATTTACCTATATACTTGAGTTTTTTTTAGGTAATTTGCCTTTCTTACTCCAGTCACTGATTGTATGATGTAACAAGCTCATCATATCAGCCTCTGAGCTCCCTGGGAATTCAGTCTTAATGGGGACCCAGCAAGTACCTTCAGTGTGGGTGAGACAGTGTCCTTTCTCCTTTCTCCCCAGTGGGTTCTTCCTTTCCTCTGCTTCACCCCTCAAACTTCTCACCTCAGCTTACTACTCTGCTATATGGTGTCATGGCCGCAGACATCACAGAAACAGATAACACGTGAGCCCTCATCACACATGCCTCCCACTTGCCAGTCTCTTCCTGTCTGCCTCTCTCCTTCTTTCTCCTATGGAGGAAGCATCCTCTCTTTCAAAATGAATCTCTACATATGCAAGCCTTTTTAGGGAACTTGACCTTTTAATAATCAACTCTTGTCATGTGTCTTTGCCTTTTTTTCCACTGAGTCACTTCTGACATCACACCAACATGCTCTGGTATCTATCAACTTAAAATAAGCACACAGCAGGAAATTCAGACTTGCAGATAGATATCTTCCCACTGGCGGATCAATCAGGCTTACTGATAAGTTTAGGGAGGGGTGTCTTTTGTTGGTTTGTTTGTGGGAGAGTGATCAAACAGGCCTGGTACATGCTAGGAAAATGCTCCACTGCTAAACTATGTTTAGCCCTGATCAGAAATTCTTAATTGCCTATCCCCTTTGTCACTGAGCTCCATCAGATGTGCATTGGCTGAAGTGGTATCTCCATTTCTCTTTCCTATAAGGTACTACTCTCATTCAGCAGTAAGACGTTCTGAGTGTAGAGAGGAGTTGTTTGGGAGATTGGTTGGTGTTTTTTAAGGGGAAATATTTGGGGATTTTTTTTTGTGGGGGATTGAACTAGGACCTTGAGCTTTAAGCTATGCCCCCAATTCTTTAATTTAATTTTGCTTTTTTAGATAGAGTTTTACTAACTTTTTCCGTTCTAGTCTCAAACTCAAGACACTTTGGCTTTCTCCTTAGAAGAAGATGGGATTGTAGGTGTGCACCACCACCATGCCTAGCTAAAAATTGAGACAAATCAGATCATATTACTTTTCTGCCTCACAATTCTTAAGTAGATTGGCATAGTGCTATCATAAAGTCAGAAGTCTTTTTCTTTCTTTCTTTCTTTTTTTTTGGTCGGTTATGGGGCCTGAACTCAGGGCCTAGACGCTGTCCCTCAGCTCTTCAGCCCAAGGCAAGCGCTCTACCACTTTAGCCACAGCACCACTTCCAGAAGTCTTTACTATAAACCACAGGCACTGTTTGATCTTGTCTTTCTAGGCTTATCTTGTTTCATTTCCTCCTTGCTGATCGAGAGTTAGCCATCTTGACTTATTGGTCCTAAGCATTTTTTTCCTGCCTAATGGTTCTTTGCACTAGGTATTCCTTCTGTCTGGAACATTGTTCCCTTCACTCTTGACCCAGTAAGTGCCTTCTGGTTTCAGATGTCAGCATAAGTAACATACATTGATCACCCACTGTGAAAAAGGTTGTCCTATTAGTCTGTACCTGATGGTTTTGTCTATCTCTCCCACTGATAAGCTTCTTGAGGATACTTTAATGGGGTCATCCCCTGCTGTACACAAAGACCCTCTTGCATATTTATGCATGCATATATATCAATGCAGCTCATAAAAAGAGAACTAATAAGCAGTTCTTTGAAATATTGTTTGCCCATCCCTTCAGAATTTGCCATAAATGTAAAGTTTCATCCTGTTTTTCTAGTTTGGCTCTAAATATCTTTCCAGTATAATTCCTAAGTATTGTTTAGGTGTTGGATTGTCATAGATTGATGATCCCAAGAAATGTAGCAAATTCTTCATTCCCTTACAGGAAGTATACTTGACCTTGAATACTCCTGGGAAACCATCTTTTTAGTGGCATTTTTGGTCTCTTAATATTTCTGATGATCAGGAATACCAGTAAATTATCTAATATTTTTATGAGGATTAAGTACGCATCACTGTCAAGTGCTATGAGTTTATATGTTTAAAGAATCAGTATTTTTTTCCTCTGCTTACATCTTGCCTTACAACTTTTAAGATGGTTTAGGATGTCATTGTCATAAATAATAAAATACAGATACGCTGTACAAGTTGCATGGCTCTTATCTAAAGTGCTTAGGACTAGAGTACCTCAGAATTGTTTTGTATTTTACAATGTTTGGGTATATAGAGGTATCCTGGCGAGGAGACCCAAGTCTAAATAGAAATTCACTTTGTTTCATAAACACCTTAGACACATAGCCTGAACGTAACTTTATACAATATTGTTAATCATTTTGTGCATGAAACAGTTTCATGGTGTGGAGTTTTCTACATGTGGTATCATGTTTGGTCTTAACGTTTTGTCTCAGATTTTGGGCATTTTTGTTTGGAGATGGTCAGCCTGTGTTAATATCTGTAACTTAAGATCAGCTTCTCTACATAGTTCTCTCTTTTTTTGTGTGTGAAAATACCATACAGAGGGGTTATCATTACATGGGCAAGATAATGAGTACATTTCTTATCAAGCATTGTTGGCCCTCCCGCACCCCCCCCCCCCCAAAAAAAAAAAAAAGTTTGTTTTCAACATAACGATTTGTATCTCATTGTTGCATTGGGTCATAGTTCTCTTTTTATTCTAGTCCTGAGGCTTGAACTCAGGGATTGGATGCTGTCCTAAACCTCTTTGTACTCAAGGCTGTTGCTCTACCACTTGAGCCACAGTGCCACTTCCAGCTTTTTTTAAGTAGTTTATTAGAGATAAAAGTCTCATGGACTTTCTTGTCTGGGCTGGCTTTGAACTATGATCCTCAGATCTCAGCCTCCTCAGTAGCTAGGATTACAAGTGCAAGCCACCAGCACCTGGCTCCACATAGTTCTTTTTTTTTTTTTAATTTTTATTTGTTTTTTATTGTGAAAATACTGTACAGAGGGGTTACAATTACATGGGCAAGATAATGAGTACATATCTTATCAAGCATTGTAGCCTCCTCCTTTGTTTCCCCTTCCCATCCTCCCCCCCTCCCCTGCCCCTCCACCCAATATTCCCCACCCCCCTACCCCCACCAAAGTTGTAAAGTTCGTTTTCGACATAACGACTTGTACTTCTCATTGTTGACGGGTCCACCTGTATCCTTATTTAAACGACTTGTTTTTCCCCTTCCCCTCCACAAATTATACCGACATCAAATACAGTGAAAGCAGGGGTTATACTGTGGGGGAGGGACATACAAAGCAACAAAGAAATAATCTTATAAATGCATTAGAAACAATCACATGAAAGAAAAAAAACATTTGAATACATATCTTAGGATTCATTTCCCTAACATCACCTTATCTGACCTTTTCTGCTTGACTCAGACATATACTAGATATTGCAAATAAGGGAAACCATGGGACCTATGTTTCTTTGGGCTTGGCTTACTTCACTTAATATAATTTTTTCCAAGCCTTTCCATTTCCTCACAAATGGGGCAATGTCATTCTTTCTGATGGAGGCATGGAATTCCATTGTGTATATATACCACATTTTCTTGATCCATTCATCTACTGAGGGGCATCTGGGTTGGTTCCATATCTTAGCTATAGTAAATAATGCTGCAATAAACATAGTTGTGCTGGTAGCTTTAGTGTGGTCTTGTTTGTAAACATTTGGGTAAATGCCCAAAAGTGGGATTGCTGGGTTATAAGAGAGCTCTATGTGGAGTCTTTTGAGGAACCTGTTTTAAGTCTTTAGCCCACTTACTTATTGAGCAGTTGTTTCTTTGAGGATTTGTTGTTGGGGGATTTAAGTTTTTGAGTTCCAAGTATAACTCTACTATAAAGCCATAGTAATCAAAACAGCTTGGTACTGGCACAAGAACAGACCTCAGGACCAATGGAATAGAATTGAAAACCCAGAAATGAACCTATAGACCTATAGCCATCTAATCTTCGATAAGAGACCTAAAAAAATAGAATGGAAGAAAGACAGCCTCTTCAGTAAATGGTGCTGGTAAAATTGGTTAACTACTTGTAGAAAACTAAAGCTTATATATATATATATATATATATATATATATATATATATATATATCACCTTATATATCACCCTGCACCAGAATCAACTCCAAATGGATCAAAGACGACCTTGGAGTAAAAGCAGACACTCTGAAAACATTACAGGAGGAAATAGGAGAAACCCTAGGTCTCCTTGGGGCAGGCCGAAATTTTCTTAATAGAGACCCAGAAACAACAAATCAAAGAAAGGTTGGACAAATGGGATTGCATGAAGTTGCAGAGCTTCTTCATGGCAAAGGACATACCTAGCAAATCAATAGAAAGCCCAGGGATTGGGAGAAGATCTTTACCATACAATGGACAAGGGTCTCATATCTAAAATACACGTAGTTCTTTTTATGGGCAGCTTTCTAAGTAGTTTTTTGGGTGCTTATTTGTTTTGTGTCAGTCCTGGGCTTGAACTCTGGGCCTGGGCACTGTCCCTCCCTGAGTTTTTGTGCTGAAGACTAGCAGTCCACCATTTGAGCCACAGATCAACTTTCAGCTTTTTTGTGGTTAGTTGGAGATGAGAGTGTTATAAATAAATGCTGGATGCTAGTGGCTCATGCCTGTAAGAATCCTAGTTACTCAAGAGGCTGAGATCTGAAGAACGTGGTTCAAAGCAAGCTCAGGCAGGAAAATCCATGAAATTTTTATCTCCAGTTAACCAACAGAGCACTAGCCTTGAGCAAAAAGAGCTCAGGGAGAGTGCTAGGCCCTGAGTTCAAGCCCCATGACTGACCAATTAAAAAAAACAAACTCCCATAGACTTTGCTCCCCAGGCTGGCTTTAAACCAAGGTCTTCAGATCTCAGCCTCCTGAGTAGCTAGGATAATGACTGGTACCCAGCTTTAAGTGCAGTTATTATAAAATATTCAATTCATAGTAAATATTGCAAATTCATCTAAAGGAATTAAAATTGCTAACATGATGGGTGCATTGTTATATCTTTTGAGAGTTTTTCCTATTAAGTATTCTGAAGCATACATAAAAGTGACAGAAAAATGAACTCTCTTACATACCCATCCCCAGCTCCGCTCCAATTGTCAATGTTTCACTGTTATTTACCTGTTCTAGTTCTCTGACATTCACATACTACATTGGCTATTTTCTTTTATTTTAAAGTAAATTTTATGTAAAGCTTAAAAAAAATAAGTAGCCACATTTTAATTATCACACCAAACAAATTAGTGACTCTTTCATACCATCTTAAACCCCCTTCCACATTCATATTTCCACAAAACATCTCAGAAATACCTAAAACATCTCAGAAATACCTATTTTACCATTGGGTGTGTGCAGATCCAGACCCAGCAAGGTCCACATATTTGCCTTTGTTTTATGTCTTAAGAGATAAAACTTAAGAGAGAATCTTAAGAGATTCTTCATTTTTGGTAAATTCTTTGTTACCCCCGCCCCCCATCTCCACACAGTCTTTTTTTGCAATTTATTTGGGGGAGACCCACAGTTTGCCTGCTACAATCCCCCACATCCTGAATCTGTTTACATTTTCTTGGTGCCTGCTAGTGTGTACTGTGATACAAAATACACTGGACTCCCTAATGTTTATCTTCCCAAAAGAGTTTACCTGAGTCTAGTTGAGCTCCAGAGCTACAGAGCGCTTGGGCTTGTTACCTTTTTTTTGGGGGGGGGGGGGGGTCTAGTCATGGGGCCTGAACTCTGGGCCTGAGTGCTGTCCTTCAGCTCAAGGCTCAAGGCTAGCACTCTACCACTTGACAAGCCACAGCGCCACTTCCTGCTTTTTTCTTTTTGCTTATGTGGTGCTGAGGAATCAAACCCAGGGCTTCATGCATGCAAGGCAAGGGCTCTACCACTGAGCCACCTTCCCAGCCCTGGGCCTGTTACCTTTTAAAGGCCTCATCTGTCTGGTTCCATTCAGTTTTAAGAGTGTGTAGAGTAAGCAGTAGTAACATGACTTCAGAAACACCACTTGCCTGTGAGTGCTGAACTAGCATCTTGTATTCATTTTGTTTATTGGCTATATTAGGTAGGAGCTGTGTTGGGCAGATTGGGGTTCCATAGTTCTACTCTATATTACATCTTATTTTTCTTTATTTTAGAATTTTCTTATTGGAGTGCAGTGTAAGGGAGGTGAGAGTTGCTGTGGCCACCATTCTGGAGAAGACCTTAGACAGTGCCTTGTTTTATCAGGATAAGGTCAGTATCGCTTTGAAGTTTTCATTTTTGCATTCTTTTTTTGCCAAATGTTCTCGGTGAACATAATAAGAAAGAGAACCTAGAATTGGAGTCTGGGCATTTTGTCATGTGACAAGCATGAATGCTCTGTCGTGATTTTTATGATACTATAACAGGGCAGAAGGCATTCTGTCCCTTCCTCATGTTCTGGAAATCAAAGTATGCTGGGAGTTCAGGTTTGTTTTTGTCTGCTTCAATATTTTCTCTCCAGAACACCACTGTTTAGAGCCCACCCTTGAGAATTTTTGTTAGATCTCTGAACAGAGACTAACCTGAGTCTAGACATTTTAGTCTAGACATGTTGAGCCACCCCTGGCTTTATCTTTCCTCATAGCTTTGTCCTCATCAAAACCTACTGTTAGCAACCAAATCAAATAATGCCATTCATTCAAGGACACTGCCATAGTAGTTCTTCTTGGTCTCTGTTATTTCCCAAAGCTTTGTTTCTCTGCTTCTGAATTTTTTCTTCTTCCTAACCTTATTTTCCACAACATATTTTCTAGTTCACAGTGCCACATCTATGTGTTAAAACAAGCTATGACATTTATTCTCACAGTCCCTAAAGTGTCTTAGGAAAATAAATGGCATACATTGTAAATCTGAATATTCAATGTTATTAAGTCCTAATGAGTACAGCAGTTACTTCCCAAGTTTGCTGTTTCAAACAGCTGACACTACATGGAAAACTTTGAAAAATGTTATTTGCAAAACAAATTGGCTCCTCACAAACATTGGCTGGATCTAGTGTATTTCAATGAACTAAATACAAATTGTAGGAATTGCTTCAACTTCAAATGTGGCTTTGCTGTGTAGCCTTGAGCCTGTCCTTTTAGGAGAATGTACCAGCTATATAGTGCCTAGTACTTAGATACTTAATTCCCTCTGCATTGCTTATTTTAGTGTGCACTTTTAGACCAGACAAGCTCAGGAGCTTTACTCATTCCAAAATGAACATACCAAAATATGCCCTTTAGGAGGAAGGTCCTGGGAAACTGTCTCACTTCCAGGAATCATCAGGAAGTTTTCCATTAACATAAATATCAGAATCATTGTTCAAACAAAACCTTAGCCTGGATGTATCCAGGTATCTAAAGTTAGTCATTGGGAGCTGCTTCGGACCTTTGAATAATACCATTGCTCTGAGACACCCTGTGGAAGTTTCCTGAAGTGTCTCAAGAATCCTTAACATAAAGACTTTTGCTCTGCTTGTGCCTCCCCTTTACCAACCAACCAAAGGAAAAAGGAAGGATTAGATTTAGTGCAGCCTCCCTGTTGGCCATAGCACCTACCAGCCTCTTAGATAGAAGAACAAGTGGTAGACAGAGAAGGTGGTGACTCCATTTGCCTAAGCCATTTGCCTAAGTAAATTCTGTCTGATACCCACCTCAATAATGTTCATATTTATTGTTCCCCATAGTGGAAATGATGCCTCTTGCCACCCACTTTATATACTGCAAAGTACTTTGAAAATGAAGTGCTATATAGCTGCCAAATTTTACCATACCTAACTGGTGTGATAGGATGGATAGAAGTCTATGAATGCCACCTTCAGAAGAATAAGCTAATAAAAGTAGTAAGCCTGGTCTTAATGCTCAGGTCACTGAGGAAATTCTAGAGAGTTGTCCAAAAAACATTTTGGGTGGGAGGGGAAAAAGAAGCAATGTCATAACCAAAAATGGTTTCTAAACAAATAAAAATGTTTTTCAAAGCTTTCCATGAGGCGTCAGCGGGCTTTCAAGTAAGTTCCCAGTTGAGTCAGTATTGCCGTTGTCATCCTGTCAGGCTGCTGCTTTCCATGCTCTCCATTGGCTTGATTTCTAGCCCCTCTGCCTGTGTCTGTGTTTTATTCTTTGCATCTGTGACTATGTGAAGAAGTAGTCTAGTGGAGGGAGGGATTCAGAAATAGGAACCCAGAACATGCCATCTTTTTTAGACATAGATAAAATTGGCTCTAAAGAAAATGTCACTGCTAGGCAATAAGATCATGCCTTTGACTCTGAGATTCAGGAAATGAAAGTAGGTTTTCCTTTAGTTCTTGCTTATGATATCAATCTTTTGCTGAAAGGTAAAACTGGAAATTCTATTCTTACTTTACAAAAAACATAAATCATCTTAACCTGACTGAATTATATCAGTTTCCTTTTGTTCTTAAAGTGGTTTATTTCAAATTAATCCTGTTACAAATGTGTCTTCTTTTTTTCCCCTTTTTCTTTTTGTAATTTCCTTTTTCCTCGAACCAGTTAAAAAGCCTTCATCAGTTACTGGAAGTACTTCTTGCTCTTTTGGATAAAGATGTCCCAGAGAATTGTAAAAATTGTGCTCAGTATTTTTTCCTGTTCAACACTTTTGTACAAAAGGTAATTTTTTCTAATAATCTTCCCTTAGTACAAAGAGGTTATAATCTGAAGAAATTTTACACATGGAAAAATTGGACTACTCAATAGACTCTTTGTGATGTGTGTTTCGTGGTTCTTAAACATCTAAATTTGAGGGTTCATATCACTTACAGGAATTCTGATAGAGGCAAGTGTAGTTACTCACTGACAATAGTGGAAGCCTACATTCACACCAGTGGTTAACTATAGTAGCTATTGTGGACTAATGTGAGGCTTAATATTCCCACCCCCACCTCCCCGTCCAAGTCCTGGGCCTTGAACTCTGGGCCTGGGCAATATCCCTAAGCTCCTTTTGCTCAGGGTAATACTCTACCACTTGAGCTATACTACCACTTAGAGACTTTTCTGGGATAAGAGTCTCAGGGACTTTCCTGCCCAGACTGGCTTCGAACTACAATCCTCAGATCTTAGCCTCCTGAGTTAAGAAAAATTTTAATGCTTAAGTACTTGCTATCTTTAACTTACAGCATGCAATAATATATTAAAACTTCCTATTTAGCTAACTTTTTTTAAACAAATGGGCACACTGCAGTGGCTCATACCTGTAATCCTAGCCACTGGAAAGGTAGGGATTGGGACAGTTGAAACTTAAGGCTAGCCTGGGAAAAAAGTTAGTAAGACCTCATCTTAACCAGCAAGCCAAGTGTGCTGATACCGTCATTCATTCAGTTACATGGGAAGCATAGGTAGAAGGATTATGGTGACAGGCTAGTCTCGGACCATGAGATACTATCCAAAAACAGGAAAAAGATGAGAAGCCCGGCAATGGTGACTCGAGTTGAGGACATGGTTTAAGTGGTAGAATACCTGCCTAGCAAATACAAGTTCCTGAGTACAAACCCCAGTATTACCAAAAAATAAAAATGAGGAAGGATAGATGAAGTTTTTGTCTGAATAAATGTAATTTGTTCTTCTCAATGTCTTGTGACAGCAAGGTATTAGGGCTGGAGATCTTCTTCTGAGGCATTCAGCACTCCGACATATGATCAGCTTCCTTCTTGGGACCAATCGCCAGAACAATCAGGTAGTGACTGCTTTCATATTCTCAGTATAGTACCCTGAATTTCTCCTGGTTTCTTTTTGTAGAGGATCAATATTTTTTATTTTATAAGTCCCAAGCACTAACTACTACTATGTATGCTTTAACATTTTGAGGAATCAATCACTTTATAACTTCTTTTAGAATTGAGTCTGATAATAACCCATGGAAATGATTATCCATCAATCTCCATCACAGTAGGAAGTGTGAGTGTCAGAGTGTCAGGGGAGGAAAAGTTCTGACAGAGAAGGTGAAGATGGAAAAGACCCAGGAAATGATAGCATTGCTCCTTCCTCCCTGGGGTTAGTAGGAATGCTTTGCTGATCGTTGAAATGCACTTACGATACTGGTTGACTATAAGTGGATGTTGTAGGTACAATGCTCTTAATCAAATGAAAGTTTTATAGAAAGAATATTGGATATACCCACACATGACTCTCCTGTTTAAAAGTCTCATATGTCTGTTTTCTGTTTGATGGATTTTAAGATACTAATATGAAGTAATGATGTATACAGTGTATTATGACCTGACACACCTGTTCACTTTGTGGTATTGTCCTTTAGATTCAGTTCAGTAAAATAGTTTCATCCCATTCTCAGACAAAAAGTACAGCACAGAGATATGCAGTGATGACAGTCAAAAAAACGAATATGTTGGTAGGTCAAGAACTTAGGCTCAACTATGAAGGTTTCAAAGCTAAAATCTTTTCTCTGTGTGCTGTGCATTGTTTGAGCAGAGGTTTCTTTCCTTTCTTCCAGGGAGGCTTGCCACTTACATTCCTCAGTTTCCAGGCACATCACCCTGCTGCCCCTGGACTCTATTGACACTGATGATTAAACTCACTGTATTTGTCCTGCACATATAATTAATATTATTTTGTGCTTATAGGACACATTACTTTTGACACATTTTCATTTTTAATATTTCATTTTGTCCTCAATCACAAATGAAGCAGACTAGGAGATCAGTTATTGTTGTGGAGAAGCTGCCTGTATTCACGCAGCACAGCAGTTAGCCAAGGAACTAGAAAATACCTGTAAATTTATGAGAGCACTCGGGGACTGAATTGTAAACACAAATGGATTGTTTTAGAATGTGAATTAATATGTCTGGAGATAGTTTAAAAACCTCACTTTTTTTAATATTGACCGCTTCTGTGGTCATTGAAAAATAATCATGGACCAGTCTACCATGAGCTAGATAAAACACCTATGTAAAACACTAATATGCTTTATTTTCTCTGGTGTTAGATACGCCGATGGAGCTCAGCACAAGCACGGGAATTTGGGAATCTCCATAATACAGTAGCATTGCTTGTCTTGCATTCAGATGTCTCTTCTCAGAGGAATGTTGGTGAGTATTGCCAAATCTTATACATTTGAAACAAAGAAATGCTGAATTTGTCTAGTATAGAAAGTACCAATGTTTGCAATTGAATGAATATTGTTTCTCACTTGGCTGTTTGATACTTGAAGGACATTTAAAGTTTTGTTTTAATTCATGTTAAACCTCATCTTATTAGTTTGTTATAAGGGAAACTGAGAAAGGTAAATAAGTTTGGTTTCTTTATTGTTTAGTTTTGGGTTGTTTGAACTCAGAGCCTTGCACTTGTTAAGCAAGTAGTCTACCATTTGAGTCACACCCCTGCCTGTATTTGTAAGACTCTAAGGGTTAAAGGTTGTTAATTCACAGTTTATTCAGCACTGCATATGAAAATGAGATAACCCATTCTATATCAGTTGAAGCTTTAACATGGATATTTTGGAGACAGTTATTTGAAGAACAAAAAAAGACTTGTTCAGTTATTCTTTAGTAGCAGCTTTGGGTATTTTCTCATGTACTATTATATTTTCACCTCTGAAAAGTTGTCTTGTGTGGGACTTACTTGAGAGTCTACAACTACAGTTGAAACATATTGCTTTGAAGGAAATAGGTAGACATTTTCTCTTTTAAGGGTACCTTACTTCCCCACTGGACTGAAAGATCAGATGATAAGATTTCAGCAGTTGTGTGTGTGTAATCTTGAGAGCCACATTGCTCTGTGGATATTTGTTTTGTAAAATAATGCCAAGTATGACAGGTTTTGTTTGGTCCCTAAAGCTCCTGGCATATTTAAACAACGGCCACCTGTTAGCATTGCTCCCTCAAGCCCTCTGCTTCCACTCCATGAGGAAGTAGAAGCCTTGCTGTTCTTGTCAGAAGGGAAGCCTTACCTGTTAGAGGTAGGTACTGTGCTCAAGCCATGTTCTCTTCATGTTGTTCTATTTGAGGAAGTATCTACTTGTTGCTGTATTTTGCTTCTCACCCTGAAGAGGAGTATTATTAAGAGAAGAAATGATTCCTTTCTATGGTTATGTCAAAGTCAGAATAATTAGGATGAAGATACATAGGTCAGTGGTAGAGTATGCAATATCTGTTCCTAGCATGTACAAGGCCTTGGGTTCAGTGTCTATCACTAGCATGTACAAAGCCTTGGGTTGCATACCCAGTACCACATACATATGTTACATATAAGAAGAGAATGTTCTTCCTTCCGATCTAATCCTTCCAATGACTAAACTTCCAAGTCTAGTCCAGCAAGTAGTCCTCCAGAATGTAGAAGGACATAAAATTATACTTCACCTGTTAACATTATCATCATATCAGGGTGAGTTATTCCCAATCTCTTGTTAGTTCCTGATTCTAAACTAGTACCACTTGAAACCATATGTGTTTTTAAACCTAGGAGTGAGAGAAGGCCGCTCTCAGCCCTCTGAGTACAAACTCTGTGTCTGTCCTGAGCCTAAGCCTCCCCTTACACCCAGAGTTACCCCTCCTATGATGTCCTCTTTCTAAAACCTGATTTACATATATGTGAGTGTGGACAGCCTTATCACACTTCTAAATGACAACCACAATGCTGTACTTTTTTTTTGGCTTAACATTGTTGAACTCTCAGCAATTAATCTTTCAAGGGCATTTGTCCTTAAAAATTAATGAGTAACTCCTGGGGGGAAAAGGTGCACATATGACAGAGTTATGCTGCATGCTCATAGAGTTGTAACTGGGAACTCTGTTTTGTGGAACTGATGTTCTTAAGTCTGTCCTTTGTGTCCTTCCCCCTAGGTCATGTTTGCATTGCGAGAGCTGACTGGCTCACTCCTAGCACTCATTGAGATGGTGGTGTACTGCTGTTTCTGTAATGAGCATTTTTCTCTCACCATGCTGCATTTTATTAAGGTACAATCTCAGTTTAACCTAATGAAAGCTGGTAGCATTCTGTGACATATTAGGAGAGTCTTCCTTTAGTCCTAGGAAATAGCTGGTTATTAATAACATTGTTTTCTTAGTTACAAAAGTGATTTGTGTTTATATGTGAAAAGTGAAGAATTAGGAACTCATAATCCTGGTATTCAATGATGATCAGAAAACATCTTTTAATTTGTCCTCTATTATGTCCTCTTATTTCCTATTCATATTTTGTAGCATAACTGGGATTTTATTGTCTGTAGTTGTATTTTTTTTCACTTAATGTTGTAAATATTTTCCTGTCATTGAGTTATCAGTGAGTATATTTTCTCCTTTCATATACTATAATCTACTTAGCCATTATAGTGCATAGTAATCCTGTAATAACTGTGTAAAATTGTTTTCCAATCTTCATTTTTCCTTCAATGCAGTGTTTTAAAAATCCTAAGTAGGGTTTTCTCCGTTTCTAAAATAATAATTAATTTTGAAGCATCACTCATCATAGTAATATCATTCTACCTGCTGGATGCTACAACAGGTTTAATTCACTTAGTTCTCAAGTAATGCTATGAGGTAGATAGTGTTCTCACCATTTCATAGCTTAAAGAAAGTGAGTCACAGGGAATAACTAGCCAGGGACCTGCAGCTCATCAGTAGCAGTGGGGGTGAGACGAATCTAGAAGTATAGCTGCATAGCTTGTGTTCCTAACTTCATTGCTTACTGCCTTCCTAGGTGTAAAATATTTGAGCACTATTTTTTTAGCTTTTCATAGATGATATATTACTAAAGTTAAATTCACAAGGCCAAGCCAAAGCCTAGTTTGACTACTACCAGTCATTTTGTCCCTTTTCCCCACTTTGCCCCAAGGAACAATATTGTCATATTGATAGGTTTCCTTCTGTGTTCTCTATGCATATATATGAATTAGATTCTTCCCACAGAGATTCTACTGCACCAAAATATTTTACCCTGTACTTTATAATAATGATATATGGTAGTTAATGGATTATGTCTTGCCGCTCTTATAAGGAATCCCCTGCCCTCAGCTTTTTCTGTACAGAACTCTTCTGAGGTGATTAAGTCTCCCTCTTAGCTGTTTCCTGCATTTATAACCTTGAGCAGTTTTCCCCTCTGCAAAATGAGAAAAAGACTTGACTTTACATACTGAGAGTGTGTAGTGAGTTGTAGTATGTTATGCTCTGGCACCTTGGAATTGCTGTTAGAATGAAATACCTTCTCGTACCTTAGATGT
Organism: Dipodomys spectabilis; assembly: GCF_019054845.1. Classification (NCBI taxonomy): domain Eukaryota; kingdom Metazoa; phylum Chordata; class Mammalia; order Rodentia; family Heteromyidae; genus Dipodomys; species Dipodomys spectabilis. The sequence continues at coordinate 2,588,415 of NW_024870684.1, forward strand.
TTATAAATATTAAGAATGAAGTACCTTCTCATACCTTAGATGTTTATAAACATTAAAATGTACAAAGCAATGTGAGTTTTATGAATCTTCTTTTCATGTAGTGTGTTTTAGCAGATGTTTTTATTCAATAAAATGCCTTTGTAATATACTATCCTTAATATTTGCTTGCCTCAATTATTCTATTACCTACACTAACATATTCTAAAAGCAAAATCAGATATGTCCATACATAAATTTAAGTTTGTTCAATAGCTTAAAACTCTCTCCTTTCTTCTTCACCTTCCTTTATTCTTGATCAAGTGTCATGGACTATTGAACTAAAAAAGCCTTATTAAAAGTTATTTGTCCCAGATTTAGTATTTAAGGAACCTGAGAGGGGAATTGTCTTGCCTAGAGGCTTCCAGTAGTAGAACTAGGGTTTGGTTCCAATAATTTTTGTTACCAATCAAATGGGCTTCCCATTGTAAAGTTTCTGGAATTTTTATTCTTTCCAAACAAATTTCAGAATCAACTAGAAACTGCTCCACCTCATGAGTTAAAGAATACCTTCCAACTGCTTCATGAGATACTTGTAAGTAATAAATGTTCTGATTCACTTACACTTAGATATTTATTAGTATGTGTTTATGAATTACTAGTCCTTCTATTTTTATTTTCTGTTTATTTGATCTGCATTTGTTGAGTCTTCTTCATATCAATTGTGTCTTCATTCATTACTGATTAGAGATAAACAGCAGTAAACCTGCACCTGCTTGAATTTAATGAAGTCAGGCCACAACACATGCAGTAATTGTGCAGAGTCAGAGAATGGTGGCTGGCGATTAATCCTTACTGGGGCCTTTCTAGTAAGAGATGAATCTTGCTAAGAACAAATGTTTCCAGGTATAAACTTTAGGAGGTAAATTGTTAGCTTTACAGTCCACTAAATCTTAAGAAGAAACAATTATGGTTGGGCTCTGAAGGCTCATGCTACTCAGGAGGCTGAGATCTTAGAATCATGGTTCAAAGCCAGCCCAAGCAGGAAAGTTCATGAGATTCTTATCTCCATTAAACTACTAGAAAACCAGAAGTGAAGCTGTGGTTCAAAGTGGTAGAATGTTAGCCTTGAGCAAAAGAGCTCAAGGACAATGCCCAAGCCCTAAGTTTAAACCCCAGGACCAACAAAGTAAAAAGAAAAGGCAGTTATAATGCAGGGGGTGGCGGGGAGAATCAATTACAATCAGCAAAATACAGTACTATTGGAAATGGAGATTTAGAAATACTACGTGATTGGCCTAAAGTCCTTCCTTGGGTAATGTAGGATTTACAGCTGAGCCTTACCTGCCAAATGACTGGTTTTGTGTCCCAGGCTCTCCTCCAGATTCTGAGGAGCTCTGTGAGTTATAAGTGAGAGGTATGACTAGAGGAAAAAGTGGGAATTAGGTAGGGTTTTAGAAGACAAACCCAAACTAGGATATAAAAGGATTCTGCTACCAATGCCAAAGCATCAACTTCTGTTGGCCACAGGTTATACACAGGCCTTGTACTTTTTTCTTTTTTCTGAATTTCCACCAATACTAAAAAATCATGCAATCTAGTCAGTATAACGGCCACCAGAAGCAGTAACCATTTTAGGTGAGGCCTATGTCTGTAGTTTTCCACCATCCTCACCACCACTTTGCATTGTCTGTGACTCAGCCCATTTTGTTCATTGGTCATCTTCCCTGCCTCTATAGTTATATAGCTTACAACCCTGCTCTCCATAGAATTGTTTTTAAGTAGGAAAATGATGTGACCTGAATCTGGGATAGCAGAATTTCTCTGGTTGGATCTTGGAATCTGGGATCTGGCAATAATCTTGAGTGTGATACAAGTTTAACAGTAAGGAAGTGGCATGAAGTGAAAGCTCAGGAAGGAACAGATCAAGAGGTACTTTGGGAAGGGAAACTAAATCAAATTCGATAAATGGTATGAGCTGATGTGAGAGGCTAGCGCAGAAGCTCTAGAGAGAGGCAGGTCAGGTATGGTGGCACAGGCCTATAATCCTAGCTATTTGGGAGGTAGAGATCAGAAAGATTAGGGTTTGAGACTAGCCTGGAAAAAAAGTTAGCATTTCCCCTCCTCGATAAGCGAGCTATGGTGGTATGTGCCTATAATCTCAGCTACATGGAAGGGCTAGGTAGGAAGATCTTGATCCCAGGCCAAAAGTACAAGACCCTATCTGAAAAATAACTTAAAGCAAAAGGTTTGGCTTAAGTGGTAGAATGCTTGCTAGGAGTGCCAATACCAGAGATAGAAAAGAGGATTGTGTTTCCTTTAGATTCCTGGTCCTTAGTAGTATGCCTTGACTCAGAAGAAGCATTGAATTGGCTTGAAATTTAAAAATCTATCATGAATGCCCATCTTTCTGGCTCTTCTTTTGGTCCTAGCACTTTTACAAACTTTGGAAGGACCATGCATTGTCCAAATAGATCAATAACAAACCTAGATAGTTCACTACATTGTTACATTGTTCATTGTCAAAACCCAGACAATATGCTGGTGGCTCACATCTGAAATCCTAGCTACTCAGGAGGCTGAGACCTGAATGAGGATCGCAGTTTGAAGCAGGCCTGGGTAAGAAAGTTTATGAGATTCTTATCTCCAATTATCCACCGGAAAACGGAAGTAGAACTGTGGCTCAGAGTGGTAGAGCACTAGCTTTGGGCAAAAAAGCTCAGGGACAGTTAGTGCCCAGGCCCTGAGTTCAAGCCCCACAACTGACAAATAGAAAAGGAAACAAAAACATGAAAATAAAGAGACAAATGAAACAGATCCAACTGTCTGTAACAAAGCAAAACCTTACAAAGCAGCTTTTAGTCTGTTTATAGCAAAACTTTTAACATACTTTAGTAAAGAATAAACCTCTTGTCCTTAGGATCCCAAAGTATTATGTCCTCAGCCCACAGAAACTGAATTGTGGAATTGTGAGTCACCAGTGGCTACTACCTAGCCTGTTCCACTCACCAACCTTTGTCTCCTTCCTATCCCAGGTCATTGAAGATCCTATTCAAGTGGAACGAGTTAAATTTGTATTTGAGACAGAAAATGGATTACTAGGCAAGTATGCCTGGCTGAGCCTATCTTCAGTGCCTGTGTAGATAAGCTGTGTTCCCCAAAGCCAACCTGCTGCCATATCTGCTTAGATGACTTATTGGTCCTGTAGATTTCCAGTCAGGGTTACTGGGCTTCCTCATCTTAGCCAGGAAAGTTAAAACCTGAGAATGTGATCTTCTGTACCCTCTTCTACTTCTCCTCAGTAAAGAGTGGCTTGGATCCTTTCTTCAGGTAAAGTTCAGGGGTACTACAACTTTCATACAAGCTATAGACCACCAAAAATCTTTCCGTCCACTTAATAGCCATTGGAAGGGAAAAACCAATAAAGCCTGATTCAGACTATTGTCTGGCATGATGTGTGAATATACCCACACTACCATTGTCTCAGAAGGCTAACCTCATGTAATAAGCTATGTATTAGGAAAGGGTTAATAAAACTAAACTTGTCCAACACTCATCATTCACCTTTATTTCCAGCTGATGAATGTCACTTTAGATTTTTCTGTGTAAAGACATGCACTATATGACATTTCTGTCTATAATGAAACATACATACAATTGTGTCACATAAGACCATCCCCAGTAACATGGTAGCCATTTTCTTTTGTGTAAGTTCACTCTGGTGTTCTCACAGTTTCTCAGAGCATTCCTCTATTGCTAGCAGCACGTGACTATATTAAGAGGAGTTGCAGAGTGTCCTTTCATTGCAGAAAGGAGACTTAAGCTTAAAAAGTTTTTAATAACAATTTTCCAAGCCCTTCATTAAGAACAGTATGTTTTAATTAGAGCAGCCTCCAAGCTCTCTGGAACTTAAGCACTTTAAAATGCATAAAAACTGGAACAACATACTGTTTAGGGGAAAGGGGAGGTTGTTAGTTTTGGTTTGGTTTGGTTTGGTATGGTTGATTGGTTTGGTTTCTTTGAGACAGGTTCTTGCTGTATAACCCAAGCTGGCCTCAAATTCTTGATCCCACTGCCTCAACTATTATTTATTTCTAAATCTGTAAAATAATTAAGAGCAAATAGTTGAATAGAAAGAACCAGTGTCATAAATTCCTACTTATCTATAACTGTATTACAATTACCCTTCTCTTAGCAGCGTGGTATGTAGAAAGATTTGAATAATTAGCCAGTTGAAATTGTAATTCCATTTTCAGTTCTTTTGAAAGTGAAACTATCACTGCCATGTCTGTTTTGTGAACATAGTTAAAGTAGCATTTTTACCCATTAGAATTGGAGAAGTTCTGTTGAGTGAGGCATCACTGTAGCTTTCATTAAGTTATTTCCTGTCCACTTATCAGCATAATTTTCGCAACAGTAGAGCTTGCTATGACGTAGCAGCCCCTCTTTCAGTTCAGTGCCTAATTGTTAAATGTTCTCTCCTCTGCCTCCAGCTTTGATGCATCACAGTAATCACGTTGACAGCAGTCGCTGCTACCAGTGTGTCAAATTTCTTGTAACTCTTGCTCAAAAGTAAGTATGGGCTTGAAATGCATAGAGGAAAGTGTATTTTAACAGCAAGTCAGATATGACTGTGGGGTGGGGGGGGAGAATCTGTCTCTTTTTGAGCCTTAGTCTGATTAGTCAGAACATTCCTCCTGGGAGGCCAGAAACCTGCTTAGCTGACCCTCAGAAAATGTAGAGAGAATATTAGAAGAGTCACGTCTCTTATCAAATTCCTATAAGAGAAAAACTACCTGGACACCAATGGCTCACACCTGTAATCCTAGCTACTCAGGAGGCTGAGATCTGAGGATCATGATTCAAAGCCACCCCAGGCAAGAAAGACCACGAGACTCTACTTCCTTTTATCCAGGAAAAAAGTGGAAGTGGAGCTATAGCTCAAGTGATAGAGTGTTAGCCTTGAATGAAAAAACTTAGGGACAATGCCCAGGCTATGTTCAAGCCCTGACATTAGCACACAAAAAGAAGAAGAAATAAATAAATAAAATAAAAGCAGGAATTGAGCAAGAGTTCATGAACCTTCTCAAGGTCTCTTCCATTAAGTACTAACTCATTCAAGCTCTGGTTCTCCAGTTTCAAAACAAGCTTCCCAAGGGACAAAATTCTCGTCACCTATAAATTGAACAGTTAAGAATCAAGGCATTATGTGAAGCACTTGGCTTGAGTTGTCTTATTTGATCTTTGCAGCAGTCTCTTGAGGTAGATAAATTAGTTTATTATAGGTGGCTTATATGACATGCCTCAAGTCATAGAGCTAAATGAAAACACAGGCTGGTGGACCCCCAGGTGAAAGTTCTTTTTCTTTTGATTGTGGGGCTGGGAAGGTGGCTCAGTGGCAAAGTGCTTGCCTTGCATGCATGAGGCCCTGGGTTCGATTCCACAGTACCACATAAGCAAAAAGAAAAAAGCCGGAAGTGGCGCTGTGGCTCAAGTGGTAGGGTGCTAGCCTTGAGCTGAAGAGCTGAGCTACAGTGCCCAGGCCCAGAGTTCAGGCCCCATGACCAACAAAAAAAAAAACTTACTTTGTTAACCACTTTTATGTACACAACTTAGCAGTACATATTATTGTACAACTGCAGTCACCATTTAACTCCAGAATTCTTTTCATCTTCCAAAATTGAATGTCTTTACCCGTGCAACATTGAGCCCCATTTCGCTTTTTGCCCAGCCTTTCACAACCATTCTGATTTGTCTCTGAATTTGACTGCTGAAAGTACCTCAGAATACAGCATACAACATGTATCTTTTTATGCATAGTTTATTTGACTTAGCATGTCTTCAGGGTTTGTCCATGTGTCAGGCAGGAATTCTTCCTGTTGCCACATTTTGTTTACTGATGGGGGGATACTTGGAAGGCATGGTTCTTATTATCACTTGATTCATTTTACTCTGACTCTTAAGTATGGGGATTGCCATGTTTGGACTTGAAACAGAATGACAAATCTATTATATTTACTCTGCTACATTTAAACTTCCTATCCAAACTGGGCACCAGTGGCTCACACCTGTAATCCTAACTACTCTGGGGAAGTGCTGAGATCTGAGGATCATGGTTCAGAGCCAGCCAGGACAGGAAAATCCTTGAGACTCTTTATCTCCAATTAACTACCAGAAAACCAGAAGTGGCGCTGTGGCTCAAGTGGTAGAGTGCTGGGTTTGAGCTGAAGAGCTCAAGGACAGCTCCCAGGCCCAGAATTCAAGTCCCACAACTGACAAAAAACAAAAACCTTCCTAACCAGACAAATTAGAACCCAGGTAAAATAAAGCATGAACTATGTTTTCCAAATGATTAGTATTGTGGACACAAATGAATATTATCATCATGCCACAATTGTTGGTTCATTAATTAGACTTGATATTGGTGGTGTGTCGAGTAACATTTCAAATAGTACTGGGGCCACATAATATGTCTAATACTTGCAAATACTCGTTTCACTGTCAGTCTCTTTCCATGTACATCTTCATTCTTCACAAACTGATTTCTTCTATACACTAGTGGAGACAGCTTCCTAAATAAGTGAGGAAAAACAGAAAAGGGAGAAGGGGTTCCCATGCTTTAAAATTATTGTTTCCATAATGGCTTTCATTCTTTAGATTATATCAAAAAGTCACTTATTAAATGCACAAATCTGGCTTTGGGTTTTTTTTTTTTCAGTTTTGTTTTCCAACTTTGAATTTTAGCAGGACTAATTGGGTAAAGGTTGAGGATAAGTGAGAGGCTTTGCACTGCATGTTTACCTTTGCAAGTTAAATGCATTATCTAGAAAAACCAAAAAATGTAAAAATATAATACAGAGACAGCTGACTTAATGAAAGTGGTATATGTTTCTGTGCTACAAAGGTATCATAGATTGGATAGGAATATTTACAAAGAAAGCATTCAGCTAATAAGTCTTCTTGATCACCAGGTGTCCTGCAGCTAAAGAATACTTCAAGGAAAATTCTCACCACTGGAGTTGGGCTGTGCAGTGGCTACAGAAGAAGGTAATTGAATTTTGAACTTCTCTAGGTATAACATAGGAATTAATAACCACATATCTGATCAGAGAAAATCTCCTAAACCTAAATGGTAGACTGACCTCCAGGAATTTTCAGACTTGAAACATTTTTTTAGTACAGCCAATGCCTACTTGTCTGTGTTAAGGTTATGTCTCAATACTTAAGTTTGTGTTCCTTTCTCCATAGGGATATACCCCAAAACCACAGATGGCACTGAGCTCTGGATATTCTTTGTTCTCCTAGATACACTTCTCTGTGATAATACTTAGTTTACATTTTAGGTCTAGTACAGATTAATAATAATTATAAACTAGGAAGGAGAGGGATAATAAGATAGAATGCCATGAAAGTTATATGAATGTGGTCTTTTTTTTTTTTTTTTTTTTTGCCAGTCTTGGATCTTGAACTCGGGACCTAGGCACTGTCCTTGAGCCTCTCTCTCTGTGCTCAAGGCTAGCACTCTACCACTTGAGCCACAGCGCCACTTCTGCCTTTTTCTGTTTATATGGAACTAAGGAATTGAACCCAGGGATTCATGCAAGCACTCTACCACTAAGTCACATTCCCAGCCTCTGAATATGGTCTCTTTGTCTCTCAGAATACTTTGTTGTGCTGAATTCTCCCTTGTGATAATATGAGATGGTTCAGGGCCTAGATGATGTGGATGGGATGAATGACAACTTCGCGATGTAGGCAGCTATGCTACTGTTTCAGTTCTGATGTATCTGTCACTGCAAGGATTGCTGGGCCACTAACGGACAACATAGATATATTGCTCGGCAGAGAAATGACTTACATTTGGGCAGAGCAGTGCAACATATGATACTCAGACTGTCATATGGTTTAAAACTTAGGAACTGTTCCATTTCTTAGACTTAACTATTGAATGATTTCGGGTAACAAACTGAAGGAGGCCAAGTTGTGTACATGCTTTAGTGCAAAGGCAGGAATGATTATATATGGAGCATTTTTCCCTTGAGTTTTTGTTGTTATTGGTGGTGGTGGTAGTCATCGTCATGGGGCTTGAACTCTGGACCTGAGAGCTGTCCCTTAGCTCTTCAGCTCAAGGCAAGCGCTCTACCACTGAGCCACAGTGCCACTTCCGGTTTTCTGGTGGCTTATTGGAGATAAGAGTCTCACAGAGTTTCTTGCCCGGGCTGGCTTTGAACTGCAATCCCGAGATCTCAGCCTCCTGAGTAGCTAGGATTTCAGGCATGAGCCACCGGCACCCGGATTTCCCTTGACGTTTTAAAAGAAGAAAAGGGAGTCCTCCATGGTGTTTTGGGTGGTGAACAGTCTGGGTAGATTTCCATCCTAGGCCTTTTTAGTTCAGATATCTCTTGATTGAAACTGGACGTATGGGGGCTTACTTGCCATCTGATGGCATGCTCACCTTTCATCCTAGATGTCGGAGCACTATTGGACACCACAGAGCAATGTTTCTAATGAAACCTCAACTGGAAAAACCTTCCAGCGAACCATCTCAGCTCAGGTGAGAACTGTCTTTGTGCTTGTGTGCTTTTAAAGCCTTTGTTCAGGGTTTTCAGAAACCACTGCTGAGGGAAGAGAAGTGTGAGTTGAAAATCCCTAACCTTTTGTGCTTATGTTTGAATCTACTGCAGGACACATTAGCATATGCTACAGCTTTGTTGAATGAAAAAGAACAATCAGGAAGCAGCAATGGGTCAGAGAGCAGTCCTGCCAATGAGAATGGAGAGAGGCACTTACAACAGGTACACATATCCCCAGGGACCTGTCTTTGAAAGCACAGCACCTGCACTTTAACTTCTGAAAAGACTCCAAAGTCAAGAAATAAACGATGGTACTCATAGTATTTGTAAAGAATGATAGTGTAGCCCTCTGGCACTGGTACTGTCAGTTGAGAATGCACTAGCGTTGCACAGCTTAACAGCACTGTAATGTGAAAGGAGTGGTAGACTGCAAGATATGTGGCCGTAGATTACAGCCACATGAAGATGGCCCCTTGCACCTGACTGCAGATGTATGGATCCGGGTATTCAGGCTACATGTGCTGATGATCTCTCCTTTGCTCTCCAGCCTTTTTGGATGTGGAAGCCCTCAAAAGGAAAGATGTACTGAAGTACATCTGTTTACAATGGTCTTTGAATAGTTAACACCTAGATTTTTTTTTAACGTTTTCATTATTACCATACAGAGAAAATGAATATTTATGAAACACCTAATACATGCAAAATAACTTAAATGTGAATGTAATTGTGTCTGTTCTTCTTCTCCAGTAACCTGTGTCTGTGGTGCCAGGATAGGACCTGACAGAGTCAGTCACACTAAAGGAAGGCTGTTGGGGGTTGTTTAGTGGTTTCTTTAAGCACTATCTTTGACCTTCTCAACTTGTGGGACAGCCACTACCTGATTTTACAGAAGGAAGCAGGACTACCCAGGCCAGGTCACTGTTGGCGATTTACCAATCACCTGCTTTATCTGTAGAGAGAGTAATGGCAAGCTCCTGTGGCCAGGCTTAAACCCTGATATCTGCAGAAAGTTGCCTCTCACCTGATAACATCCTGAACAGTTTCTTTCCCATCTTCTTAAAGAACTTTCTCTTCCTTCTTACCCCACACCTTCTCTTCTCTTCCTCACAGACTTTTCCAAACTTAGCTGTCCCCCTTTTCCTTTACCTCACATGCATTCTTCAGCTTCCTCCAGGGTTGACTTCCTCTTCTCTATCCGTAGGTGAGACAGCAAGTAGCCTTTGTTTCTCAAGTCTCATCTTAGCTACCTATCCAGCAGCATATGTTGCTACTGGCCATTCCTCCCTTTCTGAAACACTCTCTTCCAGGCCTCCCACAGCTTCTCATATTCTAGGTTTCCTTGGACCCCTCTACTTGTTCTTCTCCAAATAGCCTCCTCCAGAACCCCAAGTCCCCATCCTGTGTCCTAGGCCCTCCTCAGTACTTTCATCCCCACCTATTATAAGCTTCTTTGGAGCTCCAGACTGGATAGGACATCTACCTGCCATGTCTCAGAAAATACCCCAATCAACCTGCCAGTGTCCTTTACCTCAATACCAAGCCAAACCAGAATATAACATCCAAACCAGTACACACACAGGCTGTGGTCAGAAGACCTGTTTCAAAGTTTTCACCTGCCCCTTTGCCTACCTCGAGCACTTCTGTGTCTTAACTCTGCAACTCTTCTGCCTTCACTTTGCCTCCTCTGTGGGTGAAACCATTCTGGGGCTTTTCTTTGCTGTCAGGTAAACACGAGGTTCCTACATAAAGTCCTGCTTGATCAAATCCCTGCATAATTCTCCCTCATCTTTTCCTGATTTTAATTTGTCAGATTTGCTTTTTCTTCTTCCTCTTAGGTTTTTCTCATATATATCATTAAACCCTAGTCAGTTTATGTGTCACTTCCATAGGAAAGTGACCCTTGTCCTTCCCTGTCCCAACTCCAATAACTACACAATTGGAGAGAGAAACAGCCTGCAAACCCCAGAAATACACAGCCCATCCAGCAAATACAGTGGTAATGGTAGTACCTCTCTGCTTGGTACTCTTGCTCACTGGAGTTCTAATTGGAGCCTGTTTGTGGGGGTTGTGACTAAACAAGACTATTTAAGTGAAAGGTTTTGCATTGCATAATCAATAGTCACAGTACGAAGATTGTGTTTTATTACCTTTTAATAGACATAGATTTAATTGGTTAGATGAGAACATACAGAATATGTTCTAATTTCCTATTCCTTCCTCAGGGATCAGAATCTCCCATGATGATTGGCGAGTTAAGAAGTGACCTTGATGATGTTGACCCTTAGAAGACTGTGCCTAGCACCTGACAACACTGGGTGCTTGGCACCTCAAGAAACCAGAATCTCATCCTCAAAGCCCTTGGTGGAGCCTGGAGAGCTGGGAAAGTGTGACTCTGGAGGGCCATGTGCTCTGAAGGAAAGCTTTCTTTGGCCCCTAGAGGGTTGGGAGATGTTGGCAGACAAATTCCAGCAAGTGGATCCATGTCCCGCATGTGGGTTGACACTTGTGTGGAGACCAAGGAAACAGAGCTGCTGCCAAGCTCGTGTCCCATGAGCACACAAGAGAGGGGTAAGCGGTGGCTTTGTCTTCATTGCCACAAGAGAAACTCCTTTGTTTTTATATTTTATGGGAAAAAGGCGAGCTGCCTTTTGGTGTGTGGGGGAAAATTTTTAATGTTACAGTAATATTGAGTAGGAATATCCCATTTAAAATGATGTAAAGATATGTGGTAAAACTCCTTTTCACTGTAAAGTAGTGGCTGAAGAATTGCGTTTACATGGACCTTTGTATTTAATATGTCTCCCTCTCCATATAGCGTTGCCCATGGGTCTGGTTGAGAGCTCTGGGCTTAGGCTTGGACCTTGAGGAAAAGCTATCAGGAACAAAACTGGAACGTTCACTAAGCTCTTGAAGGTACTTTCTGATACGATTAAGACTGAAAAGAGCAATAAAAACACTGTGTTCTGCAGAAGCACAGGCTGCACCCTTGGCCGTCAATCCTAAGGAAGTTATGGTTGCTCACAAAACAGATTTTTTAAGTGAAATTAAAAGCACTTTCAGATAAAATTTTTATCCAGTTTGACTTCTTAAAATTTATCTTTTTAGTGCTTGGAGACATATTGAATAAACTGTAGTCTCAAACCATGTGACCTGCAATCATTTGCTTTAACCTGATCAGATCTGCTGCGGCCCTTTAACATTGGCTGTATATGAAGTTAGGTATCTAGATTGGGAGTCCCTGTTTTCTGAGTTTCATTATAAGTATAATGCTGAGATTTACCTTGAAATTTTATTTCTCCTCAATGATTAGTACCATAAAGGCAAGGGATAAGAGTGACTTACTCAGAAATCTCTAAGAGTGACTGAACACTCATCCATCCAGTTATACTGCCCAGTGTAGCACCATCGCTCATCAGATTCAGAGGCCCGGGCAGTGGGAAGAAGTGGAAAAAGACCTTTCCTGTGTTGTGTACCTTTTATATGTTGAATTGCTTGGTTTCAGCCTTTTTTTGGCCTTAGATACACTTTCTGCTGTATTTTCCACTCACTATGTGCAGAGCTTGGGAACCTTGGGAAGTGCCAGATTACCAGTGTCAGCCAGAGTTGCCAAGTCAAAGAGGCCCAACCAGCCCCAAAGTGCCTTTCTGGTTGTTTTGCATCTGTGGGGGCACATGACAGAGGTGACAACTTCCCTTCTGTGCACTTAGAATAGCCCTTTCTTCCACTGTCCCCTGCAAAAGTCCACTTGTGGAACTTTTGTGGCGAGCAGCCAGACCCACACCCAGGAGGAGATGGAAGGCCAGCATTGGAGAGAACTGTGCCTCCAAAGCACACAGATGAGTAGCAAATTTGGAATGATTCCAATATTCTTACAATTTTGAATGTGAGGTTCTAAAGTTGATTTTAAATACCTGAACACCCCATGCTCTGCTACACACACATACACACACCCAACACACACACACACACAAACACTTCTCTCCAGACCCATCTTTGCTGAAAGATTGTGTGAGACATGCATTGAAATGTTGGCGATGGTATGTATTGGGATATAATCGCCAGCAACTGCACTCAGGAGCCCAAATTCAGGAGTGAAATTGCCACTTCTAGTCCCTTATTTCCTATGGAAACGATGATGCCCTCCACCCTGTACCTGCCGTCTCTCCTCATGGGAAGCCACATCAGGATCGCTGTCCACTCTACGCTTTGATTCATTGTTATGTTGTTGCTGCAATGAGCATCATTTCTGCTTTACTAGCAACCATCCCATTTCCTGTGGCTGCAGTCAACAAACCTGCTGAGGACTGTTTTTAATGTCTTACCACAAAGTGACAATTGTGACAGGCTTGCCTTGGAAGAGTTGTCATTTTTACTGCCAATTTTTTGGATGACGTTTTTATAATCTTTCACAAAGTCTGCAAATCAAGCAGGAATTGCACAACTTACTCAATGCTGTGTGTTCTCAAGAAGCTCCCTGAGTCCAGGCTGTTCGTGGGACCTGCAGGTACCCTGGGACAGATGAGCAAGCACCCTGTGAGCAGCTTGCCCACAGCTTTCCTGACAGACTGGTGTGGCCACTGACAAAAGTTGAAAGACCTAAAGCAGGAGCCATCAGTCGCATGTGGCTCACCCTTCCCTCCCTGCGGACATGGAGGCCTGTGCAGACCTCTGAGCTTCTGAACCAGCAGACTGGAATTTCCCTCTGCTACCTCTGTGTACAAAGTCTTGTTTATAAAATTCCAAAAGAAAGTAGGTAAACTAGGGAGGAATCTTAATTCTAAGCTTGGGTCATGTGTACAAGAGATCTTAGCTTGTAAGAGCATAAAATAAATTTTCCAAACATGAGTGAGTTAGTCTCACAGACATTTTTCTCCAAATACCACAATAGGAGCATGTGGGGAGCCGGATCACAAGGGTCTGAGGAATGGCCCTAGGTGGCGCTATGCTCCCTTCCCACACTCTGCTCTGACTGGTGGTCAGGGCCACTCTGCAGTAAGGATCTGTGGGTGTCCTGGCCCCTCTGAGATCTTCCTCTACCCAGGACTCCTTTGTAAAGCTCGGGCAAGGATGCCAAACTCAGGCTAATCGTCTATAGACATCCTCCTGGAGCTTTGGCTCTCCCAAGGAGTTCACTACCCAGTAAAAATCATGTCCCCCCATTCCTTGCTCCTGTAAAGTCTTCCTTCTATTCTCATTCCTTGTGTCCTGGGTTGCTCACATGAGTTTCTCCCTGGTGTTATTAAAGATCCTTCCCTACAGTCCAAGACCCTTCCTCATGAATCATGGAAACCAACTGCCAACTCTCTGTAGGAAACTGTTTAAGCACAACCATCAGTCTAGGCTTAGCATCAGTCCTGGGTCTTCAGGGAAAGGGCAAGGGGGGGAGGTGTAGTGGAATTAGAAATACAGATCTGATATTCATTATCATCCCTTAACTAGCGAGCACTCTCACATAGGACACCGAATTGTCAAAAGACAATCCATCACTTTTACATTGGCTGTGTGGAGGTAGACATTGCCTAAACACAGTGACCCTTGCCAACATTAGCTGGGACTTGGGAGGTCCTACACTGAATGGGATAACCATACTTTGTAAAGTGGATAAAGAACAAAATCATTTGCTACATGAATTGTATAGGGAGGCTTAGCAGAACAATGTTCCTCCAAACAGGATGGTACTCACTGCCTAATAATGATTCAAATCCAGCCCAAAATGAGTAGAATGAGTTTTGCTAAGGGTCTTTAAAAGGCAGTAGATACGTGTAGGGGCTGCATTTACACAGCCTCCCTCACACTCTTTACTCAGAGACTCTTTACTCAGAGTCTCCCAAAAGACAGAAACTTTCCTTTAGTCCACCTGGAAAGCTTTTAATTCATATTACTCTAGATCTGGTACAGAAACCTGAATGAGAGTGCCACCTACTGCAGGCTGAAATAGAAGACATCCTGGAAGAGCTAGGTTTATCAGGCTTAGTCCTTGTTCTTCTCTGGGGTCTAGTGGACCTGGCAGCCACCATCTCACCATGGGGCAGGGGGCTTGTGCTGCAGTGTGACACCAAGTGTAACTCCATGGCAGCATGATAGCTGGAAAGCTAGTCACATGCCAGGCTTGGTTTCAAGTCAAGAACTTTGACTCCTTAGAAGCATCTGCAGGTTTGTGAACAGCGGTTCCATGAACATTCTCTGTGTTAGGCCCTGTCCTCTTGACTGGGGCCTGGGATGGGAGCAGAGTTGGGAACTTGGGCTCCGTAGTGGAGCAGATCCTAGGATGTGGGGCTTAGGGTGGCTACATGTCGATATTCAGGGTGCTCCTGTAAGATGAGTATCCAGAGGGAGTTCCTGGTCTCCCTACCAGCCCCAGCTGAGCCAAGCACTCTCCTTCTCACTCAAATAAAAGTACATAATCAACCTTGTTACAAAACCTGCAATAAATATCAAGTCACAGAAGCAAAACAGGTCAGAAAAGGTGCTTTCTGTAATTGTAAGGGCAATAGAGAACTGGTGTGAGGTGGACATCCCTGTAATCCTGGCTATCAGGAAGCTAAGATCCGAGGAACTCAGTTAAGGCCAAAGCAAGAAAGTCTTAGAGATTCTTACCTACAGTGAACTGCTCAAAAAGCTGGAAGTAGAGCTGTGGCTCGAGGAGTAGAGTGCTAGCCTTGACCCAGAAAGGCTCAGGAACATCACTGAGGCCCTGAGTTCAAACCCTAGAACTGACACAAAGGCAACAGAGACCCAGTGGATAGGTGAGTGTTAGTTCATTCTGATATTTATTCACATGTGGGCAGCTGATCCTTACACAGGCCCCCTGCACCCCTCACATGCCCACCCAGCCTCCACAAGTGAGACCACCATGGGGAAGGCCCATGCCTCCAGGGAGAAGCCCTAGAGCAAGTAGGCTCTGACTGCCTTCATACCCTGTTTCCTGCAGAAAAAGGTGCCCAATCTGCCACCCCCCTCTAAATCGCCTCACTTCGCACTGTGTGCCTGGCAGGCCCTCTTCCCTCTGGCTCTCTTTCTTCCATAAAATATGGCTGCCAGTGTACACGGTGTAGGGCCAGAATTCACCACCACCACCCCTGAAGCTCAGCCCTGGTCAGCACCACCCAGCAGGCCGCTCTACAGATGGCCTGAGGGCTGGATCTGGCAGCAGATGGCGGTGACTGTTACTGGTCCTTCCTCACCGGCCCTTTCTGTTTCCTCAGAATCCTGGTGCCTCACCACACACGTGTTGTCCACAGGGAAAGCTCCCAGGGTGACTGAGGTCTCAGGATGGGCACTGCAGCTGGTCAGGGTCCAGCCTGCGTCACAGCTCACGGTGACCTGTCAGAGTCCAGGGAGGACAAGTAAGGCCAGGTCCAGCATGCATGGTCAGGTCTCTAAGCCACCTGCTACACTGTCCCTCCCAGCAACCCTCAGTGGGGACCAAACTGTGAACACCTGGCTTGGTTCTGCTACTCACACCCCAAAGGGGCTGTGTCCAACGCTGCCCACCACTCCCTCAGGGTGCTTCAGCCCCAGCATACCAGGGCACTGCAACCCAGACAGACATCTCAACAAACCAAAGCCCCTCCTACTTCCCACTTCCCTACAAGCCACCCCTCCCACAGCCTTCCCCACCCAGTGATGGCAACTCCATTCCCCCAGCAGCTCCACAAGACCTTGCAACAGCCCTCCACTCCTTGTTGCAGCTCATCCCAGACCAGAGCCACCACCCTCAGGTCCCAAACTCCTCCTACCATGGCCTCTAGAGGCTAGCTCTCCTGCTTCAAAAGTTCAAAGTGTGACCCGCTCTCCCTTTAGGGACCTTTTTCCTTTGACTCTCCATGGTTGCTCAAGTGTTCCAACCCTGAGCAAACTCATGGTAGGCTTGTTAAGTACAGAAGTGTAGCTGTGTGTGTTTGAGCACGCACACGCATGCACAATCATGCATGCCCAACCTGGGGCTTGAACGCAAGAACTGAGCCACAGTTCCACTTCTAGCTTTTTTTGGTCAGTTAATTGGAGGTAAGATTTTGTGGACTTTCCTGCCCAGGGTGGCTTTGAATCCAGTCCTCAGTTCTCAGATTCCTGAATAGCTAGGAATACAATTGTGAGCCTGCTTTGTTTTTTAAGGCAATACTGGGGTTTGAACTCATGAATGCTAAGCCAACACTTGACTACTTTAGTCATATGCCCACGTTCACTTTAGTTATTTTTCAGATAGGATCTCAGTTTTTGATTTTGTTTTGGTTTTGTTTTTTGCCCAGCTGGCCCCAAGCTACATGCAGTTCTCTTACCCATGTGTCCCCCCCCCCCCCCACACACACACACAGAGCCACTATTTCACTTGTACCAACACACCCAGCTTATTTGCTTAGATGGGATTTCTTAACTTTTTGCCCCAGGAAGACTCAAATTGAGATCCTACTTCCTATGAGTAGGAGGTGCAACAGGTACAGCATTACATTACTGTGTCAATCCTCAGCATTGCATTTCTTCTTTTTTTTTTGTCAGTTGTGGGGCCTGAACTCTGGGCCTGGGTACTGTCCCTCAGCTCTTCAGCTCAAAGCTAGCACTCTACCACTTGAGCTACAGCACCACTTCCCATTTTCTGGTGGTTTATTGGAGATAAAGAGTTTCACGGACTTTCTTGCCCCGGCTAGCTTTGAACTACCATCCTCAGATCTCAGCCTCCTGAGTAGCTAAGATTACTTACAGGCGTGAGCCACTGGCGCCCGCTTGCATTTCTTTATACAGTATTTATGTATGTTATCCTTAAAGGGATACAGGGGACCTGGAGAGCCAACCTTGCTAATCTGGACAGAAACAAATCAAGCCCACCACACACAGGAGAATGCTGTACAGGACAGCATAGAAGCTCAGGTTCTCCCCACGGCTTGGACTGCCCCAAGAGGATGCAGGCCCCAGCCATCTCCACCCCACCTCCCACATCCCCAGCCCTTTACCTTCTCCAAGGGATTGAAACGCCTGTACTTCGTTGTGCATAGCAGGCCCGGAGCTTGGCAGCAGGAAGCATGGACACTGGCCTCTTTGTGCCCCGCACACCATCTGGGCTGATTAGGATCTCGTTTCCTTGTAGTATGTGGGTAATCACCAAGATTCTCTATCCCCCAATGGGAGCTGCAGCCTTGGGCAGAGGAGGGACAGCTCACACACTGGGATGCCCAGGACCCTCTAGCTTTGTTCCCTTAACCACACCCCTTTCTCTGTAAGGTTCAAACCAGGAAAGCTCTGGAGCAGCTCTGAGTAGAACAGACTTTGGCTTGAGCAGCAGGACTTCCAGCATAGCTCTGCAGCTGACCTGACTTGTAGGACCTTGGGAGAGCAGCTCAACTGCTCTGAGACATAGGTTCCTGGGAATCACATGGTTTCCTCTCCACCAAAGAAGGGGAGCCCTGGGGCAGAGTTCCCAGGACTAGATGTTCAACTGCTCCTCACCCCAACTCCCTCCTACCTCAGGTCTCTTCCTCATCCAAATCCAGAAGTTGAGCATGAGCCTAGTTCTGTGGGCTTAGGAGTCATGTACACCTGGCTGTAAAATCATGGCCAGTTTGCTGGACTCCATGAATCAAGCCTCCGTTTCCCTGTTGACTCACGATAGCATTGACTCACAGAGTTGGGGCTAGGCTGAAGCAGGAACATGCCTGGGAAGTCTCTGTATTGCCCATGCAGGACCCGGGCTCTGCCACATTAGGGTTATGATAACCAGGACCAGAGCCCTTGTCCCAGCTCTGTGGCTTTCCTAAAGGCACCCAGCAACTTTACCTGCAAATGGAACTTGGCATGGGCTACACAGTGAGTGCCTGTGGCTCTGCCAGCTTTGCCAAAGGCCAGGCTTCCTGCCAGGCCAGCAGCCACATGGAGCTCTTGTTCTGGACAAGGCTCTAGCCACTGGGCTCATCTGACTGCTGCTAATCCTATTCCAGCCATCTTTTAACCCCACCTAACCCTTACTATTCCAGAAACTTCCAGCTCCCAACTTAACTGTCTAAGATAAGCTCCTGAGCTAGTGATTCAAGATAATTTCCACAGTCCCCCCAAAACCTCCCTGACACCAAACTGTATCTGAGCCTGCTCTAGTCTAAGAATCAAAGTCCCTAGCTCCAATGAGGGGCCCTCACCCATGACTTCCAGCCACTCTCCTGGGCAGGTTTGTTATAGAAAGTCTATAGAACAGAGAAAGGACTTCAGAGTGATGGTCGATGGCAGTGGCCACCAGAATGCATACTATTCCAGGCTAATAGCTGAGCATTCATGATGAGGAAACTAAGGCACAGGGCTGAGAAGGAACTTGCCATCTACTGAGTGGCAGTTGGAATCAACCTGAGCTGTGCCCCACTTCTGACAGGCCTGAACCGGGTCTCTACACCACACAGCTGGTAAACAGCTCCCAGTGCTCAAGCTGGAGCCCATCTGCCATCCCTCTCATTGCTGCCACTGAGGAAGGGGAGGTGAACCTACCCAAGGCCACATAGCATGCAAGTTGCAGATGCTGTTTGGCTATGGATCCTGAGGCTCCCAAATCATCTGCTCACACTCATGGGGACCAAGTGTGTGGGACACGTCTCCTGAGCAGCAGGAGATAGGGTGTCCTCCTTTCCCTGGTGGGACCAGCCCCTACCTGTGAGGACTTGGTCAGGATCTGGGCAGTGGGTGTAGGTCTTCAGCCCCACCAAGGATGAAGGAGTTGTGTGGATGCTGCAGTTGGCTCGGGGGAGCAGGCAGCATCTGGCCACCGCAGAAACCTGGCTATCTCCAAATGCCAGGCAAATGCGTCTGTTCCCTAGGAACTGAGAATCCAAGAGAGAAATGGGAGCCTGTTGTGAAGAGGTTTGGGGCCTGGGGAACCCTGAGGGACACCATCTGCAAGTTCTGGTTCCTGAGCCTTCAGCACTGCTTGGCACCAGGCAGGCTGTTCTGCCTAGCCTTACTTGGAACCATGATCTCCAGATCTCTCCAAAGTAGTTACCATAATAGTCACCTAACTTGGTCATGTCTTAAGGCAAGGCAGAAAGCCTAACTCACCACTCTCCTTTCCCTCCTGTGCTCATGTGGGTTTTGTCTATGCTGAGACCCCCCCTCTACCCCCTCCTCCCCCCCAGGGGGATCTGGCCCTGCCAGGGCCCTTAAAATTTAGATAAGGATTGGAATCCAGAGGACAGAGGACTGGGCATACAGAGTGTGCAGCTCACCCTCACATGCTCGCCCTGCCGCTTCCCACTCTGGGAGAAACTGGAGCAGCCCAGCAGCTCCTCCTCCGGGTCACAGTGAGCCTCAGCAGCGTGTGTCAGCCTGGGGCTCCAGGATGCTGACCACACAGTCCTGCAGAACAGCTGTCCACCTGCAACAAGACCATGATAAGGAGTCTCTTGGGGAGCACCAGGAGACTCCAGAGAAAGCTTCAGTCCAAGGTGAGGGAGAGGAGCTAAGATACCACATGAAACTTTTAGGTAAAACTTCAGTGTTGTAACAATACTCCCATTCCCCCAGTCCTATCTGAGGAGGACAGTCCTTCTGTAGACCAGGTAGGGGACTGTCACCTCCACACGGGCCTCTCACAGCCAGGCTGGTCTCTGCCTACCCACCTGCCCTGCTCACCTGTTTCCTGGGTGTGGGGGGGCAGTGCAGCCAACAGGTTGGGGGTCTTGAATCGCTCCTCCTCCGGGAACCAGGTGTCATTGATAGTATTGCTGATAGAGTAGTAGATCAGCCTCTGCCTCAGCTCAGCCACAGTGAGGTTTGGCTGGGCAGTGAGCATCAGGGCTGCAATGCCTGATGGGGAAGGGAGAGGTCAGACAAGGTGATGGGCTGGCCTTCCATCCTAGCTGGGAACTCCTTTTAGGACACAAATGCTCACACATGCACACATGATGTGATCTTCCCAAAATGAAGCCACCTGCAATCCCTTGCTTACTGAAAGCTAGAAAGTAACACATCTTGTTCTACCTCCAGGCCTTGGTATTGGCCATTGTGTTCACCAGGTGAACACCTGTTTATCCTCCAAAACCCTGTGATGTAAAATGCACCGTCACTACTAGGTCTGCCCATTTGGTCCTCCTGCTCATAGCCAGGCATATGGAGGATCTGGGCAAAGAGGCCACTGGAATCCTAGTGGTCTGGAGAGTAGTATAGTGACTCACCAGCCACATGGGCAGCCGCCTGCGAAGTTCCACTGTGAGTTACATAGCAAACATTGCAGTCTTTGGAGGCACTGACAATGCGTTTCCCAGGAGCAAAGATGTCCACACAGGATCCATAGTTGGTCCCCAGAGGACCCTGGATGAGTGGCTGGTCCTGGGAATTGATAGCTCCAACAGTGATGACCTGGAATGTGGCAGACAAAGAGCTGAGGGAAAAGCTGCAAGGGCAGACTGATAACTCCTATACTACCTGTTTGAGCCCCATGTAAATGTCTCCTCCTGAGGAAAATCTGGCACCTGAATACAGCTGATACCCTAGCCTGTCCCAGGACTGTCACAGGATGCATACACTACTCCCCATGCCCCATGGAGATTGTACTAAATGGGGAGACAAATTTTAGTGTGGTTATCACTCTGCTGTGGGGCAACACACAAGAGCAAGGCTGGTACCGGTGGTGTTAGGTTGAGCATTTCTGGGAGCCCCTGTTGACCCAGAGGTTGAGTGTGGGGAGTAAGGGGAGGTGGCAGGGGAACAGCCGGGCCGATTTGCCTCTGCACCTTCCCCCATCAGGACCCAGGAGTTCTGGAAATGAGACGGGCATCCTCCCCTTGGTACTTCTGGGCCCAGACAAGCCCATACAAAGCAGTGGCTCTTCAAAAGTCAATCAGGACTGGAGGCAAGGCACAGATGGAGGATTTGATGGGTGGGGGTAATGTGGGGGTATGTTTTGAAGGTGGGACAGGATTAGCCCCAGCCCTTGTCACACTGGGGGTGGAGGCTGGGCCTCTGACAACCTGCAAGGCAGGACATGAGCAGGAAGCCCTGCTGGCACCTACCTCAGGAGATGACGCTGGAGAGTAGGCACAGGCATCTCTCTGAAAGTTGCCCGCAGCGGCCACCAGCACTACTCCAGCCCTCGCCAGGACCTTGCAGGCATTGTTGATGCTCTGGCTGTACCCACTCACCAGGGGCAGCAGCACTACCATGCGCTTGGAGGGATTGGAGACCAGCTCTTTCCAAATAAACTCCAAGCCTGAGAGAACAGAGATGACTGAGAACGAGATGACTGCCCGGAGAGGAACACACTACCTTCCCCCAGCCTCTTCCCTCCAAAATAGTAGTGATGCTCATTATTGTCAACTTGATGACCCAATGATGGGTGAAATGCATCTGGCCAAAGTGGCTGCTGGGGTCTGCCACTCACCCATGAGGATGCCGCTGACGGTGCCCTTCCCTTTACAGTTGAGCACACGCAGGCTGTGTATGTTGGTGTCCTTGGCCACGCCAACACTCTGGCCATTGACCAGGGCTGCCAGGTGGGTGCCATGGCCTTCACAATTGCCCTCCTGCTCCACGAACACAAGGACCAGATGAGAAAGCCACCCGCCCCATGATTTCCCAACAGACCCTGGATGGACTACAATGCCCACCCTTCCTCACCTACAGCTATGGACTGGAAATGGATGGTGATGGCTGGAGAGGGTGGCCATGGTGCTCCAGGTCTGGTGGTCCTTACCTTCCTCCAGGATGGGGCTGGGGAAGGGTGGCTCACCTGAGTCCTGGGCGCATGGGTGCTCAGCCACACCTCCTCAGGCACTCTCTCAAAGTTAGAGATGATGATCCTGCCCTTGATTTCCCGGTGATTAGTCTGGATGCTAGTGTCCAAGAGATACACCTCCACAGGGTCGTCCTGGTCTTCCCATGGTAACATTTGTGTTAGAGGAGAAAGTGGAGAACCGGGAGGGTGAGGTTATGTAGTTCACGTATATCAATGATGGCATGCTCTGCTTACTAATTGTGGGCACTGTTTCAAGGACTGTAGATGAACTCATTCTTCTAAAAGTCCTCCCAAGCTACCTGCTAGTGGGACTATGTTACTGACCAGGCCAGTGAGACATAGAAATGGGGAGCTGTCCTAAGCCATGTGGCTGGCCAATGAGATTGAACCAGGAAACTCCCTAATAGCATGCTGCCTGTTACTGGGTCTTGTTATCAACTCAAATGGCCTAGCTCTACCTTGAGCTCTGTCATTGGCTGGGAGCAGCCCAGGAAGCAGGGCCTCAGTGACCTGCTCCTACTACTGGTTCTCCTGAGGCAGGATTACAGCAGCACAAGCTCTATAGTTGCTCTTGTGACCAACTCAAACTGTTGTTCTGGAAACCAGAAATTCAAAATCAAGAGATCAGTCATGCTACACTCCCTCTGAAGGTTCTGGATAAGAAGCCTCACTGGCCTTATCTTCCTTCTTATGGTCTGTGGCCACCTCCAACTTCTGCCTGTTTCCTCCCATTTCCCGTTCTTACAAGGTTTGTGTTTCAGGATGAACAACAGGGCCTCTCTCTGAATGGGACAGCACAAGGCCTGGCCAGCCTGCTTTATCCCCGTCTGTATGGTACCTGCTTTACCCTGTCCCAGTCCAACAGCTCCTAAAGGGTCTCTTCCAGCCAAGCCCTTAAGAAGGCTACAAGAGGCTCCCTAGCCCTCTCCCCCACTAATCCAGGGAAAGAGGAGGCCATCTTGGGCATCCCCAGGAGCCAGGATGGGAACCGTGTCTACTTTGAACCTGCAGGAGAGCTAGTCACCAGTGACCCAAGAAAAAGACATGCTGTATCCTTTTAGACCTATCTTGAGGCTACAGGTATGGTGCAAGTGGTAACCTAACAAACATGAAGCCTTAGATTCAAATTCCAGTACCACCACCATACCTTATCTGGAAAAGAGGTCTTTCAAGGGAGAGCTCACCCAGGATGAACCAGTGGTACTAAATCCAGTGCAGTGTGGCCTCACACAAGAATGAAAAGGAAGGCTGGGCACAGTGTCTCCTATCTGTAATCCCTGCTATTTGTGAGTCAGAGAATGGGTAGATCAAAGCCAGCCCAGGCAAAACATTCACAAGACCACATCTCAACTGACAGGTCGGCGCAGTAGCACAAGCCTGTCATCCAAGCTACTCAGCAACCATAACAAGGAGGATTGTGGTCCAGGTTCTGGAGTCAGTTTGACAACTTACCTTAAAAAAAAGAAGAAGAATGTATAAATGTCTCAAGTGGTAAAGGGCCTGCTTAGCAAGTATGAGGCCCTCAGTGCAAAGCCAAAGACTGTGAGGGAGAAAACAAAAGAATGACATTTTGTACCAGTAGCTCATGCCTATAATTCTAGCTACTCAGAAAGGAGTATCAACAGTTTGCAGCTGACCTGGGCAGCGAAGTCCTCTAAATTCCATCTCCAATTAACTAGTAAAAAGGCAAGAGATCTGGCTTAAGTGGCAGTGTGCCAGGGTGAACGAGTAAGCTCATGGGAAGTCCCAAATTTAAGCCATAATATCACCAATAAAATGAGTACACAAAGAGAAAGATAGATGGAAAGAAAGAATGGTGAGAGGAGAAAGCAAGAAACCACACAATGATGGGAAGCTGGGGCCGAGGCAAAATGACAGCCCGCCACCATCACCCACCTTCCAGTCCTGAAGACACTGCCTCTGCTTCATCTCCTTGAGCCTCTAAA
The DNA here is from genome assembly GCF_019054845.1 of Dipodomys spectabilis. Classification (NCBI taxonomy): domain Eukaryota; kingdom Metazoa; phylum Chordata; class Mammalia; order Rodentia; family Heteromyidae; genus Dipodomys; species Dipodomys spectabilis. The sequence goes on from NW_024870684.1 coordinate 2,612,612, forward strand.
CACTCAGTGAGGAGGTTAGTGCTGATCACAGCCCTGAGATCCATGGATAAGGAGAAGGCGTTGGGCTCACCCCCAGACCTGAGGCCCAGCACCAAACCAAACCCAGATCTGCAGAGGCTCGTCCAACACTACAGAGTCTAGCCAGACTTCTGATCCTCTCCCAAGCAGCTGCCTTCCCCAGCTCCCTGTCACTGTGACAGCCGCCCAGACACAGCCATTTTCCCAGCCTCCTCCTCTTCCTCCCTCTGCACAGGCAGAGGGAAATGGGGCAGAGAAGCTTGGAGGCCAGGGAGACAGAGACCTAGATGGGGGAAGCTCTGTTTTGAGGACTGAGAGTTACAGAGACCAGAGACTGTAGTCACAGTCAAGTCCAGCCTCCTCCTCTGGCAAGAGTGGCCTGCTGCAGAGATGAGAAAAGGAATTATGAAGGTGGTTATTCAGGCACCAGTGGTTCAGGCCTATAATCCTAGCTACTCAGCTGAGATCTGAGGGTGGCAGTGCAAAGCCCAGCCTGGGCAGGAAAGTCTATGAGATTCTTATTCCCAATTAGCCAGGAAAAATCTAGAAGTAGAGCTTTGTCTCTAGTGGTAGAGTAAAAAAGCTAAGGTATAGCACCCATATCTTGAGTTCAAGGCCCTGATTAAAAAAATTTAAAAAGCTGGGCACCGGTGGCTCATGCCTATAATCCTAGCTACTCAAGAGGCTGAGATCTGAGGATAACGATTCAAAGCCAGCCTGGACAGGAAAAGCTGTGAGACTCTTATCTCCAATAAACCACCAGAAAACAGAAGTGGCGCTGTTGCTCAAGTGGTAGATTGCTAGCCTTGAGCTGAAGAGCTGAGGGACAGCACTCAGGCTCAGAATTCAAGCCCTATGACTAACAACCACTGCCAACAACAACAACAAAATTAAAAAGGTAGAAGAGAGGACCTTAGGCAAATGTCCCTGCATTGTGCACAGAGCACCAGGAGGGGTTGCTGTCCAGAGCGGGCAGAGGAGAGGACAGAGTGAAGATGGGTGGGTGTGGTTCCATTATAGGAAGATGGCGGCCATGACAGCTGCGGTCTTACTGTGGTGGTTCAAGCTATACAACTGGATCCACTCAGGAGAAATCCGACGCATGTTCCACAGGACATTGTGATAATAGTTCCACTGAGGGGAAATCACGTTCCGTCCCCACATGACGCTCTGCCCAAAGGCGAAGGAGTCCTCCTCGATGTATGTAACCTCCCTCAGCCTCAGGACCTGAGGATGCCAAGGACACAGAGTCTCAATTTTATAAGTCACTTAGCCAGCAGTACCTAGCCCTCACCCCATGGGATCACATGAGTACCCCTGAGCCTGGCTCACTGTGTCCCACAGCCCCCTCCCATGGACCAGAGAACAAAGCCAGGGTCCTCACTCCTGGGCTTGGAGGAGGTAGTGGGGAGAGCTGGGACCAGTGTTCCCACAACTGGTAGCTGAGCCCACGTGAGTGGCAGGAGGGATTCAGCTTCCACATCCCATCTGGGAGCCAGGCACTGCCAGTTCTAGGTAGGTTGGACAGTGGGGGAAGTCCCTTGGGCCTGGACTCCATGCTTAGGATGTCAGCAGTAGTCATCCTGTATGTCCACTCCCTTCCTGCATCTTTTCTGTCCTCAGACCACAATGCCAGGCCCCCTGGTAGTGGCTTCCGGGTGCTTAGCCAATGGAGGGAGGGGCCCAGCAGGAATTGAGGGTAATGTGTGTGGGCTCAGCCCTCTCCCTGTCCTGAAGCATACCCCACTCTCTCACCTTTGCTGTGGACCCAGGCTGCAATGCACCAGTACAAGGACACTGGCCAGCTGGGCCAGCAGCTGGGATCCCAGCTCCCCCGTGTGGGGCTGTGTGGTCCCTCTGCACTGGGATCCCTCCTGCTTCAAATGAGGGTGAATGGGCAAAGTACCATAGGGGAATTGGCCAGGCTAATAAGGAAGCTGCCTGAGGAGGCTGGCATCACTGGCATCACTGACTGAGCTAGAGACCCTCAGTACTCAGTAAGTGTCTGCTGTCCCCTGAGTATCCGCCAGGGGGCATGCACAGGCCTCTCCCCAGCCTGAAGAAATGCATGCCTGAGCCGGGTCTCACCATATCCAGTGCACCCATGTTGTCCAGCTTCATCAGGGCGCCAGGAAAGAGGTCTTTGAAGATGTGCAACACTTTGAACATGAAGCCCTGGCTGGAAGCCTGGCTCTTCAGGCGTTGGATAATACTCTCCATCTGCTGCATTGGGAATTCCTTAAACACCACCAGGTAGGTGTTGGGCACCTTCCAGGAGCTCTAGCCCCAAGGGAGGAAAAGGAGCATGAGAGCATAGAAAGAAAGACCCCATCCCTGTCTACAGATCAACTTAGAGCCGAAGAGACCCAGGACATAAAGAGACTACAGATACCAGCTGACTCAGTAAGGCTTAAACCTCTCCACAACACACACAAAGCCCCACTGACATCACCCACAACAGATCCACACGGTTCCAAACATGGCATCCATCCCCTAGGGGAACTGTGGGTGACCCTCAGCACTCATGTGAGCGCACAGCAAGCTGGCTCCACCCTGGCCACTTCCACGACCTCCTGCCTCTAGGTACAGCCGGGCACCGCCTGAGCCCCTGCAGCTCCAGCTGTCCCAGCTCCCCACCAGGTGCACCAAGCCGGTGGCCGAATGAACAGAAGGATCTCCGGGATCTTCACTTCAGATCTTTCCTTCCACTGGAGAAACTGAGACCAGAGAAGGAGAAGAAATGGCATCCACACAAGCCCTCCCCCCCACCTTCCACCCTCACCTCAGAACTCCGATATATGATGGGTGTGGACCTGTGCTGAAACTCCGACCCCTCTGGCAGCTCTTGGGCTTCGGCCCGTGAGGGGCTCAGCAGCAGCAGCAGCAGCAGCAGCAGCAGGGGTGGCAATGGCCACTGTGACCACCCAGAGCCGTTTGTGCCCATGGAGTGGGAGGAAAGGTTTGTGCCCTGGCGCTGACACCCAGAGCCAGGACCTGTGAGGACCAAGCATATGGCCACGCAGGGCAGCTGGGCTGTCTGACTCACTGTGTGGCACCCGCCTGCAGCCCAGCATCTCCAAGTCGGGTGAAACCTAGGCTGCATAATGCTGTATACCTGGAACCCAGGACGGTCCCATCTGATTAAATACTAATGGAGCCCACCCCCTTCCTCACACACCCACAGGCCTGAAGCATCTGGTTTCTGTCTTATCCTGCCCGCCATACAGTGCCAGATTGTCCTGGAAGGAATGGGAGGGATGGGGGTGTAGAACATCCTAAATCCTAATAGAGCTGGACACCAGGCCTGCCCTCAGTTCTCTGCCTCTGGCCTTGAGTTGTCACCCAGCCCCTCCCACCATCCCCTCAGGGATCTGACTATGACTCCACTCAGTCTGATGGCAGAGGCCTCACTTCCCACCCACCTCCTCCCACCGCCTAACTTAGCACCCTAAACTTAGCCTGGATCCCTCTCTGGCCCTCACCCCTTCCTTCTGTGCCCTGCATCCCATCCCCACCTAGGCCTCCATGAAGAGGCATGGCCTGGGTTCTCAGTTCCAGTCTAGAGGAGCTGGATCTTAGAATCTGGGAAGATGCCACAGAGATACCGTCACATGTCAGTGTTGCAAGTGACTGAGTTTGTAAAGATTTCTTTCAGGCACATGTCCAAGAACCCAAAGGGACAAGCATCCAGAAAGCACCTACTATGTTCTAGGCAGAAGGATGAAAGGGGGGACTGGCAGCCCAGCCCATGGGGGCCCTCCCCAGTGGCTTGAGCATGATTGGCAGGTAGCAGAAGATTCTCAGTGCTGAGCTGGGACCTTGGGGGTTCACAGCTGCTGCCCTTCTGACCTGTTTGCAGAGCCTCTGAAGAACCACAGGACCATCAATGGACCAGCCATGGACCAGCAGGATCCTCAGTGACATGTAGAAGAGGGAGATGTACTCCTTTGCTCCTTTTCATGAAGCATCCACCTTCCTGGCACAAAAAGAGCAGCTGTGTTCAATTGTTGGCTAAAAGTGTCAAGTGGAAGTTCTCTTTCCTGTGGCCTGTTGGCAACTGAAGTGTGTCTGCAACTCTCCTTTGGGCAGCTTCCTCGACAAAGCTCCCTCCTCTAGCAAGAATGTCTGGGAGTAGTATCAGCTCCCGAGCCTGTGCTGCGGCCCTGGCCGGTCAATGTAGGAACCTTCTCAATAAAGTTGCTCCTTTATTAACAACAACAACAAAAAAGAATGTCTGGGAGTGCCTGGGCAAAAAGTGATCTCAAACAACAAGATAAATTTGGTGGTTCACAGCTGTAATCCCAAGTGCACAGTGTGAATCCTTATCTGAAAAATAACTAAAGCAAAAAGGGCTGAGTAGATAGTTTGAGTTGCACAGAACCAGCCAAGCAACTGGGAGCCCTGAGCTTAAACCCAAATACGGAAGGAAAAGGAGAAGAAGAAGGAAAATGATGGAGGAGGAGGAGGGGGAGGAGGAGAAGATGAAAGAGGAGATGAAACAAACGAATGTGATGGAGGTGAAGGAGATAAAGGAGGAGATGAAGGACATGAAGGAGGAGGAGAAAGAAAAAGGAGAAGGAGAGGTGGGGAAAAAGGAGGAGAGGAAGAGGAAGTAGAGGAGGAAGAGGAGGAGCTGAAAGGAGCAAAGAACAGTTATCTCTTCTGGGGGAGTTTGGAAAGTTGGCCCTACTAACCCTCATTTTCAAGTCCAAGTACTTGAACGCAATACTTTGAACTTGAACTTTTGCTCAGCTTTTTTGCTCTGGTGTTCTACCACTTGGGCCACTACATCTAGGTAGACATCTTTACCGCTTATTTTGGGAATAGAATTTCCCAGACTTTGCTGCCCAGGCTGGTTTCAAGTCATGATCCTCAGATCCCAGTCTTCTGAGTAGCTAAGGTCATAGGAACAAGCCACTGTTGTCTGACTACATTAATATTTATAAATGGAACTTTAAAAAAAACTTTTTTTGACCTGCCAGTGCAGCTTCAAGTATCTTTCCACTTCCTGCCCGAAACTCCCCAAAAGCCCTAATGACTGTAGCCTGCAGCACGCAGGTTTTTCCCACCATGGCCACCCACTGCTCCATTGAGTTGCCCATCTTTACTCTTCTTATTAGAAATGGCATCTCAGTAACTAAGTCCTCAATGACTGTGTGCATGTGTGTGTGCGCGCACACACAGTACTGAGGCTTGAACCCAAGGCTGGGTGCGTGCTGTCCCTTAGCTTTTTTGCCCCAAGATAGTGAGTGACCTACCACTTGGGTCGAAACTCCATTTCTGGATTTTTGCTGATTAACTACAGAAAAGAATATCATGGACATTCCTCTGCTAGGACTGGCTTTGAACTGAGATCCTGAGATTTCAGCTTCCCTGTTGAGCTACCAGCACCCGGCTTCTCTATAACTTAGTATCTGTTTCGAGCTCTTCATTGGGCCCTGTTAGTAGCTCTGTCAGTAACAAACTAAAAAATGTGTCCACATTCACACCTAGCCATTTCATTCCTTCGGAAGTGATCCCAAGGAAATAATCAGTCGAGGGCATAAAACAACCATTGTGAATAATGCGGTACAGCGAGTGGAGGGTCCTAACACAATCCAGGAAGGACCCCAGATATGTCTGTCAGGCCATCCATGGTCAGGATGCACAAGGGGACAAGGACCGATGCACTTATGCATAAGAAATCCTGCTAGCCAATGAGATCAGCTCACATATCCAAGCCTCACTAAGGCCTGCCAGGGTGTCAGAGGCCCTGGCCTGGCCTAGCTGGGTAGGAAGCAGCACTGGTCCTGATGCTGGGAGCTTCCAGGTCTCTGGCCAGAGCTGCTCAGGACTCAGTTCACTCCACCTGCTGCTCTTAGGGAGGTGTGTTTCTGGACTCTGACTGCAATGCGTGCATTCACCTAGTTCCTCTCTCTTCCAGCATCGCTGTCTGCTATAGTGAAGCTTTCTTCCAGTCTCCCTGAGTGTCCTTTACTTTTGTTTGCCTTCCCTTCAGCCTTCAGTAGCTTGCACACTCATCAGCAAGGGGCAGATCTTGGTCTGTCAATGGGGTGAAATGGCTGGCAGCTGTTACAAAGAATGAAATAGCTGTTTATCTATTGGTAAGAAATACATTTGATATCAAAAGCTATCAATAGTATGTTACCAGCTAGGTACTGGTGGTATTAAATACACAGGTATAATGCTAGTTCCCCTGGAGACTGAGATCTGAGAGTTGTGGTTCAAAGTCAGCCCAGAAAGACAAATCATAAGACACTTATTCCAATTAACTAGCAAAAAGTCATAACTGGCAAGGTGCTGGTGGCTCACACCTGTAATCCTAGCCACTCAAGAGGCTGAGATCTGAGGATTGCAGTTCAAAACCAGCCCAGGCAGGAAAGTCCGTGAGACTCTTATCTCCAATAAACCACTCAGAAAACCGGAAGTGGCATTGTGGCTCAAGTGGTAGAGTGCTAGCCTTGAGCTGAAGAGCTGAGGGACAGAGCCCAGGCCCAGAGTTCAAGCCTCACGACCAACCAAAAAAAATTCATAACTGGAGATGTAACTCAAGTGGTAGAACACCAGCTCTACCCCTTACAGAACCAAGCCAAGCAAGAGTAAAAAGCTTAGAGTTCACATCCAGTACTAACTAAACAAATAACAAAACCAAAATGATACAATAATCTCATTTTAGTAAGAGTGACATATTGGATTATTCTGTTTGCATTACTGTGACTTCTGAGACTGGAGAGAAAAGACTGATTTCATTCATAGTTCTGCAGGTTCAAAGGCATGGGCTGGCTTTCATTTGATTTGGATGGCAGTGGCAGCATATGTGAAGAGGAACAAAATGCTCACAGTTCCTGTCTGGGGGGAGGGGCTGAAGGGGAGAAGGAGCAGGAAGAGTAAGAGGAAAAGGGAGGTGAGGACAGAAAAAGAGAGGAGGGTAAGGGAGAGTCCCACAATCCCTTTCCAGGGGTATACTCCCAGTAATCAAAGAGCCTCCCATAGGCTCTCTCCTCCAAAGATTCCATCTTCCAACTGTAAGAACACAACTACTGAGTCTTCAATTACAGGGGACCCTTGGGAGATGCTCCAACAATTAAATATACCCTCATCCCAACACATTGGTATAGACAACGTTCTCCTGTGCAGGCAGATGAGGCTGAACAGGAGGGAGTCTCCATGTCTGCGTTCAGGAGTTCTGACATGGGATGAACAGGGGTCAGGCACCCCCCTCCCCTCTCCGTGTTCATTGGCACCTTTGTCAGAACATTCCTGCTCTTCTGAAGCATCTAGCCCCACCTGAGGGTTTAACAGATGGAGAAATTGAGGACCAGAAAGGGAAATATCAACATCACAACGAGGCTAGAGGCAAAGCAGATCTGATTTTTCCAGCTGTTTCTTGGGAGCCTCAAGGGGTGGGGGCAGGGGGGTAAAGGTTGTATTTTGTCCCCAGAAGCCCCAGGCTCCTCCTTGAGCTGATGGAGCTGGAGGTGCCCAGATTCAATAAGGGCTGGCAAGTAGGAAAAGCTGCCTGCATATCTGTCAGAGAACTGTCTCCCTCATGAGGCTATGGACTTGATAGAAGATAAACCCTGACTGGGTCACCTTGGTGTGCCCAGCACCTAGCCAGAGCTTGATAGGTACCTGAAGGACTGATTAGGTTAGTGCCCAGCACTGCTCTGCATGCTGGGTTACAGCAGTGAAGGTGATGGGCAGACACAGAGTGTGGAGATGGTGTCATCTGGACACCAGTGCTGAGGGGAGGGGACGCACATTGTGGGCAGGGAAGGAAGAGCTGGGCTTGGACACAGGGCAGTGTGAAAAGCTCCTTTGAGGGAGGGAGCTGAGGAAATGGGCTGTGAGGACAATGTAGTGTGGCCCCCGGGGGCAGGGCTGCCCAGCAGGAAGGCAGTAGGATGGCCAATGTGGGATCCAGATCTAGAAAGGTTTGAGTCCCCTCTGGGAACAGGGTGTGTGACATCAAGTCTGCAGAGTGGACACAGGTTCCAGAGGGACAAGGGCAGATGGGAGGAGAGTGCATCTGAGCAAGGCCTCCTAGGTGCAAGGACTGAGTCCCCAGGGCCTGTGGTGAGGGCCCTCCCAGGCCTGCTGGACTCCCCACGGGAGACACTGGTCACAGACAGGGTTAGGGTAGCCCAGGGGGAATGTGATGTGTGTCAAGGACTTTGGAGGACACTGAGCTGGGAGAGGCAGCCCTCAGCATCAGGAGGGATGCTTCATGGCCTCTGGTGCTAGAGACAGGCAGATGTGGGGAAAGCAGATGCTCAGGACAGGGAGCTATAGAGCCATGGGGAAGGGTGTGTGGAGAGAGGGTGCTGAGGATGCGGGCTGCTAGCATAGGACCAGGAGGGCTAGAGCACAGAGGAGCTGTGAGGAAGGAAGGAGGGACAGAGGGACAGGCTAAGAGCTTCTTTCTCCCCATGAAGTTCTGGAGACTCTGTAGGAAGCAGTGGCAGTGCCCAGCTGCACCAGCAGAGGACACCCAGTGGCCAGAGTGAGGCCCTGCAGCCTGCAGCCTGACAGGCAGGCAGGGCAGGGCCCACCTCAGCCTGGGCAGCACCTGCTCCAGCCTTCCCACCAAAGCCCACAGGGAGGTGGTAAGAGCATGGTGGTAAGAGAGGCAAAGCACACAGGAAAGGCAGGTTAGGTGTGGTGGGAGCCCAGACAGAGGGCAGTGTGTCCCAGCAGCCTTCCTGGAGGAGGCAGCTCAACATTGTGGTCCAGCTGTAACAGGCAGCACATCCACAGAGCACAGCTGGGTCCACTTGGAGAAGCTGGGATTGGGGGTGCAGGGTCGATTTTAATTTTAATATTTCAGACCAAGACAAGACAGGGCACTTCCCGAGGGTAGAGGGATTCTGGAAGCTTCTGAACAGAAGAGAATCTTGACTAGCTTTCTGCTATACATACTGATGCATGGACTTCTCTAAGCCTAACACAGTTTGAATGCCTGCACCTATTTCTCTCCTCTCTTCTCTTTCCTGGAAACAGGCACTTGTGGGGAGAAGATGGAGTTAAGGCCTCTACTCTCCTTTTCCTGCTCACCTATGAGCCTGTCCATAATTAGTGAACACAACAGCTAGGCACGAGCCACAGACACTAGGTGGCATCAGCAACCAAGGTAGATAGGATCCCCGCCCCAGGCAGCCCCCACTTTTGAGGAGAGAACCAGATTTGAAATAAATGCAGCAATGGTACTCACAGATACTGGCTGAAATAAACTATCCACCTTGTGGGTGGGATGGGAGGGAAAAACTGGGAGAGAGGGAGGGAAGGGTGACAAATTCCAAAAGGAAATGTATTTTTTGCTTGACTTATGTAACTATGACCTCTCTGTTTTAAGCATTTTCAAATAGAAAAGAATAAAAAGATTGCAGATAACCTAAAAAAAAAAAAAGAAAGAAAAAGACCCATTGCAACAATGAGATGTAGAAGACACTATGTTGAAAAAAAGTAACTTTACCATTTAGGCAGGGGTGTGGAGAGGAGGGGAGGGGGGAGGGGGGTAGTTGTGGAGGTGGAGGGAAGGGATGGTAGGGGAAAAACAAAGGAGGAGGCAACAATGCTTAATAAGAAATGTACTCATTATCTTGCTCATGTAACTGTAACCCCTCTGTACAGTATTTTCACAATAAAAAAACATTTAAAAAAAAAACAACTGAGGCAAGTGTGGAAGTTTTCTGAGAGCTCCTGAGAAGAACCCATAGGGGCACGTGGGTGGTAAGGGGATGGGACAACCACCCAGGGGGAGGGGTGGCCCAGGGACCCCCAGCTGAGCCAGCTCCTCCTGCTGTGTGTCACAAGATCAGGGCTAGCCCACACCTGACAGACCACAGCACCAGCACCAGCCAGGAGAAGCACAGCTCCCACCTGGACAGCCTGGATGTCCAGAATAGGTCCAGGCTGTGCATTTCATAAGCTCCCTGGAAACATGGATGCAGCCCAAGATAAGGGCACCACAGAGTCGTGCACTGATGCAGCCTCTCTGTCTGAGTGGCCCAAGCCGGCCATGTCTGCTGTGCAGCCACCAGGCAGATCAGTGCCTAGCTAATGCTGGTCCCTCCTCCCCTATTTCTTCATTTTCAATGAGTTTTACATATCCTTTGGGACTGCAAGGTCACTTCCTCCAGACAGCCCTCTCTAGACACTTCCTCAGGACAGAGACATGTCTGTAGTCCCTCCCCCCCATCTTCACTCCCCTCCATGGCTATAGATAGGGTGGTTTCATCCATATGGCCACTAAAGAGGCCTCTGTGCTGGGGAGAGGTCACAGTTAGATGAGGAGGGAAGTTTGCAGCGGACTGTGGAGGCAGCACAGACAGCCTTGGCACCAGTGGTGCAGGACCGCAGCTGGGACCCAGAGCTGAGTGTGAATCCTGGCTCTACAATTAAACTCAGAGTGTCCAGACCACCATACCCTCCCTATTCCCAGTTTACTTATTGGTGAAATCGCTGCAATAGCTCCAATCTCACTAAAGACAAGTAAAGCTAAGTGAGATGGTAGCTTTGGCAAAGCTTCTGATCCATGGCACAAGGCACAGGAATGAGGCGCATGAAAAATGAGGGAGGGGGTAGTGCATGATTAGTTCCTTCCACCAGGCAACCACCCAACTGTGTCACCCAGATCCAAACTCCCCAAGGGCATGTTCCAGGTTGGCATTAGTGCTGGGTGGGTGGGAGTAGCAGGAGGAATGTGCCAGTCCAGGGCCCAGCTCTCACCCCAGGCTAGGATATTTCCATCTCCTCCTCCCCTCAATCCCCGTTCAGGGTGATGGCGGCCCAGGGAAGGGCACCTGGGGGATGGGCAGCAGCTGTGCGGTGTAGCGCTGTGACCTGAGGTGTCACCCCATGAGCCAGCAGCCTGGCTCTTTTTTGAGGTTGACCCCGGCAGTGAGGACCCTACCAGGCAGCAAAATCACAGATGTCCCTGGAGACATGGAGTGGCAATGGCGGGTACCTCATTGTACAGATGAGAAAGCCAGGATTGGGGGTTCTGAGTGTGAATGTGAAGACAGAGAGGAAGAGGAAGGGGAAAGAGAGAAGAGAATTGCGGAGGGGGTCCTTCTGGCACCAGGCCGTCTAGGCTGGCCTGCCCCACTCTGAAAGACAAGCAGAGTTATGGAGAGGAGGGCAGGGGAGCATGGCCCCCTCCAGATTCCATCCCTGGAGTCTGGCTCCCAAGCACCTCTGGTCATTCGTGCTTGTCCCTGGCCCCCACTTCTCCTCCTGCTTCCTGTCTGAGGATGCCAGCCCAGGGTGGGGATCAGTGGGCTGGGGCCCAGTGGTGAATGGCTACTTGCGCTACAGGAGATGGAGCTGTCACAGTGGCCTTGCACATTGGCTGCAGAGAGATCAGAGGCCTTGCCGGGGGATTTCCCTTCCTGCCTCACTGGCATTTCTTCTCCTTTCCCCAGGGTCATGTTTGCAGAGACCACGGGTTTGTTGTAGAAGAGACTGAAGGCCACTTCCTGTACACCTGTGTTTACAGCACTACAGGTAGAGTCTGCCCATCAGCCCCCATGTGCAGACCCAGGGCTGTTGCTGCTTTGTAGAGAAGCTGCTTGGCAGGCTGGTCCTTCTGAGAAAGCGGGGACTGACATGTCCTAGTGAGAGTGAGGGACACCTCCCCTCCTCCCAGAGCCCCAAGTTCTACCTGGGACCACCGTGCCTGCCCTCCCGAGGTTGGACTGGCACAGTGCTGGAGGAGCACCCTTACCATCAAGTCACGTGCTTCACGCTGGTCTCCATGACATCACAGGAGGCCAGGAGTGAACTGCTTCCTGGGGACCTAACCTTATGTTTATTTCTGTCAAAGAGAACCACTACCATTTTCGGAATGCAAAGTATTATTTTGTGATCATGATACATGTCATACTGTTTACATGTGATACTATGAAGGAGGATCCCACCACGCAGGTATAATCTCTACTTATTTTTCTGTTCACTTCTGCAATATGGATACTTTATGGAATCCCACTCTATGTCTGTGTGGAGCGAATTCAGCTGCAAGTGCTGTACCCTGAATCAAGAGAGGTGAATTTTCGCACGTAGGTAGAATACCTGAGGTGTCTGACTAGATCACTGGCTCAACAACATTAAATCTAGCATTGTTGGGATTCTTTTGCAATTTCCCTCAAGTTACAATATGGCTGAAATGACACCACATCTATTTTCAAGGGCCCTAAAGGCAATCACTTCTATATTTTTATTAGGGCATCAAAACATTTTTCTTTTTTTTAAATCACTCTTTATTGCACATTTACAATATACTTGACAATAGTCTAGTTAAGTGAATCATTAATTACAGTTTGGGCATGCATTACTCATTTAGATGACTAAAATCAGTTATTTTTTGTTTCTTCAAGTGATTCATCCTGAAATTGGGAAGGGTTAATATGGCTCTCTAAAGCATCTGCTGTGAGGGGTTAGTTTCATTTTCTTTGTTATTGTGTTGCTTATTACAATTAAAAATCTTGTACTGACCTATTTTTAAATCTGTACAAAAAGGATACTCAGTTTTTGATAGTAGTAAGGGACATAAGTAGAGATAATTGGAAACCTAAACAATACACCCTGCTAGATTAGTTCCCAGAGAACATCATTAATCTTTAATGCATCTCATTTGCCTAAGTAGTGATTGACTAGCTTATCAATAAAGATACTACCTACCCAGATTATCATCTCACTTTATACTTTCACTATTTTTAAGTGGAAGGAAAACTGCAGCCTTTTACAATCAAAGTATCAAAGTGACCTTGTAAAATAAGATTCCCAAATCCCAAACCAAGAAGTATAAAATTAATAGGTCACTGTTGCTAAATTCTGGATACATTAATTATTGAATAAAGTTTAGTTTGTTACATGAAAGACATTAATAAATAAATCCATTATTCCCAGGCTTTCCATAAATGCCAACAGTCATATAAATTGTTGCAAATAACAACATTATAAACACATTTTAAAAACACATTTTAAAAATGTGTAAGCAATTGTTATTTACAACATTTACGATTGTTCAATTGTAGTAAGATATGACAATTCCTAAAACGGAAAGAAAAAATAGCAAAGAAAGCAGAAAACAATGAATCCAATGACCCAATTCACTGAGTAAATATAGATGATCACCATATCCATGTCAAACCACCATCCACGGCTATCGTCCTCGAAGTGCTCATAGTCCATCCTGTGTGCACCATGTGGGAACTGCCTTCGTGTAACTGGAGCTGCACGTCTATGGAAATCCCCAAAAAGATGGAATCTTTTTTTGCAGCTTGGTAGGGGCCATTTTGCAGAGCTGGATTTCTGAAAGCTTTGTTTTGTTTTCAAATACTCCTTAGTAAAGAATGTTTTCGTGGCATTGTTCAGTTCTGTCTGGAAAAAGACTCTAGAAATAATTGTCCGACACAGTGGGCAGGGAGTATTTGCAGGATTGTCTTTGGCCAGAGTCCGGAGGCAGGGCTCACAGAAGATGTGGTGGCAAGGGTAACACATGTAAGGGTTGAAGTAAACATCCAGGCACACAGCACAGATGTAGCCATCCTTTTCTTCTGCATATTCATTGTCATCATCTGTACTCATCTCATTATTCAAGGTCTGCTTCTGTAGCCATCTTTCATGCCTCCGTTGCTTCCTTCTCAGACTCCTCCACTTGCTTCTTTCTCTTTTATTCAGCCTTTGGTTAATGGTGCCTAGTGAAAAACTGGCGGAATGCAGGAAGTCCAGAGGAGACAGCTGTTCTTCTTGCTCTGAGGCCTCCAGCATGCTCCTCCCAGTGGAGGGCAGATCCATCACAAAAGTCAGGTTGCTGGTATTAGTAGTGTGGTCAGAGTACACTGAAGAAGCTTCTAGTCCACACTGAAATTCTCCTCTTTGTGTCTGGGTCTCACGGGAAGCCACTGAAAACCTTTGAAGCAGCATATTAGGATCAAAACGGGATGGGTTCTGAAAAGAACAGCTATTTTTACTAGACTGTAAAGGCAGTCCTGAAAGGTCGCTGGGCTGTGTTTCATTTAGCCTGGGGTAAGCTGTAATCTTACTATGTATTTGGTACAAAGTAGGTGATAAAGTCCGTTTCTCACTGATGTTCAAATCTAAACTATGTGATTTCCTATGAAACGTTCTTGTGCATCTGCCAGTCACCAGCTGGGGAACAAAAAGCTGGTATTTGGGATCTGACGTTTTGAAGAGCAGTTTTTCATTCTTCATCTCAAAGTATGTGGCCCGTACCTCTAGGCAAAGTGCTTCTGTTAATCTTCCAAGACCATTATTATTTTGGGCCATATTTAAAAGCTTATGGTTTCTGGTTTTGGAGCTACCACCTGTCAGCAGCGTTTTCTTGTCACAACCTGACTGAACTCTGGGATGTGACATGGATATCAGCGATGGTCTCATTAGTCCGTCTGCCTGTGCTGGTTGATAATCAGTCCAGCTCTTAGAGAGATGGACAGCTGCAAGCTGGCCACAGGAACATTTTGGAGCGCTGACAAAATTAAAGCCCCCTAAGCGAGCCCTACAAAAAGGGCAATTCAGTTTTCCAACTGTCCACTGGGCTCTTTGTACCAGGCAGGTTATCCATTCTGGAAGGGCCTCTGCATTCATGTGCCACAGGTGACCGCTATGCTGGGCATCCAGTGACTGTCTCTCCTTAATCACCTGGTTCTCAAGATAATTCACGAAGCAACCAGAAGTTGCTATACAGTTTCTACATTTCCAACAACGAAGAATACTTCTTTCTTGTGGCTTATGTGTTTTAGTTGTAAATTCTTCACTTCTTTTCATCTGGTAATTATTCAGCATAAAGGAAGGCAATGTTGAGTCCGTCCTGATCACATTTCTCCATTTGTTCTTTCATTGTTCATTCATGCAACATTTATTGAATGTTAACTACATGCGGCGTCCGCGTCCCTCAGCCGCCCGCTCCGCGCCCTGGCCCTGCGTGCCCGGCCGCCGGGCTTGGAGGACCCACGCAGCAGCGGCGGCAGAGGAGGCAAAACATTTTTCAATAATAAATCCCAACATATTTCTTTTGAACTCTCATTTGCCGAAAGTATATATTAGGCTATCTCTAACAGGGGGGACGAAATACAGCAACAGAATTGTCATGATTAGCTATGGATTAGTCCTAATTTAGCAGCTGACAGGCACATGATGGTCCCCCACCCACCCCCTCCCCCCAAAAAAAAACAAAGAAGAAGAGAATTAGCAGTAGCTGGGTACTGGCTCTAGTCTTTCACAATGTTTTTTCCCTAATTATATATTACTAAAATTGTCCGTTTCAAGAAATCTTAGACCCATCATTCACTTCACAAGGATTTACTGAGTACATTCTGCTTTGGACACTTAATTAGGCACCAAGTCCTCGCCTCTAAGCAGCTTACTTAGTTTCTGAAACTGGAGATAGAAATTCATCAAGGAAACTCAGAAAGAACCATATAAATACAATTCTACTCCAAGCTCAATAGAGTGAGCAAGTGGGAGGGGACTTGGTTCACACAGCAAGAGGACAATTGGATGGTGGTGCACTCTCCCCTGCAGAGCTGGGGTGCAGCTGTTTAGCCAATCCCCTATCTCTGGGCATTATCAATGCCCAGCCAGCACTCTTCTATCAGTGCATCTTGGCACATATGTAAGACTACCTCCTTTGCATAAATTCCAGGGTAGCTTAGCCACTCCTATATGTGGAACTGTGACTGAAGGGGAAGCTCCTGGCTTAGGCAGGGCCACACTGCTGGGGTGCTCCAGTGTCCACCAAGAGACCTTCCAACAGGGAAGCCAGGGCCCCCTTCCTTACTCCCCCATCTGTCTCCAGCATGGCCCCTCTTCAGCCTTGGCTACTATTTGTCCTCAGGTTGTTATTGGGGAAGTTGGTTGCTGTTTTCACTTGCATTCCTTTGTTCCTGAGGTGGATGCTATTTCTATTTGCTTTAACAGGTCTTTCCCTCCTTTCCAGTCCTGTCTTTCTGGTGTCTGTAGTGTGTGTGTGTGTGTGTGTGTGTGTCTGTCTGACTCTGTGTCTATGTGTCTATGTCTGTGTATCTGTGTGTCTGTGTCTGTTCTTTGGGGTGTGTGTGGAGTGTCTATCTGTTCTGTGCTGTGTGTGCGTGTGTGTGTGTGTGCGTGTGTGTGTGTTGTGGCATGGATTTTTCCCGTAAGGCTGGTGCTCTACCATTTGAGCTACACTTTCACTTCCTCCTGTCTGATTCTTGGCACTCTCTCATCGTAGCCTCTGTTTCATGTATTAGATAGAGCCTCCTTCTTCTGTGGAAACTAGAATTGTACCCCGGTCCACGCAGCCCACTGGGGTTGCCACGGAGCAGCACTCAGAGTCCTGCCCCTCTCCCTCCCCCCATGCCTACTCCCCTCTGTTGGCAGAGGTCCTCACTCATGGAGGTGGGCAGTGGTTTGCCCTTCCTGTCCCTCAGGCCCACTCCCCAGGCAGGTGGCATCCTCCAAAGCCTCCTGGGCTCAGCCCTGACCCCAGGGCCTCCAGGGGAGGGAGAATTCCAGTCAGGGATGGGTCACAGGGGGTCACTGACCAAGCACAGTCTTAGGAAATCTTTGGGAGCTAGAACGGAGGAAGGAACAGACAGTGGATGAAATCTGCCTCTTCCCAGCCCTGCTGGCTAGAGTGACCCTTGCCGCCCATTTGCCCTCTGTCCCAGGCTACCCTGCTCTGGGTGACAGGGAGGATGCTCAGATAGCTTAGAGCTGGGAACACTTGCAGCTGTGGGGCCGGTTACCCACTCCAGGGCTTCCCATTTCCAGGCCATTTGTCCCTCACTTGCTGTCATCCTAGGTTGAAACTGAACTGGGCATTTTCTGGCTCCCTGGGGGAGTCTCATGACAGCTGCTCAGCAGGGTCTACCAAACCATATTTGGGAAATATTGGCAACTCCATGCATGGATGCTGACCCAAGGCCATACTGGCTTGTGGGCTCTGGATTTGGTCTACACAGCTTCAGCTCAGCAATGATGAGGATAATGATGACTGCGGTTCACTGGGGCTGGCTGGGCACTGCCCTCAGGCTACACACTCAACACATATATCCTGTCTGATCTTCACAGCATGAACATCTTATATGTATGAATTCTTTTCTTTTCTTTTCTTTTTTTTTGCCAGTCCTAGGATTTAAACTCTGGGTCTGGGCACTATCTCTGAGCTTGTTTTTTGCTCAAGGCTAGCATTCTACCACTTGAGCCACAGCTCTACTTCTGGCTTTTTCTGAGTATTTTATTCGAGATACAAAGTCTCATGGATTTTCCTGCCCAGGCTAGTTTCAAACCACAATCCTCAGATCTCTGCTGCCTCAGTAGTTAAGATTAATTCTTATCTACTTTATGGCTAAGAACATCCAAGCCAGACACAGTCTGCATTCTTATCTACTCGGGTGGGAAAGATGGAGGAATCACACACTGTTCTAAGCCAACCCAGGCATGAAAGTTTATGAGACTCCATCTCAACCATCGGCTGAACATAGTGGTACATTCCTATTGTTGTACAGTGAGAAGACAGAGAAGCCACATTTTGAGAGGTCAAATTTGGAGTACCAGTGGTCTGCAGATGGACTTCTGTCTTAGAGTTTGCAGCCCAGTGAATACACTTAACACTGTTAGAAAACTGAACCATGACAGCAGGAAAGGAAAGAAAGAGCAGAAAAACAATACCAACAAACCATAGCAGTTCCAATGGAGAGCTGAAGTGGGAGGAGGGCCAGGAGACTAGAGGCATGACATAATTGTGCCTGAGCTGGGCCAGCCTAAATAGAGCCAGGGTCAGGAGGCAGGATCACAGGAAACTTGAGAGTCTCCCCAGTTCAAGGCACAAGACTGAGAGGTACAGTAGCCTATCAACCAGGTCCCCACCACTGCCTCTAGGAATTCAGGCATGCCTTTCACCTGGGAGGTGGGACTTCCCCTTCCTCAACCATGAAGACAAGATGGTGCCAGTTAAACCCCATTCTCAAGCCACCACATGGCCAACATGGCACCAGTTAGACTTAGCCTCCCCATTTCACTATTATTCCAGCTAAGCGGGGAGCACAATGGTTGGGTGTGATGGCATACTTGTCATTCCCTAGGCACCAATAGGAAGATAGCAGCTTAGGCCAATCCAGACATCATAAGGTCAGACCCCATCTCAAACATAAGTTAGATAGGGCTGGGAAGTTGGCCTGGCTGGGAAGTTGCCTCAGTGGTAGAGTGCTTGCCTCGCATCCATGAGGCCCTGGGTTCAATTCCTCAGTCCTGCATAAGCAGAAAAAAAGCCAAAAGTGGCACTGTGGCTCAAGTGGTAGAGCACTAGCCTTGAGTTGAAGAGCTGAGGGACAGTGCCCAGGCCCAGTGTTCAGCCCCCATGACCAACAAAACAAAAAACAAATAAAAAAACACCCTTAGATAACAGGGGGCTGGTGGTCTAGTATGGTGAGGGAACAGAGAAGCCACATTTTAAGGGGTCAAATTTTGGAGTCTTTATTAAAAGGCCAGAGACTGCAAGATAGAGTCCTGACCAGCAGCCAGTGAATACACATAACACTGTTAGGAAGTTGAGCCATGAAGGCCAAAGTGGAAGAATAAACAAAAACAATATTAACACCAATTCAGCACCTGCCTTCAGGGATTCAGGTATGCCTATCACCTGGGCGGCAGGAGCTTCGCTTTCTCCGACCATGAAGACAAGATGTCAGACTCTACCATCTACCATGTGGCCAAACTGGTGCCAGCCAGACCAAATCTCCCCACTTCATTGGCATGGCTCAAGTGTCTGCCTTGCAAATACTGAGTTAAAGAACCTCAGAACTGCCAAAAATTAATTAAGTGCCAGGGAAGCTAAGTCTCTTGGCCACAGGCTCAGAGGTAGCCAGGATGAACACCCCATCCTGAACCCAGGGCTGCTTTTCCAAAGCCAGCTCCTGCCCCCTGGACTGGGGGTCCTTGTACCCACGCTTACCACCTTGAGAGTGGGCGCTGGTTGTTTGGTTCTGTTCAGTCCATGCCATCATGGACCACTTCCTGCTTTGCTAAGTATGGGAATAGGAGGGAGTCCACAGAGATGAGTCCTCCAATGCTCTCCCAGTCCCCACACAGGCAGCCTGGGAAGAAGGCTCAGAGCAGTTGCACACAGAAGGGCTGGAAGACAAACGGACTGGCATGAGTCCTGCCTGGGAGGGGGGCCAGTCCAGGCCCCAGGGAGTGGGGGGAGAATTTGAGCCAGGCTTTGAGGGATGGAGTGGCAGTGGTGAGGGGTGAAGGAAAAAGGGCATCAAGGAGAAGGGGACAACTGAGCAGAGGCAGGGCAGTGTGAAGGTTGGGGCTCCAGCCATGGTGTGGAGAAATAGTGGGTGAGTCAGCCATGGAACCGTGGTGGAGCAGGCAAAGGGGGGCGGGGGATTGGGGCCACGATAAGGACCGAACTCTCTCCCCTTCCTGGTTGCAGGATGAGTGCTCCCACTGCTCCAATGATGGTTCAGTCACACTGTTAGGTCTGCCTGGGGAAAATGGCCCCTTCCCTTTGTTCTCTGCCCACGCACACGGGCCACTTCCATAGAAGTCCTTACCCAGCATCTGTAGCCCAGGTAACTGGTACACATGGGGACAGTGGGTGGTCCCCCAGGCTCTGCGGTCACTTCCTTTTCCTCTGAGGTCACATCTTCATCTGCCCTTCACTATGGCCACACTTCCCCTCCCTGCCCTCCCCACTATATAATGAATCTTCATGATTAATTCCTCAATTCCTCTCTCTGCACACTTACATCTGGTGCAGCTCTCTACACACTACATTTCATGAGGGCCAGCAGTTTGCTCTCCTCCCAATAAGCTTTTATTCTACCTGAACCATGTGGCAGTCTCCTTCCAGAGAACCTTACAATGGTTACAAGGTTCTCCCATGTCCTGGCTGCTTCCCTTCTAAGCCAATTCCAGCTTCCAGAACCCGCCCTCAACCCCTGAGCCCAAATCCCAGGTGCTTGTCACCCCTCTGCCTGGGTTCTGAGGGTGGCAGAGTGAGACCGTGACAAAGCAGAGATAGTGGCAGAAATGGGGGCCTGCCCTGTTCGAGTATTTTAGACTTTGCCAGAAAAACAACACAGACATCCAGGTACAGAGAACAAAGAAAGGTTTATTACCGGGAAAGGGGCCAGCAAGGCCCCTTCTCACAAGGGAGAAGTGAGAAGCAGCACCGGCTATTGTCTGAAGTGACCTATATAACCTAGGAGGTTTAGAGGGGCTAGGAGGTGGAGACCCTTGCCACACCACCTCCTGCGGAGTCTGTGTGAGAGATCACGTTTAGACAAAGAGCTTCAAGGAAGCATGCCTGCAGGAAGGAGGTGTTGGTTCAAGACTTCGCATACACTTGGCTGCACCTTTATAGCCTCTACCGTTATTCTTACTATATTCTTCTTGGCTGTACATTCATTGCCTTTATTCTTGTTTTGGCTATTTTTCTATTTTTTGGGGGGGAGGGTCCGGTCATGGGGCCTGAACTCTGGGCCTGGGTGCTGTCCCTCAGCTCTTCAGCTCAAGGCTAGCACTCTACCACTTGAGCCACAGCGCCACTTCCGGCTTTTTTCTTTTTGCTTATGTGGTGCTGAGGAATCGAACCCAGGGCCTCATGCATGCAAGGCAAGCGCTCTACCACTGAGTCACCTTCCCAGCCCAGCTATTTTTCTATTGATCCACGAACAGAGCATGTTGTATCTTTCCAGTCCAATAGAGACGGCTTCTCTAAATAATAAAGACTAGGACCAAAGATTAAATGTGGGCAATGCCCCAATCAATCTATCATCTGATGTGACGCTGCCTCCAGAAACTCCTATAACTTCACAAGCAGTTTTGCGGCTCATGCATAGTAAATATAGAAACTTAAAATTTCCAGATATGTTACAACAGATAGAATTAATGAATTAAACTAAGTTAGAAAGAGTTATCCCAGCAGTTCAGAGACTTCTAAAAAAAGGGACCTCTGATTATAAAAGGAAAAGAAAGATTCCCCCAACAGTTATGATTAAGTTTAGTCCAGCTTATGTTATAGGGAATAGATGATGTTTTCCCACAAAATATAAAGTTAGTAACATCACATTTCCTGAACTGACCAATGAACCATTGCCTTATCCAGGAGCTTATAAAGATGGAAATACCTGGATTAACACAAAAGGAAAAAGAGTATTTTGGAACTCATTAGATTTTATACAAAGATTAGGTAGATCTAGATCATTATGGTGTTTAATTATTTAAACAACAATTAGAAATTTATGTGAACAAATACTGGGATTAAAATCATAGGAAATGAAGAATGCCTGACTTAACCTGAAAGTGGTTTTTAGGATGGTTTCAAAGGGGCTTGAAAATATATGGAAAAAATAAAAAGAGTACAATATAAGTACAGCCCTGTCTTAGGTTTAATTATTAAACATAAAAAGGCTGAATAGATGACGCATTCTATTAAACAATATGCTAGACTTGTTTCTCACCACTTAGCTTAAACAGTTGGTGGGATAGTCATCAATTTTCATGTAATGCATCAATGCTTTGCTTTTTAAAAAGTTGATTACGTGCTTAAATAAACAAAGAACCTATGTCGCAATCACACACTGTATAAAAATGTTAATTCTCCTCAATAAAGATACACTCAGATGCAACTTTTTTGAGTCTGTGTCTGTTTGTCACTTCGCTGACTCCTTGCCCACCTATCTCGAGATCCCTGTCCCGTTGGTCCCAGTGCTCCGGCCGAGCTGGTCCGTCGCAGATCCTGGTGTGGATATGTGGGCCAGGGGCTTCATCATGGCGGAATAGGATTTATGGCTGCTGCCCAAATAGTAGATAAGGGGCCCTGCCGCTGCCCAGACCTGAAAGTCACTCTAAAGGGCTCTTGTCTTATATGGTGGTAGCTGCCCCAGAGAAGTGCCATCCTGAGGTAAAGGGGGTTGGAGGCTGCTTATTTACTGCCTATACTAAATGGGCCTAGTGTTGCCTAAGAAAGGAGCTTGCTAAGCTGTGGAGAGGGGAAGGAGTGGACTAAGCTATGGGAAGGGAGCTCATTGGAATAACATTCTCAACTCTTTGGTTTAATCATTGAATGAGGGAAGGGGCACCAGGTCAGGATTATGGACGAAGGTCGTTTCTTCTGGAGCTGCTTCCTACAGAGAGGGGGCGAAGTAGTTAGCAGGGATGCTCAACCAGGTACCCTCCCAGGAGCATTTGATTGATGGACTGATTGATGACAAGTCTTTTCCCCAAAAGGATGTTCTGCATGCACCTGAGCAGGCAAGGCATGATCAAAATAAGGTAAGAAATTTCAGTTAGGGGACTCAAGATAGGTATGAGCCAGGGAGTAAGCTGCCCGAATAGGTCCCCCTTTATTTTGTTGGATATTTTTTTCAAGTTCCTTGAGACGCTTGATTTGTTCCTTAATGGCATAGCTGTTATCAGTTAAGTTAAAATAGCATACTTTTTTACCTCCTGGCACCCTTGATGGTGAAGTAAGAGTAGGTAGTTGATGGTAGCATGAGTGTCAAGGATAGCCTGACTATGTTCCTGCTGTTCTTTTTTTGTTTTTTTTTTTTTTTGTCGGTCGTGAGGCTTGAACTCTGGGCCTGAACTCTGTCCCTCAGCTCTTCAGCTCAAGGCTAGCATTCTACCACTTCAGCTACAGCATCACTTCCGATTTCCTAGTGGTTTATTGGAGATAAGGGTCTCACAGACTTTCCTGCCAGGACTGGCTTTGAACTTTGATCCTCAGATCTCAGCCTACTGAGTAGCTAGGATTACAGGCGTGAGCCACTGGCGCCCGGCGTTCCTGCTGTTCTTGATTTAGCAGTACAATGGCAGGGACAGGGAGACCCTTGGGATAGGGCTGGTTTTTCTCTGCCAGAAGGGCTGGGATAGAGGCACTTGTCTGTCTGAGGCCTACCTCCAAAGGTAGGTCATTCCATGCAGCTGTCCTACACCATCACACCACCCACAGTCATGCTATCATACCATCACACTGTCACACCACATACCATCATACCATACACTGTCACACTGTACACTGCCACATGACATACCATCACACCACACACCTTTATACTGTCAGACTGTCATATCATCATACTGTCACATCATATACTAGCACCACCACACAATCCTACCACCATACCATCACATTGTATGCTGTCATGCCACACACCCTCATATATCACACCGTCACACCACACAGTTATACCACGTACCATCACACTGCCACAAAGTATACCATCACACTATACACTGTAACATCACACTTAGTCATACCATTACACCACCACACTACATGCTGGCATACTACACGCCATCCTATCATCACACCACATGGTCACATCATAGCATCATCACACCAAACACCATCATACCACACTCTACACTGTCATGTCACATACCATCACATCACACACCATCATACCACACCATACATCACATACCATAATACTACATACCATCACAGTGTATACCATCACACCATCATACCATACACCCTCACAATGAAGACATCACATCACCAAAACATCAACACTATACTATTACATCATACACCATCACAACACCACACCATCACAATGTACACCATCACTCCAGCAAACCACCGTCATATCATCACACCATATACCACCATGCCATCACCACCATCACAATTTATACCATCATACCCCCATGCCATCACCACCATACCATCACACCATATACCACCATGCCATCACCACCATCACAATTTATACCATCATACCCCCATGCCATCACCACCATACCATCACACCATATACCCCCATGCCATCACCACCATCACAATTTATACCATCATACCCCCATGCCATCACCAACATACCATCACACCATATACCACCATGCCATCACCACCATCACAATTTATCCCATCATACCACCATGCCATCACCACCATCACAATTTATACCATCATACCCCCATGTCATCACCAACATACCATCACACCATATACCACCATGCCATCACCACCATCACAATTTATCCCATCATACCACCATGCCATCACCACCATCACAATTTATACCATCATACCACCATGCCATCACCATCATACCATCACACCATATACCATCAGACTATACACTGTCACCTCACACACCAGCACACTCCACACCGTTACATCATACACTGTCACACCATTATACCATTACAAAGTATATAATGAATATACACTGTCACATCACACACTGTCACACCATCACAAGGCTCTCATCACACCTCAAACCACACAACATTATACCACAAATGTCACACCATACTTTGTCCCACCATCATCACAACATATCCGCCCAACACAGACCACATCATATACTGTCACACCACACACCACACACTGTCACACCACACACCATCACAGCACACACCACACACTGTCACACCACATACCACACACTACACACCACACACTGTCACAGCACCGTGCAATTGTGGCTGCTGCCCCACAGGCATGCCGCCTCACTCACCCTGCCCTGAGAGCATGGGTGTTTCACAGAAGTTAATTTATAGGTAAATAAAGGCGACTCTTTTCCTGTTGTCAGGGATTTTATTTCAGGCCTTGGAGCGGGCCTTCTCTGATGGGGTCACAGGTGCCCCACCTTGGCCAGCAGAGCACAGGAACAGGCTGCACCTCCCCTCACCTGGGGATGAGCATCAGTACAGAGGAGGAGCTAACCACAGCCACTGCAGAGGTAGAAATGGCCCGGGGAGAGGAGGGTGTGATCTAGGGGTCACAGGCCCTTTTGGACATATTATAGGGCATCTTCCTCCCTTGGTGGGGCCCCACCCTCCATATAGAGGCCCAGCCCAGGTAATGGGCTCCACTCTGAGGCAGCCAGGGCAGAATGCTGAGTGTGCAGACCTGCTATGGGTCAGCAGCACCAGGCCCAGCTCAGGGCTGGCTGCCCAGGGCTTTGCCCAGTCCACAGGAAGCAGGGGGACTGGAAGGCCATGGACAGTGACAGCAAGACCTGCACCAGCTGCTCAGGCTCTTTGACCCCTCAATGACCCCAGGCATATGTGGTTTTCACTCTGTTCCCCTGGAGTGTCAGCCCTTTTCTTCCCATCTCTGCTTCTGCTCTGCAAGGTCCCTGGGTGGTGAGTCCTTTAGGCTCAATGGCCACATGGAGAATTCATGCCTCTTTCCTCCTGCAGTCCCCAGCTGAGCACCTGGGACATGGCAGAGGCTCAGCAAATGCCCTTTGAAACAAACAGAATCAGGCTGGTCAGCTTAATTTCCTGCCCCTAGGCCAGCCAGTGATCTCAGGGAAGCTCTGATGTTATCCTGAAGCCTTCTTGCCAACTTTGGAATGTCTACAGGCCATTGAGAAATATTAACATCCAGCCAGGTTCTGGTGGCTCATGCATATAATTTTAACTACTCATGAGGCTGAGATCTGAGGGTCAAGGGTTTGTTTTTGTTTTTGTTTTTGGTCAGTCACGGGGCTTGAATACTCGGCTTTGGGCGCTGTCCCTGTGCTCTTCAGCTCAAGGCAAGTATTCTACCGCTTGAGCCAAGTGCCACTTCCGATTTCCTAGTAGTTTATTGGAGATAAGGGTCTCACAGACTTTCCTGCCAGGACTGGCTTTGAACTTTGATCCTCAGATCTCAGCCTCCTGAGTAGCTAGGAATACAGGCATGAGCCACCGGTGCCCGGCTTGAGGGTCAAGGTTTGAAGCCAGCCTGGGAATACAAGCTGTGAGACCTTTATATTTAATTAACTAGAAAAATACTAGTGTGGGGGCTGGGAAGGTGGCTCAGTGGTAGAGCGCTTGCCTTACATGCATGAGGCCCTGGGTTCGATTCCTCGGCACCACATAAGAAAAAAAACCTTTAAACATTTTATTGAAATAAACAAGTTACTGTTTCAAACTCAAAAAAAAAAAAAAAACCAAAAACCAGAAGTGGCACTGTGGCTCAAGTGGTAGAGCGCTAGCCTTGAGCTGAAGAGCTGAGGGACAGCGCCCAGGCCCAGAGTTCAGGCCCCATGACCGGACCAAAACAAACAAACAAAAAAAACAAAGAAAAAGAAAAAGAAAAATACTAGTTTGGAGGTGAGGCTCAAGTAGTAGCTGTGAATGAAAAAGCCAAGTGAGAGCATAAGGTCTTCAGTTCAATCTCCAATACCAGAAAGTGAAAAAAAGGAAGGAAAGAAGGAAGGGAAGGAAGGAGAGGAGAAAAGGAGGGAAGGAATGGAAGGAGGGAGGGAGGAGAAAGGAAGGAAGAAAGGAAGGAAGGAAGGAAGGAAAGATGGAAGGAAGGAAGGAAAGAAGGAAAGAAGGAAGGAAGGAAGGAAGGAAGGAAGGAAGGAAGGAAGGAAGGAAGGAAGGAAGGAAGGAAGGAAGGAAGGAAAATGTGAGCAGGGCACTGGTGGCTCACACCTGTAATCCTACCAACTTAGGAGGCTGAGATGTGAGGATCCTACTTCAAATCCAGCCCAGGCAGGAAAGTCTGTGACACTCTTATTTCCAATTAACCACCAGAAAACTGCAAGTGGAGCTGTGGCACAAAGTGGTAGAGCACTAGCACTGGGATAGTGCTCAGGC
The DNA here is from genome assembly GCF_019054845.1 of Dipodomys spectabilis. NCBI lineage: Eukaryota > Metazoa > Chordata > Mammalia > Rodentia > Heteromyidae > Dipodomys > Dipodomys spectabilis. The sequence goes on from NW_024870684.1 coordinate 2,639,195, forward strand.
ACTGAGTTCTAGACCCATGACTAACAAAAGAAAAAAGATATTTGAATGCTGGAGAGTCAAGGGTCTTTGAGTATAAACTTTTGGAACTCAAGGTGGTGGCATTGTCTGAGTAGTCTGGTGTGCTGTACACGTGCTCAGGGGCCACCAACTCTGGGCCTCCAGAACTCTGGAGACTGAGGCGAGTAAGGCTGAGATGGCACCATAGAGCAGGGCAGCGGGCAAGCCACAGTGAGAAATGTGCCTGCCCCAAGAGGAACTCAAGAAGAGAAGATCCCCTTATGCTAGAACACTGTGACATCAGTAAGGCCTGCAGAATGATCTCTGCAACCAAAATGACATCTTGATAGAGAAGGGCAGTTAGGCCAAGGCATGGGTAGCAAAATAAAGACAGAATGTTGTATAATGAGTGTTTGTGTGTGGACTGGGAGGCGGGGGTGTGTCCAAGAGTGAAGTCGAGAGTCAGAAGAGGTCAGTCATAGAAGAGGTCAGTCATGCATCCCACTAGAGGATCATGGGAGCCCCAGAAGGGACAGGACTAGGAGGAATTGCAGTCAGCTCTGAGAGGGATGGATCACACCACCCACCATGGGACTGAAACTGATTAGGAAGGAAACCTTCATGCAGGACCAGGGCCCTGGGTAGCACCACAGAGGGGTCCTGTCAGAGACCATCTTTCAGGAGACTAGAAAGGGTTTCTGAGAATCCAGCTGCTGAAAATTTTGACAAATCTCATTGGGCCTTCAAGCAGGAAGAAGCTGGAAGAGCCATGGTCCCCTGAGAGTCGTCATCCCCACCTTTGGATTCCTTTACAGTTCTCAGAACATTCCACTCACCCTCTGTCTCCTTTGACCCTCCATCCAATCCTCTAGAAGTATACACTGCTGAGCTTGTTTCTGAGAGTCATAGCTGGCAACAATGTACAAAGCACATTGCACAATGTCCAGCATGTGGTACGTGCTCAAAACAGGGCTGTTAGATACTGTGCAGACAGCACCTCCAGTCATCCATATCTCCAGCCATCCCTCTTCTCCTCAGGTCTCTCACAACACTTGTCACCCCAGGAGTCCCTCTGTTATCTCCTCTGTTTGCCCCACAAGACTAGAGTTACAGCAGTTGGAGACCAGGCAGGCCTAGAAGGGAGTTTGTGCCAGGTTCTAACAGTGGAATGAGTAAACAAGTGGACGAGTCAGGAGCTCAGTCACAAGCAAGCAGACACAGGCGTGCAGGGGGACAGCCTGGCCTGTGGTCACTGGGAGGTTGACAGCAGTGGACTCACGTCCTCTGCTTCCTTGTCCTCAGCACTCATGACAAACATCCAGAGAAAGCAAGAACCTACTGTGTGCCAGGCATCAGAAATGTATTACTCCAAGCTTCACAACACAGCTGGGTATGTGGGAATGACTATTCCACTGGGGAAACTGAGGCTCCAGAGAGTAAGAGAATAGCCAAGTTGACACAGCCAAAGAGCTGGTTTTGCAGCCAGGCCCCTCTGATCCAGCCTGCTCATGTGTTTGCTGCTGCCTTCATGTCTCACATCCCCTGCTGTCTGCCCCTTACTCCCAAGTGCCCTCCATCCTCGGTGACCCAACAGCCCTCCCCTCCTTTGCACACTCGCCTGCCCTGCCCAGATCTCGGGTTCCTTCTTGTTCCTTCTGGTCCAAACTCCTGTGGACAGCCACGGCAGCCTCCACCCAGGTCTGAGCGTCATGAGGACCACCCTCTCCTCCAGCTCTGGCTCCTGACTTCAGCTCAGGGGTCAGCAGTGGGCATGGGTTCTCGCTGTAGCCTATGACCTTCATATGGATATGGCTGAAGTTGGGCAGATTCTGGTCATAGATGGCTTCCTCCCAGCCTGACATCGGTGGGGCTGGGGGCTGAGGGCCCGGGCAGGGGGGAGAGAGAGGAAGATGGAGAGGGAGGGGTGGAGAGAAGGAAAGAGACAGAACAGGCAGGTGGGCATTGATCCACTCAGCCAGCCTCAGTGTCCTCCCCAGGCCTGAATGCCCTGGGCATGAGATCCCACACATCTCACCAAGAGCCCCGAGGGGCCCTCCCTGTACTCATTCACGGGTTACAAGGCTGAGACCTCATACAGTGAGTAAATTAAGGGGGCAGATTGGGCCCCAACCCCAAGTCTGCCTCTCAGTCCTGTGTTCCTTTCATTTGATGTCCTCAAAGGAAACCAAGTGGTATGTGGGAAAAATGGAGACCAGTTCCATGGAAGTGCATGAGGCCTCAGATTCCTAAGCAGACCCTTCTGTAAGCCAAGGCTCTAGGCAGATGTAGTCATTTCCCTTGTACAGATGGACCACCCTGGTATCGCTCCTTAGATATTATAGGCTCCTGTCCTGCCAGACTCTGGTAATAAGCTTTATAATCCTCTACATGATGCAGGAGGCCCGGTGGGGAGACCTCACCTCAGGGAATGCAACTGGCCTGCACCCACAGCACACCACTGCCAGCTGCTGGTGCAGGGCCTAGTGTCCTGTTCTCTGTCACTATGCTCTAGCCTTTAGGATGTGAGAGTCAGAGACAAACTACCCTGTCCAAGGTTACAGGACTAGGAAGTACCAAGGAAGAGGTTAGAAATCCCGGGTGAGAGGAAGCAAAGGTGGTCCTAGCCCCAGAATAGAGCTAGACAGCCCTCCCAGGATGTCCACTGCATTGCTACCTTAACTGTCCACTGGATGTCACAAGCAGAACATGCCAGTACTCACAGCTTTCCCCAGCCAAGTAGAGCGTCTCTGAGCCCCACATGCCTGAGGTGTGCAGCCCAGTCCTCAGGGACACAGCCAGAGGTCAGTGGAGGCCAGGGTGCTCTTGCCTGGGCCTCAGAACCACGTCAGGCCTGAGTTCAGGCTCCATCTCTACCGGTCACTCTCCATGAGATTTGGGGCTGGTGACTCTATTTCTCTGAGTCTCAGATTCTGTACAATGGGAATAATAATACTTAGTTCCCAGAACCAAGAATGAGAAACAGCCCACGATGTGTAACAGGTTGTTCTCAGGAAATGGGGAGGCAAAGTGGAAGCTGGGTCATGAGAGAAAATAGAAGATACTGCTCCCCCACTGGACTGGACACTTTCCCCTCTGCTTCCTTCATTCTCCTCCTGATGGGAGGCTGGGACGGGGCCCCCCCTGCACTCACCTCTTCAAGTCAGACAGTCTGCTCTCCAGCAGGCCTAGTGCCTTCGGGGACAGGGCGCCTTGGAAGTCAGAGTCAGCTGGCACAAAGGCAACCTGCAGAGACAAAGGGAGACAGCCTGCGCATCTGAACACAGCTGCTTCCACACAGCCCAGAGCCTCGGTAGACCTCCCTGGGTGCCCAGGAAAAGAAGCTGGACTTGGCTGGGGCTCCATCTGACAAGCAGGTGCTGTTCAGAGCATGGTGCCAGTGGTGGGCGGTGGCTGTCCCAGACCTGCTCTGTGCACTCACTCTCTCCGCCACTAGGGGCAGCAACGAGTGAGAGACCATTTGCCCTAGAACTCAAGTCTCATCATTCATTTCCCAGATTATCTCAAGCCTGACATGCAGAAGGCCCTTCAATCACAGCCAGTGCATGAGTGGAAAACAGGTCACTCTCATGTGCTTTGTGGTGCAGAGACTGTGCGGAAACAAAAAAGTGGATGGTTGCAGTGGTGTCCACAGCCTGTTCCCACTAGCACCATGCTCACATTTTCCCTCCCTCCCTCCCTCCCTTCGTTCCTTCGTTCCTTCCTTCCTTCCTTTTTCCTCCCTCCCTCCTTCCCTTCCTTCCCTCCTTTTCTCCTTCTCTCCTTGAGCCTGGAGGGCTGCAGTGGCCCAGCTGTCCTCATCATCCTCCCTGGTTTACAACGCCATTTCTCAATTTTTCATAGGGATAAAGTTGGTTTGTTTTTTTTTTGGTATCAGTACGAGTGTTTGAACTCAGGGCCTGGGCACTGTCTCTTAGCTTTATTCACTCAAGGCCGCTGCTCTATTACTTGAGCCAGTGACTGCAGTATGTACAGTCCAGTGGTAGTATCTCTCTGCTTGGTTCTCTTGCTCACTGTAGTGTTTAATTGGAGCCTGTATGTGGGGGTTGTGACTAAACAACTCTGTTTAGGTAAAAGGTTTTGCATACTCAATAGTCACAGTACAAAGATTAATTGTGTCTTATTACCTTTCAGTAGACTTAGATTTAATGGGGGTACACAAGGACATATAGAATGCACATGAGGGACTTGGGGTAGAAAATATACCCTTCATTTTTACTATATGAACCTTAATTTCCTGTTCTTTGCCTCAGGGATCAGGATCTGCCATGATGATTGGCAAGTTAGGAAGTGACCTTGATGATGTTGACCCTTAAAAGACTGTGCCTAGCACCTGACAACACTGGGTGCTTGGCACCCAAGGAAACCATAACCTCATCCTCAAATCGCTTAGTGGAGCCTGGAGAGCTGGGAAAGTATGACTCTGGAGGACCAAGTGCTCTGAAGGAAAGCTTTCTTTGGCCCCTAGAAGGCTGGGAGATGTTGGCAGGCGAACTCCAGCAAGTGGACCCGAGTCCTGCAAGTGGACTGACACTTGTGTGGAGACTAAGGAAACAGAGCTGCTGCCAAGCTCATGTCACATGAACATACAAGAGAGGGGGAAGCAGTGGTCACATCAGGATCACAGTCCACTCTACTCTTGGATTCATTGTTATGTTGTGGCTGCAATGAGCATTGTTTCTGCTCTCTAGCAACCACCCTATTTCTAGTGGCTGAAGTCAACAAACCTTCTGAGGACTGTTTTTAATGTTGTAACACAAAGTAACAGTTGTGACAAGCTTGTTTGGAAGCAGTGTCATTTTTTCTGCCAATTTTTTGGATGATTTTTAAAAATAATCTTTCACAAAGTCTGCAAGTCAATCAGGAATTTCACAATTTGCTTAGTGCTTTCCCAAGGAGTTCACTACTCAGTGCAAATCATTTCCCCATCCACCCCCTCTGTAAAGCTAGGTTTCCTGCTCTGTTCTTATACCTCGTGTCCTGGGTTGCTCACATGAGTCCTCTCCCTAGTGTTATTCCAGATCTTTCTTTTCCTGCATGCCAGGCCCTTCCTCCTGACTCATGGTGACCAACTCTCTGCAGGAAGCTATTTAAGCACAGTCATCATTCCTGCTGGTTTGGGGTAGGTCCTGGGCCTTCAGGGAAGGAGCAAGCAGAGGTGAAGGTGGAACTGGAGATCCCAATCTCACATTGGAGCCATTATCATCTCTTGACTATTGAGCATTTCCCACATGTGACACTGAATTGTCCGAAGACTGGTTTGCAGGAGTTTTGCCTCTGTTGAAATCCCATCATTTTTACATTGCCTGAGTGGGGGTAGACATTGCCTAAAATAGTGACACTATCCAACATTATTAGCTGGGGACAGGAGTTCCCATAGTGAATGGGATAATTATGCCTTGTAAAATGGATAGAGACACCATGTGCTACATGAATTCTATAGGGAGGCCTGGCAGAACAGTGTTCTTCCAAACTGGATGGAACTCACTGTCCATAAATGACTCAAATCCAGCCTGAAATGAGTAGAATATGTTTTGTAGGGCGTCCCTTACAGGGCAGTAGATAACTGTAGGGACTGTATTTACACAATCTTGCCCAAACTCTTGTCACCTGGAGTCTCCTAAAAGCCAGAAACTCCTTTCTCCCACGCAGAAAGTTCCTAATTTATATGGCTCTAGATGTGGTGCAGACATCTGAATGAGAGTGCCACCTATTGCCAGAAGAGATCACTGCAAACTGAAATAGAAGACATCCAGGAAGTAAAGTTTATCATGCTAGCCTTTGTTCTTCTCTAGGATCTTGTGGACCTGGCAGACACCATCCCACCATGGGGCAATGGGGGGCTTGTGCAGCAGTGTGGCACCAAGAGTAACTCCCTGGCAGCATGATAGCTGGAAAGCTAGTCACATGCCAGGCTTGGTTTCAAGTCAAGAACCATCATCATGCAGGTACCCTGACTCAGAAGCATCTGCAGGTTTGTGAGCAGGAGTGCCATGACCATTCCCTGTGCTGGTGCCAATCCTCTTGATTGGTGGGATGGGAAAGGGGTTTGGAACTTGGGCTCAGTGGTGGAGCAGATCCTAGGGTGACACACCACAATTGAGGTGGGTACTGATCCACATTTACTACCTTCTTGTAAGATGAGCACCAGAGGGAGTTCCTGGTCTCCCTGCCAGTCCCAGCGGAGCCAAGCACTCTCTTTGTCACTCAGATACAACTAAAAATAAAAACTGGCTACAAAACCTGGAATAATATTAGGCCACAAAAGCAAAACAGGTCAGAAAATCGGCTTGCTATAATAGGGCAACAGAGAGCCGGGGGTCAATGGCTCACGCCTCTAGTCCCAACTACTCAGTAGGCTGAGAGCTGAGGCTCTCAGTTCCAGCCAGGCAGGAAAGTCTTCTATACTGAGAGCTGAGGCTCTCAGTTCCAGCCTAGGCAGGAAAGTCTTCTATACTGAGATCTGAGGATCTCAGTTCCAGCCTAGGCAGGAAAGTCTTCTATACACTTTTTTTTTTTTTTTAGGTCAGTTGTGGGGCTTGAACTCTGGGCCTGAGTACTTTTCCTCGGTTCTTCAGCTCAAGGCGAGTACTCTACCACTTGAGCCACAGCTCCACTTCTGGTTTTCCAAGTGGTTTATTGGAGATAAGAGTTTCACGGACTTTCCTGCCCAGGCTGGCTTTGAACCAGGATCCTCAGATCTCAGCCTCCTGAGTAGCCAGGATTACAGGCATGAGCCACTGGTCCCTGGCAATACTCATCTTCAAGTAAACTACTCAAAAAGCTGGAAGTATAACAGTGGTTCAAGGGGGTAGAGTGCTATCCCTGAGTAAAAAAAAAAAAACCTCAGAAACAGTGTTCAGGTCCTGAGTTCAAGCCCTAGAACTGACAAACAAAGGCAACAGAGACCCTAATGATAGACGAGTTCATTCTGATATTTATTCACATGTGGGCAGCTGATCCTTACACATGCCACCTGCACCCCTCATGTCCACCCAGCCTCCATGAGTGAGACCACCACAGGAGAAGGCCCATGCCCCCAGGGAGCAGCCCTAGAGCAAGTAGGCTCTGGCTGCCTTCACACCCTGCTCCCCGCAGAAATAAGGTGCCCAACCTGCCACCTCCCTACATATCACCTCACCATGCTTGGCAGGCCCTCTTCCCTCTGGCCCTGTTTCTTGCTCCACAAAGTATGGGTGCTAGTGTATGTGGTATAAAGCAGATGGGAAGTCAGAACTAAGGGTGGGGGTGTGATCTGTTAGCCTGTACTGCAGACAGGGACATAGCTGGAGATGGAACAGAGCAAGGATAGCAAGGAGAAACTGAGGCATGGCCCTATGGTCACCTGAGACACGCTTGTCCCGGCTGGGGCTGGCTCTCTCAATCAGTAATTCTTAAGGAGTTTCTACAAAGTAAGAAGACCATGAGGGGTCCCCAATACTGGTCACCCTCATTTGTTCCTGATAACACTGGCTCCTCTCAATCCAAGTGCCTCCCCCAGGCCAGTGTCAACTCCTAGAGGTGTCAACTCCTGCACATGAAAGGTGACTCTGCTCATAAGTCTACCAGGAACCATGCATGCTGTCAAACCACCCTTCCTTGCTCCTAATGGGTTTCCTTTCTATAATTCTGGCAGAGAAGGGCACTCAGGTGAGACCAAGTTCTCTCAGGGCAAGAATCTCCACCCCAGTCCTGCCCTGGTCAGCACCACCCGGCAGGTTGAGGTCTTTCCATCCACTCTATGCTTGTCCTGAAGGCTGGATGCGGCAGCAGATGGCAGTGATGGTTACTTGTCCTTCCTCACTGGTCCTTTCTGTTTCGTCAGGATCCTGGTGCTTCACCACACACGTGTTGTCCACAGGGAAAGCTCCCAGGGTGACTGAGTTCTCAGGATGGGCATTGCAGCTGGTCAGGGTCCAGCCTGCATCACAGCTCACGGTGACCTGCCAGAGTCCAGGGAAGACAAGTAAGGCCAGGTCCAGCATGCATGGTCAGGTCTCTAAGCCACCTGCTACACTGTCCCTCCCAGCAACCCTCAGTGGAGACCAAACCGTGAACACCTGGCTTGGTTCTGCCCCTCACACCCCAAAGGGGCTGTGTCCAATGCTGCCTACCACTCCCTCAGGGTTCTTCAGCCCCAGCCTACCAGGGCACTGCAACCCAGACAAACATTTCAACAAACCAAAGCCCCTCCCACTTCCCTATAAGCCACACCTCCCACAGCCTTCCCCACCCAGTAATGGCAACTTATCTTTCAACTGGCTCCACAAGATCTTGGGACAGCCCTCCACTCCTTGTTCCAGCCCAGCCCAAACCATAGACATCACTCACAGGTCCAAACCTCACCTTTCATGGGCTCTAAAAATTAGCTCTCTTGCTCTAAGATGACAAGTGTGATCCTTTCTCCCTTCAGGGATCTTCCTTCTTCCTTCAACCTTCCATGGTTGCTCAGGCATTCCAGCCCTGAACAACTCCCAGTAGGGTTGTTAAATGCAGAAGTATTGCTCTGTGTGTGTGTGTGCGCATGTGCGTGCATGTGCATGCCGTAGATTGAGTGTGCATTTGTGTGTTTGTGTGTGTATGCCAATCCTGGGATTTGAACTTCAGAACTGAGCCACAGCTCCAGTTCTGGCTTTTTGAGTAGTTAATTAAATTAATTTGGGGGCAGTTAGTTAAAGAAGAGTTTCACTCACTTTCTTGCCCAAGTTGGCTTTGAACCCCAATATCAAGTCGCAACCTCTTTAATAATTAGGAATATAGGTATGAGCCACAGACTCCTGGTTTGCTTTTTATTTAAGGTAATACTGGGGCTTGAACTTGTGAGTGCTAAGCAGGCTCTCTACCAATTGAGCCACAACTCTGCCCCTTTTTGCTTTAGTTATTTTTCAGATAGGATCTCACTTTTTTTTTTTTTGTCCAGGTGGGCCTCCAATTGAGATCCTATTTCTTGCTTATCAGTAGCAGGCATAAAAGACACAGCATTACATTACTATGTCCAGCCTTGGCATTGCATTTTTTTAATGCCACATTTATGTGTGCTATCCTCAAAGGGATACAGGGGACATGGAGAGCAAACTTACTAATCTGGACAGAAGCAAAATCAACCCCAACACACACACACACACACACACACACACACACACACACTGCACCACTGCACATGACAGCACAGGTGCTCAGGTCCTCCCCTGTCCACTGACCACCCCATGAGGATGCAGGCCTCAGCCATCTCCACTCCATCTCTGTAACCCCAACCCTTCACCTTCTCCAGGAGGCGTGATGGACTGTACTTCTTTGTTTTGCACTGCAGGCCCGGAGAATGACAGCAAAAAGCATGGACACTGGCCTCTGGGTGCCCCACACACTGGGAGGTCTGAGGATTTTCCTTTCTTGAAGTATACTGATAGACATCAAGATCTATCCCCCAATGGGAGCTGCAGCCTGAGGCAGAAGAGGGACAGTTCAGACATTGGAATGCGCGAAGCCCTCTATTTTTGTTCCCTCAACCACACCTCTTTCTCTGTAAGGATCAAAACCAGGAAAACACTGGAGCAGCTCTGAGTAGAAGAGCCTTTGGCCTGAGCAGCAGGACTTCTGGCATAGCTCTGTAACTGACCTGACTTGTAGGAAAGCAGCTCAATCACTCTGAGCCATAGTTTCCTGGGAAACACATGGTCTCCTTTCCACCAAAGAAGGGGAGCCATAGAGCAAGGGCTGAACTGTCCAGCCACTTCTCGCCCTAAACCCCTCCCACCTCAGGCTGCTTCCCCATCCATCACCAAGTAGATCAGCCTGAGCCTGGGGCTGTGGGCTTGGAAGTCAGGCACACCTGACTGTAAAATTGTGGACAGTTTGCTGGACTTCATCAAGCCTCAGTTTCCCTATTTGTTAAAACAGCCAGAACAATTGCATCGACTCACAGAGATGCTGCTTAGCTGAAGCAGGAATATGCCTGGGAAGTCCCCCTACTGCTCATGCAGGACCCGGACTCTGCCCACATTAGGGTTATGGTAGCCAGGACCAGAGCCCTTGCCCTGCTGTGTGACTTTAAGAAATGCACTCAGCAATGTTAGCTGCAAATGGGACTTGGCATAGGTACACAGTGAGTGCCTGTGGCTCTGCCAGCTTTGCCAAAGGCCAGGCTTCCTGCCAGGCCAGCAGCCACATGGAGCTCCTGTCCTGGACAAGGCTCCAGCCACTGGGCTCATCTGACTGCTGCTAATCCTATTCCAGCCAGCTTTTAATCTTACCTAACCCTTACTATTCCAGAACCTTCAGGTTCTCCAGTACTTAGCTGTCTAAGATAAGCTCTTGAGCCAGTTATTCAAGATAATGCCCATAGTACCCCAAAACCATCCCTGGCACCAAACTCCATCTGAGCCAGGCTCCAGCCCAAGAACCAAAGTCCTTAGCTCCAATGAGGAGCCCTAACCCATGAGTTCCAGCCATTTTCATGGGCAGGTTTTTGACAGAATGTCCCTAACTAAGAGAAAGGACTTCAGAGTGATGGCCAATGACAGAGGCCACCAGAATGCATACTGTCCAAGGCTAAAAGCTTTGCATTCATGATGAGGACACTAGGGCACAGGGCTGAGAAGGAACTTGCCAGCTACTGAGTGGCAGTTGGAATCAACCTGAGCTGTGCCCCACTTCTGATAGGCCTGAACTATGGCTCCCCACCACACAGCTGGTAAACAGCTCCCAGTGCCCAAGCCGGAGCCCATCTGCCACTCCTCTTATCACTGCCACTGAGGCAGGGGAGGAAGAGAAAGTGAAGAGAGAGAGAGGTGAACCTACCCAAGGCCACATAGCATGCAAGTTGCTGATCCTGTTTGGCTATGGGTCCTGAGGCTCCCAAATCTTATGCTCACACTCATAGGGACCAAGTGTGTGGGACACGTCTCCTGAGCAGCAGGAGTTAGGGCATCCTCCTTTCCCTGGCGGGACCAGCCCCTACCTGTGAGGACTTGGTCAGCATCCGGGCAGTGGTTGTAGGTCTTCAGCCCCACCAAGGCTGGAGGAGCTGTGTGGACGCTGCAGTTGGCTCGGGGGAGCAGGCAGCATCTGGCCACTGCAGAAACCTGACTATCTCCAAATGCCAGGCAAATGGGTCTTTTCCCTAGGAACTGAGAGACCAAGAGAGGAATGAGAAATTGTTGTGAAGAGGTTTGGGGCCTGGGGAACCCCGTCTGCAAGTTCCGGCTCCTGAACCCTTAATACTGCTCAGCCCCAGGCAGGCTGTCCTGTCAAGCACAGCTTAGCTATGAATCTTCCCGACACTGACAATGACTTCTAAGTGAACACAAGGGGACTTGAGACAGCAGCCCAGGCCTGCGGGCTCCTGACCCCACAGGCCTCTCCTGAGAACCTCCCTCACATTGTGCAGAAATGCTCGCTCCCCTCATCCTCCAAGCACTCTACCCTGCCCAGGGCCACTCAGGCTCTGGGAGCCCCATCAACCGCATCTGCAGTTTTGAGGTTCCAAACTCACAGAGCCTCTGTCATCCCAAACTGAGGGTCCTGGGTATGGCTTTTTTTTGAGGGGGGGAGGGAAGTAAGAGGAGTGTCAGTATTGGGACTTGAACTTAGGGCTTAGGTGCTGTCCTTTAGCTTTATTACTCATGGCTGGCACTCTACCACTGGTACTACAGCTCCTTTTCTTTCTTTCTTTTTATTTTTTGGTGGTTAGTTGGAGATAAGAAACACATGAACTTTCCTGCCTTGGCTGGCTTTGAACCATGATCCTCAGATCTCAGCCTCCTGAATCATTATGATAACAGGCATAAGCCAGTAACAACCAGCTTGGGATGGCTTTAGGCAAGGCAGAGAGCCAAAGCCACCGCTGTCCTTTCCCTCCTGTGCCCATGAGGGTGCTGTCTGTCCCAAGTCCCCCAGGAGCACCTGGCCCTGCCCAGGCCTCTGAAGCTTTGATGGGGATTGGAATCCAGAGGACAGAGGACTGGGCACACAGAGTGGTGAGCTCACCCCCACATGCTCGCCAACCCGTGTCCCACTAGGAGAGAAACTGGAGCAGCCCAGCAGCTCCTCCTCCGGGTTACACTCAGCCTCAGCAGGTTCTGCCAGTGTGATGTTCCAGGGTGCTGACCACACAGTCCTGCAGAACAGCTGTTCACCTGCAACAAGAACATGAGTAATGAGGCTCTGGGGTACAGGACACCCTGGGGACTCCAGAGAGAGCATCAGTCTGAGGTGAGGGAATGGAGCTAAGATACCACATGAAACTTTTAGGTAAAATGTCAGTGTCGCAACAATACTCCCAAGCCCCGAGTCCTATCTGAGGAGGACAGTTCTTCTGTAGACAAGGTTGGGGATTGTCACCTCACAGCCCAGGTTGGCCTCTGCCTACCCACCTGCCCTGCTCACCTGTTTCCTGGGTGCGGGGGGGCAGTGCAGCCACCAGGTTGGGGGTCTTGAATCGTTCTTCCTCCGGAAACCAGGTGTCATTGATAGCATTTCTGATAGAGTAGTGGATCAGCCTCTGCCTCAGCTCAGCCACAGTGAGGTTTGGCTGGGCAGTGAGCATCAGGGCTACAATGCCTGATGGAGGAGGGAAAGGTCAGACAAGGTGATAGCCTGGCCTTCCGTCCTAGCTGGGAACTCCTTTTAGGACACAAATGCTCACACATGCACACATGATGTGATCTTCCCAAAATGAAGCCACCTGCAATCCCTTGCTTAGTGAAAGCTAGAAAGTAACACATCTTGTTCTCCTACCTCTAAGCCTTGGTATTGGCCATTGTGTTCACCAGGTGAACACCTGTTCATTCCCCAAACCCCAGTGATGCAAAATGGCACCATCAACATCAGGTCTGCACATTGGGTCCTCTTGCTCATAGCCAGGCATATGGAGGATCTGGCCAAAGGGGCCGCTGGAATCCTGGTGGCCCAGGCAGTGGCATGGTGACTCACCAGCCACATGGGCAGCCGCCTGCGAAGTTCCACTCTGCGTCACATAGCAAGCATTACAGTCTTTGGAGGCACTGACAATGCTTTGCCCAGGAGCAAAGATGTCCACACAGGATCCATAGTTGGTCCCCAGAGGTCCCTGGGTGACCGGCTGGTCCTGGGAATCGACAGCTCCAACAGTGATGACCTAGAATGTGGCAAAGAGTTGAGGGAAAGGCTGCAGGGGGCAGACTGACCAACTCCTACATTACCCATTTGAGCCCAATGTAAGTGTCTCCTCCCGAGGAAAATCTGACACTTGAGTACAACTGATATCCCAGGCTGTCCTAGGGCTCCCATAGGATATAGACATGATGCCTGATGTCCTGTAGAGATTGTACTTAATGGGGAATCAAATACTAAATGGACAGTGTTGTCATCAAGAAGCCAGAGGGATGTCAGGGCAACCCAGAGTGAGCCAGGCTGGGTGCTAGTGGTTGTAAGTTCAGTATCTTTGTAAGACCCCCTCAAGCTATCTGAAGGTTGTGCAGGGTGAGGAGGGAGAGGGAAAGGGGAGGGCAGCACTGCCCATTTGCCTCTGTACCTTCCCTTCCTTCCAGGGCCCAGAAGGCCTGGAGATGGGACACCTGTCCTCCCCCTGATACTGCCAGGCCCACACAAGCCCCACACAAAGCAGTGGCTCTGCAAATGTCAATCAGGAGGAGAGGGATGGCACAGAGGGAGGATGTGATGGAGGGGGTAATGTGGCAGCACCTTTGAAGGTGAGGCAGGGCTAGCCAAACCCCTTGTCACACTGGGCTTTGGGGATGCTGGGCCTCTGACAACCTGCAAGGCAGGACATGAGCTGGAAGCCCTGCTGGCACCTACCTCAGGAGACGACGCTGGAGAGTAGGCACAGGCATTGCTCTGAAAGTTGCCCGCAGCGGCCACCAGCACTGCTCCAGCCCTTGCCAGGCGCTTGCAGGCATTGTTGATGCTCTGACTGTGCCCACTCACCAGGGGCAGCAGCACTACCATGCGCTTGGAGGGATTGGAGACCAGCTTTTTCCAAAGAAACTCCAAGCCTGAGAAAACAGAGCCATATGACTGTCTGGAGAAGGACACACTTCCTTCCCCTAGCCCCTTCCCTCCAACAGCAGTGATGCTCATTATTTGACCCAATGATCAGTCAAATGCTTCTGGCCAAAGTGGCTGCTGGGGTCTGCCACTCACCCATGAGGATGCCGCTGACGGTGCCCTTCCCTTGGCAGTTGAGCACACGCAGGCTGTGTATCTTGATGTCCTTGGCCACGCCAACACTCTGGCCACTGACCAGAGCTGCCAGGTGGGTGCCATGGCCTACACAATTGACCTCCTGCTCCACCAACACAAGGACCAGATGAGAATGCCACCCGCCCCACAATTTCCCAACAGACCCTGGATCAACCGCAATGCCCGCCCTCCCTGCCTACAGCTGAGGACTGGGGATGGACAGTGGTGGCTGGGGAGGGTGGCCATGGTGCTCCAGGTCTGGTGGTCCTCATCTTCCTCTGGGATGGGCTGGGGAAGGATGGCTCACCTGTGTCCTGGGTGCACTGGTGTTCTGCCACACCTCCTCAGGCACTCTCTCAAAGTCAGAGATGTTGATCCTGTCCTTGATTTCCAGGTGATTAGTCTGGATGCTAGTGCCCAAGAGATACACCTCCACGGGGTTGTCCTGGTCTTCCCATGGTGACATTTGTGTTAGAGGAGAAAGAGGAGAACCAGGAGGGTGAGGTTATGTAGTTCACATGTATCAATGATGGCATGCTCTGCTTACTAATTGTGGGCACTGTTTCAAAAACGGTAGATGAACTCAATCTTCTAAAAGTCCTCCCAAGCTACCTGCTAGTGGGACTATGTTACCGAAGAGGCCAGTGAGACATAGAAATGGGGAGCTGTCCTAAGCCATGTAGCTGGCGATTGAGATTGAATTAGGAAACTCCCTAATAGCATGCTGCCTGTTACTGGGTCTTGTTATCAACTCAAATGGCCCAGCTCCACCTTGAGCTCTGTCATTGGCTGGGAGCAGCCCAGGAGGCAGGGCCTCAGTGACCTGCTCCTACTACTGGTTCTCCTGAGGCAGGATTACAGCAGCACAAGCTCTATGGTTGCTCTTGTGACCAACTCGAACTGTTGTTCTGGAAACCAGAAATTTAAAATCAAGAGATCAGTCATGCTACACTCCCTCTGAAGGTTCTGAATAAGAAGCCTCACTGGACCTTATCTTCCTTCTTATGCTGACTGCTGACATTCCTTGGTTTGTGGCCACCTCCAAGTTCTACCTGTTTCCTCCAATTTCCCCTTCTCACAGGGTTTGGGTTTGAGGATATCCAACCGGCTTGTCATCTGTGCTGTGTGGCCTCTCTACGAATGAAGGGACAGCCTTGGGCTTGTCCAGACTGCTTTATACCTGTCCGTATGGCACCTGCTTTACGCTGTCCCATTCCAACAGCTTCTAAAGGGTCTCCTTCAGCCAGTCCCTTGAGAAGACTCTAGACAATGCTTTCTAGCCCTCTCCCCACTCCTCCAGGTAGGGACAAGGCCATCTTGGGCATCCCCAGAGGGCAGGATGGGCCCCTGTGTCTACTTTGAACTTGTAGGAAAGCTAATCATCAGTGGCCCCAGAAAAGACATGCCACATCCTTTTAGACCTATCTGGAGGCTAAAGGTATGGCTCAAGTAGTATCCTAACAAATGTGAGGCCCTGGATTTAAACTTTAGTACCACTACCAGACCTTATCTGGAAAAGAGGTCTTTCTAGGTGGATCAAGAGAAGATTCTCCAGGTGAGATCATGCTGGATGAACCAGTAGTCCCTAAGTCAATGCAGAGTGGCGTCACACAAGAATGAAGAGGAAACCTGGGCAAAGTGTCTCACTTCTGTAATCCTTGCTATTTGTGAGTCAGAGAATGGGTGGATCAAAGGCAGCCCAGGTACAAAGTTCACAAGACCACATCGCAACCAATAGCTAGGTGCAGTAGCACAAGCCTGTCATCCCAGCTACTCAGCGAGCACATAAGGAAGATTTTGGTCCAGGTCTCATAATTCTGGCATCAACATGAGAACTTACCTGAAAAGTAACTAATGTATAAATGGCTCAACTGGTAGAGGACCTGCCTAGCAAGCATGAGGCCCTGAATGCAAAGCCCAAGACTGTAAGGGAGAAAACAAGAATGAATTTGGCTCATGCCTACAATCCTAGCTACTCAGAAAAGAGAGATCTGGAGCACTAACAGCTCAAAGCAGCAAAGTCCTCTAGATTCCATCTCCAATTTACTGTAAAATGCCAGGCTAGAGGTGTGGCTCAAGTGGCAGTGTGCTAGGGTGCACAAGTAAGCTGAGCACATGGGTAGCCCTGAGTTCAAGCCCAATACCACTCATCAAATAAATAGAATAAGTCAATGAAGAGAAAGAGAAACAGAAATAAAGAATGGGAAGAGGAGAAAGCAAGAAACCACACAAAGGTGGGAAGCTGGGGCAGAGCAAAATGACAGCCTGCCAACATCACCCACCTTCCAGTCCTGAAGACACTGCCTCTGCTTCCCCTTAGCCTCTAAACAGTGGGGAGGGCAAGGCTGATTACGGCCTGTTCACAGCTAAGGGAAAGGCCTAGAAAGGGAGGTGGCTCCTCAGACCCTGAGATCCGTGGATAAGGAGAAGGCATTGGGCTCACCCCCAGACCTGAGGCCCAGCACAAACCAAACCCAGATCTGCACAGGCTCGTCCAACACTACAGGGTCCAGCCAGAACCTCCGATCCTCTCCCAAGTAGGTGCCCTTACTGCCTTCCCTAGCTCAGTGTCACTGTGACACCCGCCTAGACACAGCCATTTTCCCAGCCTCCTCCTCTGCCTCCCTCTGCACAGGGAGAGGGAAATGTGGGCAGAGAGGCCTGGAGGCCGGGGAGACAGAGACCTAGATGGGGGAAGCTCTGGAGATCTGGTCTTGTTTTGAGGACTGAGAGTTAGAGACCAGAGACTGTAAGTCCAGCCTCCTCCTCCGGCAAGAGTGGCCTGCTGGAGAGAAGATGAGAAAAGGAATTATGAAGGTGGTTATTCAGGCACCAGTGGCCCAGGCCTGTAATCCTAGCTACTCAGGAGGCTGAGATCTGAAGGTGGCAGTTCAAAACTCAGCCTGAGCAGGAAAGTCTGTAAGATTCTTATCTCTAATTAACCAGGAAAAAAAAGCTGGAAGTAGAGCTTTGATTCAAGTTGTAGAGCAATATCTTTGAATAGAAAAAACTAAGGGAGAGTACTCAGCACCCTGAATTCAAGGCTCTAATTTAAAAAGGAAAGGAAAGGAAAGGAAAAAAAAAGAAAAAGAACATAGAAGAGACAAATGTTCCTGCATTGTGCACAGAGCACCAGGAGGGGGCGCAGTCCAGAGTGGGAGAGTAGAGGAAAGAGAAGAGTAGGCCAAGTCCCAGGACAGGGAGGAGAGGTGGGCCATGGCAGCTGTGGTCTTACTGCTGTGGTTGAAGCTATGAGACTGGTTCCACTCAGGAGAAATCCGCCGCAGGTTCCACAGGATGCTCCGAATGTGGTTCCGGTGACGGAAAATCAGATGCGGGGTCCACAGGAGGCTCTGTGCAAAGGCAAAGGAATCCTCCTCGATGAACTTGACCCGCCTCAGACTCAGGACCTGCGGATGCCAAGGACACAGGATCTCAATTTCATGAGTCACTTAACCAGCAGCACCCAGCACTTGCCGCACCTGATCCCACCAGTGCCCCCAGCATGGCCACCCACACTCCCCCTCCCATTGACCTGAAGACAAACCAGGGTCCTCACTGCTCTCCTAGGCTTGGGAGTGGAGGAAGCTGGGACCAGTGCCCCCACAGCTGGTAGCTGAGCCCACATGAGTGGCAGGAGGGATTCAGCTTCCACATCTCATCCGGGAGCCAGGCACTGCCAGTTCTAGGCAGGCTGGACAGTGGGGGAAGTCCTTGGGCCTGCACTGCATGCCCAAATCAGGATGTCAGCACCAGTCATCCTATGTGCCCACTTTCTCTCCAGTCCTTTCTGTCTAAGCCCGCTGGTAGTGGCTTCTGGGAGCTTAGACAAAGGGGGCAGGGGATACTTGCAGGAACTGAGAGCAGAATGCGTGTGCTCAGTCCTCTCCCTGCCCTGTAGCATACCCTACTCACACATCATCCTGGCCCATCCCTGACCCTTCTCTCACCTTAACTGTGTGGTCCCTCTGCACGGGGATCCCTCCTGCTTCAAATGAGGGTGAATGGACAAAGTTCCATAGGGGAATTGGCCAGGCTAACAAGGAAGCTGCCTGAGGAGGCTGGCATCACTGAGCTAGAGACCCACCAGTACTCAATGTCTTCTGTCCCCTGAGTTTCCATCTGGGAGCATACACAGGCCTCTCCCCAGCCTGTAGAAGTGTATGCCTGTTCAAGGACTTACCAGGTCCAGCATGCTCACGTCTGACTTTATCAGGATGCCAGGAAAGAGGTCTTTGAAGACATGCAGCACTTCAAACATGAAGCCTTTGCTGGCAGCCTGGCTCTGCAGGTGGTGGACAATACTCTCCATCTGCTGCCTTTGGGATTCCATGAATACCACCAAGGAGGTGTTGGGCACCTTCCAGGCACTCTGGCCCCAAGGGAGGAAAAGGAGCATGAGGACATCAAAAGAAAGATCCCGTCCCTGTCTACAGATCAACTTAGAGCCAAAGAGACCCAGGACATAGAGAGACTACAGATACCAGCTGACTCGGTGAGGCTTAAACCTCTCCACAACACACACAAAGCCCCACTGACATCACCCACAACAGATCCACACACTTCCAAAAGTGGCGTCCATCCCCTAGGGGAACTGTGGGTGACCCTCAGCACCCACCCTGGTCTCTCCCCAGATCCTTTCTCTTGAGACTCAGCTGCAAACTACTGCTAGTCCCTGCAGCTCTAGTGGCTGAAATGAGCAGAAAGTTCTTGGGGATCTTTGCTTCAGACCTTACACTGGGGAAACCGAGGCTGGAGAAGAAATAGCATCCACCCGGGGCCTCACCCCACTCTGCCCATACCTCAGAGCTCTTGTACATGGTGGCTGTTGGCCAGTGGTGGATCTCCCATGGCGGGACAAGCCCAGATCCCTCTCTGTCTCCATCCAGCTCCTCTTGGTCTCCGGACCAGAATGGTTCCTCTTGATCTCTGGACTGGTTCAGCTGCTGTTGGGCTCCGGTCCTCACAGGGCCCAGTAGCAGCAGCAGCAACAGCAGGGGTGGCAGCGGCCACAGCAACCACCCAGAGCCATAGAAGCCCATCAGGGAAGGAGGAGAGATCTGCACCCTGGCACTGACACCCAGAACCAGGACCTGAGAGGACCAAGCACAAGGACTGGCAGGGCAGCTGGGCTGTCTGGCTTACTCCTCCAGGTTCTGATCCGGAGAGGAGCTATGTGGTACCTGCCTTCAGCCCAGCACTCCCAAGTCAGGTGAAACCTAGGATGCAGAGTGATGTATACCCAGAACCTGGGATGGTCCCATCTGATTAAATACTAATGGAGCACCCTCCCCTCCTCACACACTCCCCAAACCTGAAGCATCCAGTTTCTGTCTCATCCTGCCTTCCATAAGTGCCACATTGCCCCCGGTGGAAAGCTGGGCTGTAAAAAAATATCCTCAATCCTAATTTAGCTGGACACCAGTCCTGCCCTCAGATCACCGCCCCTGGCCTTGAGTAATTATCCAGCTCTTCCCACCGCTCCCTCGGGGTTCCCCTCCACTCTGACTTTTGTGATTCCACTAGTCTGATGGCAGAGTCCTCACTTCCCACCCACCTCCTCCCACCGCCTAACTTAGCACCCTAAACTTAGCCTGGATCCCTCTCTGGCCTCCACCCCTTCCTTCTGTGCCCTGCATCCCATCCCCACCTAGGCCTCCCTGAAGAGGCATGGCCTGGGTTCTCGGTTCCAGTCTACAGGAGCTGGATCTTAGAATCTGGGAAAATGCCACAGAGATACCGTCACATCAGTGTTGCAAGCGACTGAGTTTGTAACGATTTCTTTCAGGCACATGTCCAAGAACCCAAAGGGACAAACATCCAGAAAGCACCTACTATGTTCCAGGCAGAAGGATGAAAGGGGGACTGGCAGCCCAGCCCAGGGGGGCCCTCCCCAGTGGCTTTAAAATGATTGGCAGATTCTCAGTGCTGAGCTGGGACCCTGGGGGTTCACAGCTGCTGCCCTTCCCACCTGTTTGCAGAATCTCCAAAGACCAGGACCAGCACCACACCAGCACCAGAACAGCACCAGAGCATAGGGTCGTCAGCATCATGGGGATGGAGTACACTCCTTTTCTTCTTTTCTGGCACAGAAAGAGTGTGTTCAATTGTTGGCTAAAAGTATCAAGTGGAAGTTCTCCTTCCTGTCACCTATTGGCACTGAAGTGTATCTGCTATTCCCCTTTGGGCAGCTTCCCCAACAAAGTTCTCTTCACTAGGGCTGGGAAGGTGGCTCAGTGGTAGAGTGCTTGCCTTGCATGCATGAGGCCCTGGGTTCAATTTCTAAGCACCACATAAACAGAACAAGCCAGAAGTGGTGCTGTGGCTCAAGTGGTAGAGCGCTAGCCTTGAGCTGAAGAGCTGAGGGACAGCACCCAGGCCCCAAGTTTAGGCCCCAAGACCGACAGAAAACAACAGCAACAAAGTTCTCTTGACTAGTAAGAATGTCTGCAAGTGCCTGGGCAAAAAGACTATATATCTCAACCAGCAAGCTGGGTTTGGTATTTCACAGCTGTAATTTCAAGTGCATGAGAGTGATAATGTGAAGGCTTAGCTGAACTAAAACAAAAAGGGCTGGGGAGGTGGTTCAAGTGGCACAACACCAGCCAAACAACCGAGAGCCCTGAGTTCAAAACCAAGTATTGAAAGAAGCAAAGAAGGGTTATCTTTCCCTGGGAGGTTTGGAAAGGTGGGCCTGCCAGCCCTCATTTTCAACTACATGGACTTGAGCACAGTGCCTTGGACTTGAATATTTGTTCAGCTTTTTTGCTCTGGTGCTCTTCCACATGCTAGCACATCAGTATAGACAATGTTCTCCTGTGCCGACAGATGAGGCTGAACAGGAGGGAGTCTCCATGTCTGCGTTCAGCAGTTCTGACATGAGATGAACAGGGGTCAGGCAACTCCCTCTCCTCTCCGTGTTCATTGGCACCTTTGTCAGAACGTGTCTGCTCTTCTGAAGCATCTAGCCCTGCCTGAGGGGCACACTGAACTGGGGTCATCTCCCTGTTTCACAGATGGAGAAATTCAGGACCAGAAAGGGAAATATCTTATCAACATCACGAGGCTAGAGGCAAAGCAGATCTGATTTTTCCAGCTGTTTCTTGGGAGCCCCAAGGAGCAGGACAGGGGTGGGGGTAAAGGTTGTATCTTCTCCTCAGAAGTCGCAGGCTTCCCCTTGGACTAACAGAGCTGGAAGAGGATAGAGAGGGGCACGCTGTGGCTCAGTGCCCAGGTGCAATAAGGGCTGGCAAATAGGAAAAGCTGCCTGCACTTCTAACTGTCAGATCAGCATGTGGAGAGAGGGTGCTGAGGATGGGGGCTGCTAGTCAAGGATCAGGAGGCCTAGAGCACTGAGGAGCTGTTAGGAAGGGAGGAGGGACAGAGGGACAGGCTAAGAGCTTCTTTCTCCCTAAGAAGTTCTAGAGACTCTGTGGGAAGCAGTGGCAGTGCCCAGCTAACCAGCAGAGGACACCCAGTGGCCAGAGTGAGGCCCTGCGGCCTGCAGCCTGACAGGCTGGCAGGGCAGGGCCCACCTCAGCCTGAGCATCACCTGCTCCAGCCTTCCCACCAAAGCCCACAGGGAGGTGGTAAGAGCATGGTGGTAAGAGAGGCAAAGCACACAGGAAGGGCAGGTTAGGTGTGGTGGGAGCCCAGACAGAGGGCAGTGCGTCCCAGCAGCCTTCCTGGAGGAGGCAGCTCAACATTGTGGTCCAGCTGTAACAGGCAGCACATCCACAGAGCACAGCTGGGTCCACTTGGAGAAGCTGGGATTGGGGGTGCAGGGTCGATTTTAATGTTTCAGACCAAGACAGGACAGGGCACTTTCTGAGAGTAGGGGGATTCTGGAAGCTTCTGAACAAAAGGGAGTCTTGACTAGCTTTCTGCAATACATACTCATTCACATTTGTGCATGAACTTCTCTAAGCTCAACACAGTTTGGGGGCCTCTAAATGCTCCTCTCCTCTCTTTCCCAGAAGCTCCTTACAGGCACTGTGGTTAGATGATGGAGCCAGGGCCATTGCTTTCCTTTCTTTTCCTGCTCACCTATGAGCCTGCCTATAATCACAGTGAACACAACAGCCACGGCACGAGTCACAGACACTAGGTGGCAGCAGTGTGCAAGGTAGAAAAGGTCCCCTCCCCAGGCAGCCCCCACTCCTGAGAGATCTGGCTTATAAACAAATGCAGCAATGGTGCTCACAGATACTGTGCTGAAATGAACTATACACCTTGTGCGTGGGATGGAAGGGAAAAACTTGGATAGAGGGAAGGAAAGGGTGACAATGTCCAAAAGGAAATGTATTTTTTGCTTGACATGTGTAACTATAACCTCTCTGCTCTAAGCATTTGCAAATAAAAAGAATAAAAAGATTACAGATAATCTAAAAAAAAATAAGAAAGAAAAAGAAAAAAATGAGCCAAGTGTGGACGTTTTCTGAGAGCTCCTGAGAAGAGCCCACAGGGGCACGTGGGTAGTAGGGGATGGGACAGCCACCCAGGGGGAGGGGTGGCCCAGGGACCCCCAGCTGAGCCAGCTCCTCCTGCTGTGTGTCACAAGATCAGGGCTAGATCAGTGTCTAGGCAATGCTGTTCCCTCCTCCTAGCATTCTTCCTTTCAAATGACTCAATATCCTTTGGGACTGCAAAATCACTTCCTCCAGGAAGCCCTCTCTGGACACTCCCTCAAGACCTAGCCACGGCTGTGATTCCCTCTCTCCATCCTCACTCCCTTCCACGCAGCTGTGGACAGGGTGGTTTCAGATCCCTAGGGTCACTAAGGAGGCCTCTGTGCTGGGGCTGGGGAATATGAAGAGTATGAAGAAAGTTATAGAGGCAGCACAGACAGGCCTTGACACTGAGTTTGCATCCTGGCTCTACAACTAAACTCACTGTGTCCAGTACAACACGCTCCCCACTCTCAATTTACTTATTGGTAAAGTGGCCACAATATCTCCAAACTTACCAGGACAGGTGAAGCCACGTGAGATGGTGGCTTTGGCAAAGCTTCTGATCCATCCACAAAGCACGGGATGAGATGCGCGAAATGTGGCGAGGGTTGTGTGCGGTCAGCAGCCCCCTGCCAGGCAAACACCCGATGTGTCACCCAGCCTGCTGATCTGGATCCAACCTCCCAAGGGCGTGTTTCCAGTTGGCATTAAAGCTGCGGTGGCGGTGAGGAGCAAGGAGGAATGTGCCACTCCAGAGCCTGTCATTCACTTCACATGGATTTATTGAGCACATTCTGCACTGGACACTTAACTAGGCACCAAGTCCTTGCCTCTAAGGAGCTTACTTAGTTTCTGAAACTAGAGATAGGAATTCATCAAGGAAACTCAGAAAGAACCATAAAAATACAGTTCGACTCCAAGCTCAATAGAGTGCGCAAGTGGGAGGGGACTTGGTTCACACAGCAAGAGGACAATTGGATGGTGGTGCACTCTCCCCTGCAGAGCTGGGGTGCAGCTGTTTAGCCAATCCCCTATCTCTGGGCATTATCAATGCCCAGCCAGCACTCTTCTATCAGTGCATCTTGGCACATATGTAAGACTACCTCCTTTGCATAAATTCCAGGGTAGCTTAGCCACTCCTATATGTGGAACTGTGACTGAAAGGGAAGCTCCTGGCTTAGGCAGGGCCACACTGCTGGGGTGCTCCAGTGTCCACCAAGAGACCTTCCACACTACCACAGCATGCACCATCACCCCACATCACCACAACATCTTCACATCATACACCAGCATGTCACCCTACTAACACAGCACCATACCATCACACTACCACACCATCACACTGTACACCATCATCATACCACACCATCACAGCACCATACCATCACAGCACCATACCATCACATTACCACACCATCACACTACCACACCATCACACTGAACACCATCATCACACCACACCATCACACCACACCATACTATCATACACCATCATGCCACCAGACCAACACACCACCATAGCATCCCACCACCAGGCCACTATACCACCACACCATTATACCATCACACCACCATACAATCGCACAACACCGACACACTGAATACTGTCACATCACACACCATCAGACCACACACTTTCATACTGTCACACCATCACATTGTCACACCGTATACCATCACAAATACCCTGTCACACCACAGTCATTCCATTATACTATCACACCATCATCCCATATACGATCATGATACATACTGCCTCCTACCATCACACCATACATCATCACACTGTCACAAAGTATACTCGTCACACAATACACTGTTACATCACACAGTCGTACCATCACACTATCACACCAAACTACCATCACAATATCACACCACACACTCACATCACACACCATCACACGACACACTGTTACACCATCACAATACACATCATAACCCATACATTGTCAATCATATTCTGTCATACCACACACTGACACCTCACACCATTGCAATATACAGTCGTATCATCACACTTTCACACAATATTCTGTCACATCACACCATCACCATATCACACACCATCACAGCACATATTATACACCATCACACCACACACCATCATACCACGTACTGCCACACCATCATCACACCATGACAGAACACATTGTACACTGTCACAGCACACACCATCACAGCACACACCACACACTGTCACAGCACCGTGCAGTTGTAACTGCTGCCCCACAGGCATGCCGCCTCACTCACCCTGCCCTGAGAGCATGGGTGTTTCACAGAAGTTAATTTATAGGTAAATAAAGGCGACTCTTTTCCTGTTGACAGGGATTTTATTTCAGGCCTTGGTGCGGGCCTTCTCTGATGGGGTCACAGGTGCCCCACCTTGGCCAGCAGAGCACAGGAACAGGCTGCACCTCCCCTCACCATGACCTGGACATGAGCAGGGATGTCCACCCTGGGTCTCATCAGTACAGAGGAGGAGCTAACCACGGCCACTGCAGAGGTAGAAATGGCCCGGGGAGAGGAGGGTGTAATCTAGGGAGAACAGGCCCTTTTGGACATATTACAGGGTACCTCCCTCCCTTGGTGGGGCCCCACCCTCCATGCAGAGGCCCAGCCCAGGTAAAGGGCTCCACTCTGAGGCAGCCAGGGCAGAATGCTGAGTGTGCAGACCTGCTATGGGTCAGCAGCACCAGGCCCAGCTCAGGGCTGGCTGCCCAGGGCTTTGCCCAGTCCACAGGAAGCAGGGGGACTGGAAGGCCATGGACAGTGACAGCAAGACCTGCACCAGCTGCTCAGGCTCTTTGACCCCTCAATGACCCCAGGCATACGTAGTTGTCACTCTGTTCCTCTGGAGTGTCAGCCCTTTTCTTTCCATCTCTGCTTCTGCTTTGCAAGGTCCCTGGGTGGTGAGTCCTTTAGGCTCCATGGCCACATGGAGAATTCATGTCTCGTTCCTCCTGAAGACCCCAGCTGAGCACCTGGGACATGGCAGATGCTCAGCAAATGCCCTTTGAAACAAACAGAATCAGGCTGGTCAGCTTAATTTCCTGCTCCTAGGCTTGCTCCTGGTGGTCTCAGGGGAGCTCTGATGTTATCCTGAAGCCTTGTTGCCTGGCTTTGAGATGTCTGCACATTATTGAGAAATGTCAACATCCACCCAGGTTCTGGTGGCTCATGCATGTAATCCTAGCTAAACAGAAGGCTGAGATCTGAGAGTTGATGTTCAAAGCCAGACTGGGAAGACAAATCAGTGACGCTTATCTCCAATTAACCAGAAAACTATTGGTGTGGAGATGTGGCTCAAATAGGAGCAATGAAGAAAAAGCCAAGTGAGAGCACAGGATTCTGAGTTCAATCTCTGCTAACAGCAAACAAAAAAAAAAGAAGAAGAAGAAGAAGGAAGAGAAGTTGAAAGAAAGAGAAAAAGGAAGGAAGGAAGGAAGAAGGAAGGAAGGAAGGAAGGAAGGAAGGAAGGAAGGAAGGAAGGAAGGAAGGAAGGAAGGAAGGAAAGGAGGAAGGAAGGGAGGGAGGAAAGGAGGGAGGGAGGGAGGGAGGGAGGGAGGGAGGGAGGGAGGAAGGGAGGAAAATGTGAGACAGGAGCTGGTAGCTCAAGGCTGTAATCCTAGGAAGTCAGGAGCCTGAGATCTGGGAAGCCCAATTCAAAGCCAGCCCAGGCAGGAAATTCAATGAGGCTCTTATCTCCAATTAACCACCAGAAAACTGCAAGTGGGGCTGTGGCTCAAAGTGGTAGAGAGCAAGCCTTGAGCAGAAAAACTCAAGGACAGATCCCAGGCCCCAAGTTCAAGCACTATAACAGGCAAAAGAAAAAAGAAATGTGAATACTGGAGATTCAAGGGGCTGTGAGTACAAATTTGGAAACTCAAGGTGGTGGCATTGTCTGAGGGGTCTAGGGTGCTCTACATGTGCTCAGAAGTTACCAATTCTGGGCCTCCAGAACTCTGGAGACTGAAGTGAGTAAGGTTGAGGTGGCACCATAGAGCAGGACGCAGGAGGCAAGCCACAGTGAGAAATGTGCCTTTCCCCAGGGGAACTCGGGAAGTGAGGACTCCCTTATGCTAGGAAGCTGGGATATCAGTAAGGCAAAAAGGCAAAGGCAAAATTACCTTCAACTCATCAAAAGGCATCTTGATAGAGAAGGGCAGCTAGGCCAGGGCATGGGCAGCAGAATAAGGATAGAATTTGTAGAATGATTATGTGTGTGGATTGGTGGGATGGTAGGGGCGGGTTGGGTAGGGGGTTGTCCAAGAGTAAAGTCAAGAGTCTGAGGAGGTTAGTCATGCATCCCACTAAAGGATCATGGGAGCCCCAGAAGGGACAGGACCAGGAACAAACCCAGTCAGCTCTAAGTGGGATGGATCACACCACCCACCAGGGGACCGAAATGGATTAGGAAGGAACCCTTCATGCAGGACCAGGGCCCTGAAAGCACCACAGAGGGGTCTTGTCAGAGGCCGTATTTGAGGAGACAAGAAGCCAGCTGCTGAAAATCTCAGCAAATCTCATTGGCTCTTCCAGCAGGAAGAAGCTGGAAGAGCCATGGTCCCCTGAGAGTCGTTATCTCCACCTTTACAGTTCTTAGAACACTCCAGTCATCCTCTGTCTCCTTTGACTCTCCATCCAGTCTCATTTGGCAGATAGGGAAACTGAGGCCCAGTCATGTCACTTAGGGTTAGCAGAGCTGCCAGGCTGGAAATAGGGGAGCAGAGAACCACCTCAGCCCTGAGTGTCAGGCTCAAAGTTCAGCTCCTTGCTGGGATGGGGGCTTCAGGGCTGTCTGGCAGCCCATAGTACAAGTCTTCCTCTTGCTCCTTGAGTTCTAAGGGGCCTGGAACTAGAGAATCCTTCTTCTTTTCCTTTGCTCTCAGAGATGGCTGCCAGCTTTGGAGTTGGGCTGCATCCTGAGTGTGCTTCTCTGGGGCTGTGTCATCCAATGTGGGGGTGTCATCGATTAGGGCAAAGTTGTGAAAGGGGTCCATTGGGCCCCTTTGAGCCTGTGTCTTCTGTGACCAAGAGCGTAGCTCCTCTCTGTCAGTTGGAGATGAATTAGGGCTGCTGCCTTCACTGGAGTCCAGGTCCAGCTCATCTTGGAAGGAAGCCAAGGGCGCAAGAGCCAAGGGACAAACTGGGGGGCTGCAGGGGCAAAAACAAGGAGGTCAAGAGTCCCCTGAGTCAGATCGCCTGGGTCCTGATCATAGCCACCAGCTGCAAGGCCTGAGGAGAAAAAGCTCACCTCTCTGAGCCTCAGTTTCCTCCCCTGGAAGATGAGTAGAAATAAGAGTACCCACTGCTGAGCCTGTTTCTGAGAGTCATAGCTGATAACAATGTGCAAAGCACATTGCACAATGTCCAGCGTGTGGTAGGTGCTCAACACAGGGCTGTTAGATCACTGTGCAGACTACACCTCCAGTCATCCATATCTCCAGCCATCCCTCTTCTCCTCAGGTCTCTCACAACACTTGTCACCCCAGGAGTCCCTCTGTTATCTCTTCTGTTTGCCCCACAAGACTAGAGTTACAGCAGTTGGAGGCCAGGCAGGCCTAGAAGGGAGCTTGTGCCAGGTTCTAACAGTGGAATGAGTAAACAAGTGGACGAGTCAGGAGCTCAGTCACAAGCAAGCAGACACAGGCGAGCAGGGGGACAGCCTGGCCTGTGGTCACTGGGAGGTTGACAGCAGTGGACTCACGTCCTCTGCTTCCTTGTCCTCCAGCACTCATGACAAACATCCAGAGAAAGCAAGAACCTACTGTGTGCCAGGCATCAGAAATGTATTACTACAAGCTTCACAACACAGCTGGGTATGTGGAATGACTATTCCATTGGGGAAACGGAGGCTCCAGAGAGTAAGAGAATTGCCAAGTTGACACAGCCGAAGAGCTGGTTTTGCAGCTAGGCCCGTCTGCACAGTCTGCTCATGTGTTTGCTGCTGTCTTTGTGTCCCACATCCCCTGCTGCTTGCCCCTCACTCCCAAGTGCCCTCCACCCCTGGTGACCCAACAGCCCTCCCCTCCTTTGCACACTTGCCTGCCCTGAGCTCGGGTTCCTTCTCATTGGTTCTGGTCCAAACTCCTGTGGACAACCATGGCAGCCTCCATCCAGCTCTGAGCGTCACGAGAGCCACCCTCTCCTCCAGCTCTGGCTCCTGACTTCAGTTCAGGGGTCAGCAGTGGGCCGGGGGTCCTTGCTGTAGCCCATCCTTCATCTGGATATGGCTAAAGGTGGGCAGGCTCTGGTTATAGGTGGCTTCCTCCCATAGCCTGACAAAGGGGAGCTGGGACTGAGGGCTGAGGGGGGGGGGGAGGGAGGGAGGGAAAGAAGGAAGGAAGGAAAGAAGGATGGAAGGAAGGAAGGAAGGAAGGAAGGAAGGAAGGAAGGAAGGAAGGAAGGAAGGAAGGGAGGAAGGAAGGGAGAGACCAGGCAGGTGGGCAACAATCCACTCAGCCAGCCTCAGTGCCCTCCCCTGGCCTGCGTGCCTTGGGGGCACACATGAGAACCCACAAATCTCAGAAAGGGCCCCCAGGGGCTCTCCCTGTACCCATTCGTAGGTGACAAGGTGCAGCTCTCGCACAGTGAGTAAATTCAGTGGCAGAGCTGGGCCTGGGCCCCAAGTCTGCCTCTCAGCCCTGCGTTTCTTCACTTGGTGTTACAAAGGGAACCATGTGGTATGAGGGCAAAATAGAGACCAGTTCCATGGAAGTGCATGGGTCTCTAAGCAGACCCTGACTCTAAGCTGAGGCTCCAGGCAGACATCATCTTTTTCCTTGAACACATGGGCTGCCCTGGCTGTCACTCAATTGTTGTAGTCTCCTGGCCTGCCAGGCTCTGATAGTTAACTCCTCTGACCTTCCCTATGATGCCAGGAGGCCTGGTGGGGAGACCTCACCTTAGGGTCTGAAACTGGCCTGAGCCCACAGTACACCAGCCCAGCTGCTGGTGCAGAGCCCAGTGTCCTGTGCTCTATCGTTATGGTCCCACCTCTGGTATTTGAGGGTCAGAGACAAACTACCCTGCCCAAGGTCACAGGACTAGGAAGTGACAAGTAAAAGGCTAGAAATCTAGAATGATAAGAAAACCAAGGGTGGTTCTAGGCCCAGGTGGTCCTAGGGCAGAGCTGGACAGTCCTCCCGGGGCTGCGTTGCCTTCCCACTGCATTGCCACCCCACTCTGTCCACTCTGTCCCCTGACAGAGACAGGCCGGTGCTCTCAATTTCCCCTAGCCAAGCAGAGCATCTCTGAAGCTCAGTCCTCAGAGCCAGAGCCAGAGGGCAGCAGAGGCCAGGGTGATCTTGGCTATGTGTCAGAAGCACATCAGGCCTGAATTCAGGCTTCATCTCTATCAATGACTCCCCATGAGATTTGGGGCTGGTGACTCTATTTCTCTGAGTCTCAGATTCTGTGCAATGGGAATAATAATACTTAGTTCCCAGAACCAAGAATGAGAAACAGCCCACGATGTGTAACAGGTTGTTCTCAGGAAATGGGGAGGCAAAGTGGAAGCTGGGTCATGAGAGAAAATAGAAGATACTGCTCCCCCACTGGACTGGACACTTTCCCCTCTGCTTCCTTCATTCTCCTCCTGATGGGAGGCTGGGACGGGGCCCCCCCTGCACTCACCTCTTCAAGTCAGACAGTCTGCTCTCCAGCAGGCCTAGTGCCTTCGGGGACAGGGCGCCTTGGAAGTCAGAGTCAGCAGGCACAAAGGCAACCTGCAGAGACAAAGGGAGACAGCCTGTGCATCTGAACACAGCTGCTTCCACACAGCCCAGAGCCTCGGTAGACCTCCCTGGGTGCCCAGGAAAAGAAGCTGGACTTGGCTGGGGCTCCATCTGACAAGCAGGTGCTGTTCAGAGCATGGCTCCAGTGGTGGGCGGTGGCTGTCCCAGACCTGCTCTGTGCACTCACTCTCTCCGCCACTAGGGGCAGCAACGAGTGAGAGACCATTTGCCCTAGAACTCAAGTCTCATCATTCATTTCCCAGAGTCTCATCCCAAACCTGACATGCACAAGGCAGAGCAGGCAGGAGCAAGGACTGGGGGCCTCAGAGGCAGCTCTCCCTTCCAGTCCTTCCTCTTCTCCCTGCTCCAGCTCAGCTGCCAGACTCCACATCCCCACCCTCTAGCTCTGCCCTCATTCCATTCCTCATCCTTGGGCAGGAGAATGCTGGCTCTCACTGACTATGCTTTACCATAATGAGTCAACACAGGCGACCAGCTGGAGCTGGCCCAGCCACCACAGCCATGCCACATGGAGGCGACTGGATGGCTCCTCAGTTCCTGCAGCCTTGGGTTCAAGTCCTGACATCATGTTTCCCACCTACAGAGCATCAGTCTCACAGCAACTCTGTTGCTTCTGGACATCAGCCTGACTACTTTCTCACTCAGCACGGCTGCTCCCTTTCCTTCATCCATCAACTGAAGGGGAAGCTCCAGCTTCCTTCCGTGGCAGCTCAGCCCATTCCTCTCTATCTGTACTTGCTCCCCTGCCTGCCAGCCAGCAGCCACGCTGACCCATTGACCTCATTCTCTTATCACCGCTTTGCTCATGCCCTTCTCCCTGGAAGAATTCTTATTTAACCTATAAAACCCCAGCTCATTTGCTCTGTCAGGGTTACTTCTTTCCTATATACAGATAACTCTCTCCCCTAGACTTCCAGCTACTCAAAAGCAGGGAGAGCCTAATTTGTGTTTGCATTGGCTACCACTGCCCTCATATCCTAGCTAACAGTTGTATTCCCATATATTAACATCTCAGTCAACTCAGAAAATTCCTATACACTGAAGCATCCTATACACTGAGCTGTGTACCAAGAGCCTGGGAAGAAGCCGAAGGGATAAATCTGGAGGCCACAGTGGCCTAGGCTGTCCTTACTGTTAGGTTTTTAAAAAGAGGTAGCCGAGTAAGAACAGCAGCACACACGTGGTATTCAGGTAAGGGGTAGGTTTATTCAGTAGACCTGCTGGGACCAGGCAAGGTTGGCACTCCACGTGGCTGGGAAAGGCCTGGGAATGAGAGAGAGCTGGGAAAGAGAGGAAAGAGAGAGGAAAGAGCTAGAAGAGAGCTAGAAGAGAGCAGAGAGAGCAGAGAGAGAGCATCTGGGCCTGGGGTAGGCCTTATGTAGGGTATGGGCGGAGAAAGGTGTGGCCACATCAAATTCAGATGTGACCTCAGTGGATGCAGATGTGACCTCTTCCAGGTGTCACAGTTGCCTAGGTAATGCGGGTACTGGGTGGAGACTTTGCTGTGAGGAGGGTGGAGTCTGCTCGCCATCCAGGAACGGACCTTACACTTACCTCATGTGTCACCATGGTTTAAAACACCATCTCTCAATTTCTCATTGGTATATACTTTTTTGTACCACTACTGGGGTTTGAACTCAGGGCCTGTGCACTGCCCCTTGGCTTTATTCACTCAAGGCTGCTGCTCTACTACTTGAGCCAGAGACTCTGCAGCAGGTGCAGTGCAGTGGTAGTACCTCTCTGCTTGGTTCTCTTGCTCACTGCAGTTCTAATTGGAGCATATTTATGGCTATTGTGACTAAATGTGACTGTACATGTGAAAGGTTTAACCTAATCGATAGAGTACAAGGATTGTGTTTTATTACCTTTTAGTAGACATAGATTTAATGGGGTAAATGGGGACATAGAGAACATACATAAGGAACTTTGTGTAGAAAACATGCCCTTCATTTTTACTATAAGAACCTTAATTTCCTGTTCTTTGCCTCAGGGATCAGAAAATCCCTTGAATGGCAAGTTAAGAAGTGACCTTGATGATGTTGACCCTTAGAAAACTGTGCCTAGCTCCTGACAACACTGGGAAACCAGAATCTCATCCTTAAAGCCCTTAGAGGAACCTGGAGAGCTGGGAAAGTGTGACTCTGGAGGGCCATGTGCTCTGAAGGAAAGCTTTCTTTGGCCCCTAGAAGGTTGGGAGATGTTGGAAGGCAAACTCCAGCAAATGGACCCGAGTCCCGCATGTGGATTGACACTTGTGTGGAGACCAAGGAAACAGAGCTGCTGCCAAGTTCGTGTCCCATAAGCACACAAGAGAGGGGTAAGCAGTAGCTTTGTCTTCATTGCCACAAGAGAAACTCCTTTGTTTTTATATTTTATGGGAGAAAGGCGAGCTGCCTTTTGGTGTGTGTGGTAAAATTCCTTTTCACTGTGAAGTAGTGGCTGAAGAATCGCGTTTACAAGGACCTTTGTGTTTAATATGTCTCCCTCTCCATATAGCATTGCCCATGGGTCTGGTTGAGATCTAGGCTTAGGCTTAGACCTTGAAGAAAAGCTTTCAGGATCAAAACTGGAACGTTCACTAAGCTCTTGAAGGTACTTTCGGATGCAATTATTGCTCTTTTCAGAGTAATAAAAACATGTTCTGCAGAAGCACAGGCTGCACCCTTGGCCATCAAACCTAAAGAAGTTATGGATTGCTCACAAAACACATTTTTTTTTTTTTTGGTTTGTAATGAGGTTTGCATTCAGGGCCTAAACACTGTACTTGAGCTCTTTTTGCTCACAGTTACTGCTCTATCACTTTGAGGCAGAGTTTCACTTCTGGTTTTGGAGTTGTTAATTGGAGATAAAAGTCTCACAGAATTTCCTGCCTGGGCTGGCTTTGAACTGCTATCCTCAGAACTCAGCCTCAATAGTATCTAGGATTACAGGCATTAGCCACCAGTGCCCAGCCCAAAACACAATTTTTAAGTGAAATTAAAAGCATTCTCAGATATAATTTTTATCCAGTTTGGCTTCTTAAATTTTATTTTTTTAGTGCTTGGAGATATATGGAATAAACTGTAGTCTCAAACCATGGGACCTGAAATCATTTGCTTTACCTGATCAGAACTGCTGTGTTCCTTATTATTGGTTGTATACAAAGGTCAGGTATCTGGGTCTGGAGACATTGTTTTGAGTTTCTTTTTAAGTTTAATACTGAGAATTACTTTGAAATTTTATTTCTCCTCAATGACTAAACTAAAAGGAGGAAAGCTGTAAGAGTGACATCCTCAGAAATCTCTAGGAGTGATTGAACACCCTTAAGTTTAGTTGTACTTTCCGGTGTAGCTTATCAGGTTCAGAGGCCCAGGGCAGTGGGGAAGGAGTGGACACAGACTTTTCCTGTATTGTGTACCTTTTGTGTGTTGAATGGCTCAGTTTCAGCCCTCGTTCAGCTTTAGATGCATGCTCTGCCATATTTCCCACTCACTGTGTGCAGAGCTTGGGAGCCTTGGGAAGTGCCAGATTACCACTGTTAGCCAGAGTTGCCAAGGCAAAGAGGCCCAACCAGCCCCAAAGTTCCTGTCTGGTTGTTTTACATCTGTGGGGGCACATGACAGAAGTGACAACGTCCCTGCTGTGCACTTAGAATAGCCCTTAGAATAGGAGACAGTGGGTCCCCTGCAAAAGTCCCTTGTGGTCCATGGGCTCTAGTTTAATTGTGTAAGCCCACACCCAGGAGATGGAAGACTAGCATTGAAGAGAACTGTGCCTCCAAAGCACACAGATGAGTGGAAGTTTGATGTGGTTCCAATGTTCTTATACTTTTGATTGTAAGGTTCTAAAGTTGATTTTAAATACCTGATTGCTCCATGCTCTCTACTATATCCCCCCGATCCCTGCCACTTCTCTGCACACCCATTTTTGCTGAAAGATTGTGTGAGACCATGCATTGAAATGCTGGCGGTGATATGTGTTGAGATATAGTTGCCAGCAACTGCACTCAGGAGCCAAATTCAGGAGTGAAATGGCCACTTCTAGTCCCTTATTTCCTATGGAAACGATGATGCCCTCCACCCCTGTACCTGCCGTCTCTCCACTTGGGAAGCTACATCAGCATCCCTGTTCACTCTACACCTTGATTCATTGTTATGTTGTTGCTGCAATAAGCATCGTGTCTGCTTTGCTAGCAACCACCTATTATCCTTAGCTGTAGACAACAAACCTGATGTGGACTGTTTTTTAATATCGTACTACAAAGTAACAATTGTGACAGACTTGCCTTGGAAGAACTTTCCCTTTCACTGATAATTTTTTTGATGATGGTTTTATAATCTTTCACAAAGTCTTCAATTCAAGAATGAATTTCGAGGGAGTTCTCAAGATGGCGACGGGGCAGTAGGGAAACGCCACAGCTCTCTCCAACCAAAAAGAGAGTTCGAGTTCCAACCTTTAATCTCCCCAAGAGACCGACAACAACAAAAAGACGAACACTCAGAGAAAAACCAGAGGTGGAAAATAACAAAAAAAGAAAGAGAGGAAAAGAAGAATTTCAGAACAGAGAAGAGCGAAGACCCCTCCCCCAACCTTTACTGGCCGCGCGGCAGTGCGCCAAGCCGCCGGCCAGCCGGCCCGGCAGGGGCTGCCGGAGCCACAGAGACACAGGGGGCTGCTTGCAGATCACCAGGTACCGGATTGCAGAACAGCGGATCGCCAGGAACAGAGAAACCTACCAGCCGGGAGTCTCCAGGAGGATCCCACCCCACCCATCACTCTCCACCGGAGCGGAGAGGCTCCATCCCGCCAAAGCCGCCCGGCACCAGCAGCGCCACAAAGGGACCTGTCGCGATCGCAACGACCCGGCGGGGGGCCGCCCAACCCAGCCCGCAACCACCCCAACTGAACTCGGACTGCAACAACAACTGACGGACTGCAACAACAACTGACGACCTACAGGGTGAGTACCCATCAGGGGACAGGGAATCCATCAAGGGAGACCAGAGCTGGAGGGAATCCCCAGACCCTGACCTAGACTCCCTACCCCAACACCCGGACCACAGGACCCACTAAAACTGGGAACTGTTCGAGAGCCCCACCAGCCGGTGGAGCACACTCTGCTGGCCAGGCCAGAGCAAGAGCGCCCCGGGAAGGGAGCTTAAATGCTCAAGCCAGGAACAGTGCCCCTGGGTCAAGACTACCAACAGTAGAAGAAATTTGAACTGTGTCCTCCAGGCTGCATAACCAAGGTGGTATACACATTAGCACAGGCCTAACGAGCGCGCTCCAGGCTGGGGCCGGAACCAGGCCAGGGGACCGGCGCCTGAACAAAGCAAAAAGGGTCAGAAGTGGGGCTGTGGCTCAAATGGTAGGGTGCCAGCCCTGAGCTGAAGAGCTGAGGGACAGCACCCAAACCTAGAGTTCAAGCCCACAACCAGCCCAAAACAAACAAAAACACATCAGGAGCCCATAGCAGACTCCAGTATTTGGGAGAGTGCATCCAGAGCATCTGATCTTCCCAAGAGCACCCGCAGGAGCAAACACAAGCAGTCTAGGCTGCTCAACCCTTCCAAAGGCGGGAATTGCTACAGCAGAGAGCTGAGAATCCTAAGTGAATAGCAGCTGGAAATAGGCTCCCAACAGAATCCAGATCAGACACAGACTCTCTCTACCAATAGAGAATCAGCAACCAAGCAAAGACAGACACACCAAAACAAGATTGAAGAGCAGTCTCCTGAACCCCCATGCGAAAATCACAGAGAAAAATCACAAGGTTTACCACTACCCAGGACAGCAAGCTCACCTCAAAAGCCAGCAGCCACGCAGGGGAGAGCCCCAGTGGGAGCAAAGCAGGAATGGAAGACAAAAACTACATCCAAGGGTTGCTGGAGGCAATGACTCAAGAAATAAAGCGAGAAATGGATCAGAAATTGAAAGAGCACAAGGATGAACTATCAAAAGATATACAGGATATCAAACAAAAATTGGATGCAAAAATAGAAGCTGCACAAACCTCAGTAAGAAGTGAGATAAACGCCAAATTAGAGGTAATGCATACTGATATCACCTCATTGAGAGGTGAGATCAGTACTCTGAGAACCAACATTGAATCCATAAAGGGATCCATTTCCATCATGCAAACCACAATAGAAGCCACGGTCAACAGAGTGAATGAA
Organism: Dipodomys spectabilis; assembly: GCF_019054845.1. NCBI lineage: Eukaryota > Metazoa > Chordata > Mammalia > Rodentia > Heteromyidae > Dipodomys > Dipodomys spectabilis. The sequence goes on from NW_024870684.1 coordinate 2,675,753, forward strand.
ATGGAAGGTAGAGTGTCAGATACAGAAGACAGAATACACCAACTGGACCAAAAAGTGACAGATATGGAAAAATCACTCAAATTAAACCAAAGGGAAATTCAAGAGCAAGCAGATAATGCTAAAAAATTTAACCTTCGCATAATCGGAGTGGACGAAGGTGAGGAATTCCAGAGCAAGGGAATGCAACACCTATTTAACAAGATAGTCAATGAAAATTTTCCCCACCTCAAAAACGACCATCTTAACTACATCACAAAAGCTTATCGAACACCCAACAAGCAAGATCCCAGGAGAAACACTTCTAGGCACATAATAGTAACAATGATGGATCTGAATAATAAGGAAACAATCCTGCATGCAGCAAAAATGAAGAAGGAGCTATACTACAACGGGAAAAAAATTAGAATCACTGCAGATCTCTCCACACAAACAATGAATGCAAGAAAAGCCTGGGAAAGCACCATACGAGCCCTGAGAGCCAATAACTGCCAACCCAGACTGATATACCCGGCAAAGCTAGCATTCACATTCGATGGAGAACTGAAAACTTTTAATAGCAAAGAAAAACTAAATGAATACATAAACATTAAGCCAGCATTACAAAGAATTCTAAGAGGGGGGACACAACCTGAAGAAAGCAACCAGGAACTGGGACCTGCCCCAAACAGGCATTACTCAAAGTCTAACTGAGCAAGCACAGGAGGAAAGGAAAGAAGAAAAACTTAGGAAAACGGAATGGCAGGGACAACAATGCATCTCTCTATACTTTCTCTTAATATAAATGGGCTGAATTCGCCAATTAAAAGAAAACGAACTGAGGACTGGATCAGAAAACAAGACCCATCCATCTGTTGCCTTCAGGAGACCCACCTCTCAGCCAAACATACAAACAAACTCAGAGTGAAGGGGTGGAAAAGGATCTACCAATCAAATTCCCCCAATAAGAAAGCAGGTGTAGCTATCCTGATATCTGACAAAATAAACTTTTCATTAAAATCAGTACAGAAAGACAAGGACGGACATTACATATTAATAAAGGGAACAATCCAAGAGGAGGATATAACCATCATCAACTTATATGCCCCAAATATCGGTGCACCCAGATATGTTAAACAAATGCTCTCAAACTTACAGAATAAAATAGATCCCAATACGATAATACTAGGAGACTTTAACACGCCACTCTCACCAAAGGACAGGTCTACCAACCAGAGGATTGGCAAAGAAGCTACCGAATTAAGTGAGGCCATACTTCAAGCGGAATTAACTGACATCTACCGAGTATTTCACCCTAAAACAACACAGTACACATTCTTCTCAGCAGCTCATGGAACTTTCTCCAAAATAGACCATATCATAGTTCATTCAAGGAACTTAAGCAAATACAAAGGGATCGACATAATCCCCTGTATCCTATCTGACCACAGTGGAATCAAGCTAGCTCTCAATAACAAAGCATACCGCAGAAATTTCTCTAATACATGGAAATTGAACAGCACACTCCTTAACAAGGCCTGGGTAACAGAAGAGATCAGAGAAGAAATAAAGCATTTCCTAGAACTCAATGAAAATGAAAACACCTCACAAAGAAACTTGTGGGACACAGCAAAAGCAGTCCTGAGGGGCAAATTTATTGCCCTCAGTGCCCACATCAAGAGAATGGAGACAGACCAAGTAAATAATCTCATGTTGCAACTAAAACAGCTAGAAAAACAAGAAAAAATGGGACCTAAAGCTACTAGACGAAGCCAGATAACCAAATTGAGAGCAGAGATTAACCAATTAGAAAATCAGAAAACCATAACCAAAATAAACCAAACAAAAAGCTGGTTCTTTGAAAAAATAAACAAAATTGATGGCCCGTTGGCAAGATTAATTAAAAAAAGAAGAGAGGAAACCCATATTAATAGGATTAGGGATGCCACGGGAAACATCACAACACGTACCCAAGATATCCAAACAATTCTAACAGACTACTTTCAAAAGCTATACTCTCTAAAGGAAGAAAATCTGGTGGAAATGGATGCATTTTTAGAGAAATACAAGTTACCCAAACTGAGCAAAGAAGAAGTTAACCAATTAAATAAGCCAATATCCTATAATGAGATACAGGAAGCTATCAAAAGTCTTCCAACAAAAAAAAGCCCAGGACCAGATGGATTCACAGCAGAATTCTATAAGACCTTTAAAGAAGAACTAATACCCATACTCCTCAAGCTCTTCAGAGAAACAGAGAAGGAGGGAGCTATCCCAAACTCATTCTACGAAGCCAATATCACACTCATCCCCAAACCAGGCAAAGACCCAACCAAAAAGGAGAATTACAGGCCAATCTCCTTGATGAACACAGATGCAAAGATCCTTAACAAGATTCTAGCTAACAGAATCCAGAAACACATAAAAAAAATAATACACTATGATCAGGTAGGCTTCATCCCAGAGACACAGGGATGGTTTAACATACGTAAGTCAATAAATGTAATCCAGCATATCAACAGAGCCAAGGTCAAGAATCACATGATTATCGCCACAGATGCAGAAAAGGCCTTTGATAAAATTCAACATTCATTCATGCTAAAAGCTCTGGAGAAAATAGGAATAGAAGGAACATTTCTAAAAACAATAAAAGCCATTTATGACAGACCAATAGCCAATATTATACTTAATGGGGAAAAGCTACAACCAATCCTCCTAAAAACAGGAACAAGGCAAGGATGTCCACTGTCTCCACTCCTCTTCAACATAGTCCTAGAACCCTTAGCCAGGGCAATAAGGCAAGAAAAAGACATTAAAGGGATCCGCATAGGGAAAGAAGAAGTGAAACTATCCCTTTTTGCAGACGACATGATACTATACCTCCACGATCCCAAAAACTCCATCCCCAAACTTTTAGAAATCATAAGTCACTTCGGCAAAATAGCAGGATACAAAATAAACCCACAAAAATCAGTTGCCTTCCTATACACTGATAACGCACAGGAAGAGAGGGAAATAAAGGGAGCAACCCCATTCACAATAACCTCCCAAAAAATAAAATATTTAGGAATTAACCTAACCAAAGATGTAAAAGAACTATTTAATGAGAACTATAAAAAGTTAAAGAAAGAAATTGCAGAAGACACTAGGAAATGGAAAGACCTCCCATGCTCCTGGATAGGCCGACTTAATATAGTAAAGATGGTGATACTTCCAAAATTAATATACAAATTCAATGCAATTCCTATTAAAATCCCAATGACGTACATCACTGAAATACAGAAAACAGTCCAAAAATTTATATGGAACAACAAAAGACCTAGAATAGCCAAAACAATTCTAGGGGATAAAGACAATATGGGAGGGCTATCCATGCCGAACTTCAAACTCTACTACAGAGCTATAATCACAAAGACAGCATGGTACTGGCACAAAAACAGACCCGAAGACCAATGGAACAGAATAGAAGATCCAGATATAAATCCACAGGCCTACAGCCAGCTGATATTCGACAAAGGAGCCAAAGACATACAATGGAAGAAACACAGCCTCTTCAACCGCTGGTGCTGGGAAAACTGGGCAGCCACATGCAGAAAACTAAAAGTGGACCCCAGCCTATCACCATGCACCAACATCAACTCAAAATGGATTAAAGACCTTAACATTAAACCTGAATCTCTGAAACTACTGCAGGACAGAGTAGGAGAGACACTTGAACTAATAGGCACAGGAAGGAACTTCCTGAACAGAGTCCCAGGGTCACAACAAGTTGGAGAGAGACTCGACAAATGGGACTACCTTAAAATAAAAAGCTTCTGCACAGCTAAATCTATCGCAACTAAGCTAGAAAGACAACCAACTAATTGGGAAAAAATATTTACCAGCAATATATCAGACAAGGGGTTAACATCCTGTATATACAGGGAACTCAAGAAACTAATCCCTCCCAAACCTAACAAACCAATTACTAAATGGGCAAGGGAACTAAAGAGGGACTTCTCAAATGAAGAAATAAAAATGGCAAAGAAACACATGAGGAAATGTTCATCATCCCTGGTGGTGAAGGAAATGCAAATAAAGACAACCCTGAGATACCACCTTACCCCAGTCAGAATGTCCCACATCCACAAATCAGCCAACGACAAATGCTGGAGGGGATGTGGAGAAAGAGGAACCCTATTACACTGCTGGTGGGAATGTACACTTATACAACCACTTTGGAAAGCAGTCTGGAGGGTCCTTAGAAAGCTAAAGATTGACCTCCCTTACGACCCAGTCATACCACTTCTAGGCATCTACCCTGAACAACAGGAACCAATATACAAGGACACGTGCACCTCCATGTTTATTGCAGCACTGTTCGCAATAGCTAGGATATGGAAACAACCTAGGTGCCCCACCACAGATGAATGGATCCAAAAATTGTGGTATCTATACACAATGGAATATTATGCAGCCATTAGAAATGACAAAATAATGGCATTTGCAGGGAAATGGATGGAGCTAGAAGGAATCATGTTGAGCGAGGTAAGCCAAGAACGAAGAGACAAACGGTACATGGTCTCCCTCATAAGTGGATGCTAAATCCAAAAGGTTAGTGATACGACAAAACTAACAGGACTTAAGAAACAAAGAACTCCCGCTCATCTGGTTGAACCACTACTAAATATCCTCATGCTGCTGATCACAAATATGGTATATAACATGTGAACACTGTTATATATTACAGACTGTGGTAGACAATTTGCTCCAGGGAAGTTAGAATGAACTTGTGACTTTGAAATTATGTAATCATTTAATCACAATCAAAAAAAAAAAAAGAACCTCGGGGAAGGGAGGGAGGGAGGGGATGGTAGGGGGAAAACAATGGAGGGGGTAACAATGTTCAAGAGGAAGTGTACTCATAACCTCACTCATGTAACTGTGACCCTCTGTATAGTAGCTTTACAATAAAAAAAAAAAAAAAAGGAAAAAAAAAAAAAAAAAAAAAAAAAGAAAAAAGCCAGAAGTAGTGCTGTGGCTCAAGTGGTAGAGCACTAGCCTTGAGCTGAAGAGCTGAGGGACAGCGCCCAGGCCCAGAGTTTGGGCCCCCACGACCAGACCCCCCTAATAAAAAAAAAAAAAAAAAAAAAAAAAAAAGAATGAATTTCACAATTTACTCAATGCAGTTTGTTCTCCAGAACACACAGTCTGAAGATAGGATGGGAGGAGTTTTGCCTCTGTTGAACCCCATCACTTTTACATTGGCTGAGTGGAGGTAGTCTTTGCCTAAAAACAGTGACACGCACCAACATCATCTTGGGCCAGGAGTTCCCACACTTAATGGGATGACTATATTTTGTAAAATGGATAGAGACACCATGTGCTTCATGAATTCTATAGGGAGGCCTGGCAGAACAGTGTTCCTTCAAACTGGATGGCGCTCACTGCCCAATAATGACTCAAATCCAGCTGAAATGAGTAGAATGAGTTTTACTAGGCACACATTACAGAACAATAGATAATTTTAGGGACTGTATTTTCCCAGCCTCCCTCAAACTCTTGTCATCTGGAGTCTCCCTAAAGCCAGAAACTTTCCTTTTCCCCCATCTGGAAAGTTCCTAATTCATAATGCTCTAGATCTAGTGGAGAAACCTGCCTGAGAGTGCCACCTACTGCCAGAAGAGATCACTGCAGGCTGAAATAGAAGACATCCTGGAAGAGCTAGGTTTATCAGGCTTAGTCCTTGTTCTTCTTCTCTGGGGTCTTGTGGACCTGGCAGCCACCATCTCACCATGGGGCAGGGGGCTTGTGCTGCAGTGTGGCACCAAGAGTAACTCTATGGCAGCATGATAGTTGGAAAGCTAGTCACATGCCAGGCTTGGTTTCAAGTCAAGAACTTGACTCCTTAGAAGCATCTGCAGGTTTGTGAACAGCGGTTCCATGAACATTCTCTGGGTTAGGCCCTGTCCTCTTGACTGGTGGGATGGGAAAGGGGTTGGGAACTTGGGCTCAGTGGTGGAGCAGATCCTAGGATGAGGCACCACAGGTGTGTGTGGGACTTAAGGTGGCTACATCTCGATATTCAGGGTGCTCCTGTAAGATGAGTATCCAGAGGGAGTTCCTGGTCTCCCTACCAGTCCCAGCTGAGCTAAGCACTCTCCTTCTCACTCAAATACAACTAAAAATAAAAATGGTGGTAAACCCTGCAATAAATACCAAGTCACAAAAGCAAAACAGGTCAGAAAAGCTGCTGCTTTAAAAGAGCAACAGAGAACTGATGTAGGTTGTACATCTTTGTAATCCTAGCTACTCAAGAGACTAAGATCTGAGGAACTTAGTTCCAGCCCAAGCAGGAAAGTCTGAGAGACTCTTATCTCCAGTAACCTACTCAAATAGCTGGAACTAGAGCTGTAGCTCAAGGGGTAGAATGCTAGTCTTGAGCACAAAACTCAGGAAATTCAGGTATTGAGTTCAAGCCCCAAACTGACACACTTGAGACCCAAAGGATAGATGAGTGTTCGTTCATTCTGCTATTTATTCACGAGTGGGCAGCCGATCCTTACACATGCTACCTGCACCCAGCCCCTAAGAGTGGAACCACCACAGGAGAAGTTCCATGCCCCCAGGGAACAGCCATAGAGCAAGAGGCGAAGCTCTGGCTGCCTTCACACTGTTCCCTTCAGAAATAAAGTGCCCAACCTGCCACCTCCCTTTATATCACCTCACTTCCCGGCTATGTGCTTAGCAGGCCCTCTTCCCTCTGGCCCTTCCATAAAATATGGCTGCCAGTGTACACAGTGTAGGGCCAGAATTCCCCACCACTACCCCTGCAGCTCTGCCCTGGTCAGCACCACCCGGCAGGTAAAGTCTTTCCATCTGCTCTATGGCTGTCCTGAGAGCTCGATCCGGCAGCAGATGGCGGTGACTATGACAAACTCCTTACTTATCCATCCTCTTCTGTGAGGACCCTGGTGCTTCACCACACACGTGTTGTCCACAGGGAAAGCTCCCAGGGTGACTGAGGTCTCAGGATGGGCACTGCAGCTGGTCAGGGTCCAGCCTGCATCACAGCTTACGGTGACCTGCCAGAGTCCAGGGAAGACAAGTAAGGCCAGGTCCTGCATCCATGGTCAGGTCTCTAAGCCACCTGCTACACTGTCCCTCCCAGCAACCCTCAGTGGGGACCAAACTGTCAACACCTGGCTTGGTTCTGCCCCTCACACCCCAAAGGGGCTGTGTCCAATGCTGCCCACCACTCCCTCAGGGTGCTTCAGCCCCAGCCTACCAGGACACTGGGGTCCAGACAGACATCTTAACAAACCAAAGCCCCTCCCACTTCCCACTTCCCTACAAGCCACATCTCCCACAGCCTTCCCCACCCAGTGATGGCACCTCCATCCCCCCAGCAGCTCCACAAGACCTTGCAACAGCCCTCCACTCCTTGTTGCAGCTCATCCCAGACCAGAGCCACCACCCTCAGGTCCCAAACTCCTCCTGCCAGGGCCTCTAGAGGCTAGCTCTCAGACTCCAAGAGTCCAAGTGTGACCTGCCCTCCCTTCAGAGATTTTCCTTCTTCCTCCAACCGTCCATGGTTGCTCAGGCATTCCAGCCCTGAACAACTCCCAGTAGGTTTGTTAAGTGCATAGTTGTTGCTGTGAGTGTGTGTGAATGCACATGAGCATGTGTGTGCCCGCCAATCCTGGGATTTGAACTCCAAACCTGAGCCACCACTCTACTTATTCCTTTTTTGGGCAGTTAATTGTAGGTAGGTTTCAGAGACTTTCCTATCCTGGATGACTTTGAACCTCAACCCACAGATCTCAGCCTCCTAAGTAGCTAGGAATATATGTGTGAGACACAGGCTACTGGCTTTTTTTTTCCCAATGCTGTGATTTAAACTCATGAGCGTTAAGCAGGCACTCTACCACTTGAGTCACAAATCTAGCCAATATTGCCTTAGTAATTTCAGATATTCAGTAATTTCAGGTTTCTTGGTTGGTTAGTTGGTTGGTTGTTTTTTCAGGTTTTTTTGACCAGTTGGGCCCAGACTACATGCAATAGGTAGAAGTACCTAACACCCCCCCCCCCCCACACACTCACACACACTGCACATGACAGCACAGGTGCTCAAGCCCTTTTCCCCTGGGCACTGACCAACCCAAGAGGATGCAGGCCCCAGCCATCTCCACCCCACCTCCCATAATCCCAACCCTTCACCTTCTCCAAGGGGCTTGGAGGACTGTATTTCTTCGTTGTGCACTGCAGGCCCGGAGCATGGCAGCAGGAAGCATGGACACTGGCTTCCTTGTGCCCCACACACTGTCTGGGCTGGTCACCTTGCTGCTTTGAAGTATGTGGGTAGTCACCAAGGTTCTCTACCTCCCAATGGGAGCTGCAACCTGGGGCAGAGGAGAGCCAGCTCACACACTGAATGTGGACCCCTCTAGCTTTGTTCCCTCAACCACACCCCCTTCTCTTTAGGGTCCAAATCCAGGGAAACCCAGGAGCAGCTCTGAGTAGAAGACACTTTGGCTTGAGCAGCAGGACTTCCAGCATAGCTCTGCAGCTGACCTGACGTGTAGGAATTGGGAGAGCAACTTAACTGCTCTGAGCCATAGGTTCCTGGGAAACACTTGATCCCTCTCCATCAAAGAAGGGGAGCCATGGGGCAGGGTCTCCATGCTTGAGATGTTCAACTGCTCTTCACTCCAACTCCCTCCTACCTCAGGTCTCTTCCTCATCCAAATCCAGAAGAAGTTCAGCCTGAGCATTGTTTTGTGGGCTTGCCAGTCAGGTACATCTGGCTGTAAAATCATAGACAGTGTGCTGGACTTCAACAAACCTCACTTTCCTTCTTTGTAAAACAGCCAGAACAATTGCATCGACTTGCAGAGATGCTGCATAGCTGAAGCAGGAACAGCCTGAGAAGTCCCTGTACTGCCCATGCAGGACCCGGGCTCTGCCCACATTAAGGTTATGATAACCAGGACCAGAGCCCTTGTCCCAGCTCTGTGGCTTTAAGAAAGACACCCGGCAACTTTACCTGCAAATGGAACTTGGCATGGGCTATGCAGTGAGTTCCTGTGGCTCTGCCAGCTTTGCCAAAGGCCAGGCTTCCTGTCAGGCCAGCAGCCACATGGAGATCTTGTTCTGAACAAGGCTCTAGCCACTGGGCTCATCTGACTGCTGCTAATCCTATTCCAGCCAGCTTTTAACCCCATCTAACCCTTACTATTCCAGAAACTTCAGGGTCCCCAGTACTTAGCTGTCCAAGAGCAGCTCCTGAGCTAGTTATTTAAGATAATTCCCACAGTTCCCCCAAGCCATCCCAGGCAGCAGGCTCCATCTGAGCCCAGCTCTAGTCTAAGTACCAAAGTCCCTAGCTCTAATGAGGGGCCCTCACCCATGACTTCCAGCCACTGCCTGGGCAAGTTTTTGACAGAAGGTCCCTATCCCAGAGAAAGGACTTCAGAGTGATGGTCAAAGACAGTGGCCATCAGAATGCCACTGTCCCAGGCTAACAGCTGAGCATTCACGATGAGGAAACTAAGGCACAGGGCTGAGAAGGAACTTGCCAGCTACTGAGTGGCAGTTGGAATCAACCTGAGCTGTGCCCCATTCTGATAGGCCTGAACCGGGGCTCCCCACCACACAGCTGGTAAACAGCTCCCTGTGCCCAAGCCGGAGCCCATCAGCCACCCCTCTCATTGCTGCCACTGAGGAAGGGGAGGAAGAGAGGTGAAGCCACCTACCCAGGGCCACACAGCATGCAAGTTGTAGATCCTGCTTGGCTATAGATCCTAGGCTCACAAATCATCTGCTCACACTCATAGGGACCAAGTGTGTGGGATATGTCTCCTGAACAGCAGAAGATAGGGTGTCCTCCTCACCCTAGCGGGACCAGCCCCTACCTGTGAGGACTTGGTCAGGATCCGGGCAGTGGATGTAGGTCTTCAGCCCCATCGAGATTGGAGGAGCTGTGTGGATGCTGCAGTTGGCTTGGGGGAGCACGCAGCATCTGGCCACTGCAGAAACCTGGCTATCTCCAAATGCCAGGCAAATGCGTCTGTTTCCTAGGATCTGAGAGTCCAAGAGAGAAATGGGAACTTGTGAAGAGGTTTGGAGCCTGAGGAACATGGGCTGCCCATGATGCTGCTCTCTGTCCTGAGTCCCCCAGGCCTTTTAAAGTTTAGATAAGGATTGGAATCCAGGGGACAGAGGACTGGGCACATAGAGTGCTGCAACTCACCGCCAAACGCTCTCCCTGTCGCATCCCACTCTGAGAGAAGCTAGAGCACCCGAGCAGCTCCTCCCCTGGGTTACACCAAGCCTTGGCGACATTTCTCCGCCTGAGGTTCCAGGGTGCTGACCACACATTCCTGCAGAGCAGCTGTGTACCTGCAACAAGGACATGAGTAAGGAGGCTCTGGGGGTGCAGGATCCTCTGGGGATTCCAGAGAAAGCTTCAGGCTGACATAAGGGAGAGGTATTTCTCTATGACATGAAACTTCTACTTAAAATTGCTATATTTTCTCTGATATGTGGAAGTTAGGTCTAAAATGCACTGGGTTGTAAACAATTACACAGGATTCTAGATGCTCACATACAGGGAAACCAAAAGAGTACACTGTTAGGAAGAATTCTAATGGTGCAATGCTTAAGGCCCTTTTCATGTTCTATATAGTGTACATATTGAAATGAACTCCCAAAATATGGAAAAAAAGATTTTTTTCCTTTCTTTTTTAGTGTATAGCTTTTTGATGAATCTGTTTTTTCCCCCTTTATTTATGGTGTATTCTTGCGTATGTCTTCTGGAGGGTTGGGGGTCAGACACAGAACTTGAGGGAAAATGAGTGAAAGGTAAGCAATGGAGCTCACTGGATATGGAAGAAAGTGAACTATGCAACTTGTGGGGGGAGAAAGGAGGGACTGCAAGAAAATGAAGGATCAGATGACACTGTACAGAGAGGAAATAGACTCATTATCTCACTCATGTAAATGTAATCCCTCTGTAGATCTTCTGAATAATAGCAATAAAGTTAATTTAAAAAGAAGTGTTGTAACAATACCAAGCCTGGAGTCCTATCTGAGGAGGACAGTCCTTCTGTGGACCAGGTAGGGGACTGTCACCATCACATGGGCCTCTCATACCCCAGGCTGGCCTCTGCCTACCCACCTGCCCTGCTCACCTGTTTCCTGGGTGCTGGGGGGCAGTGCAGCCACCAGGTTGGGAGTCTTGAATCGCTCCTCCTCCGGGAACCGGGTGTCATTAATAGTATTGCTGGTAGAGTAGTGGAGCAGCCTCTGCCTCAGCTCAGCCACAGTGAGGTTTGGCTGGGCAGTGAGCATCAGGGCTGCAATGCCTGATGGAGGAGGGAGAGGTCAGACAAGGTGATGGGCTGGCCTCTGGCCTAGCTGGGAACTCCTTTTAGGACACAAATGCACACACATGCACACATCAGGTGCTCTTCCCAAAATGAAGCCACCTACAATCGCTTGCTTAGTGAAAGCTAGAAAGTAAGATTCCTTGTTTTTCTACCTCCAGGACTTGGTATTGGCCATTGTGTTCATCAGGTGAACACCTATTTATATCCCAGATTCTAGTGATGCAAAATGCATCATCACTATCAGGTCTTCCCATTTTGTCTTCCTGCTCATAGCCTAGCCTGGCAAAAGGGGCCACTGGAATCCTGATGGGCCAGACAGTGGCATGGTGACTCACCAGCCACACGGGCAGCTGCCTGTGAAGTTCCACTCCGCATTGCATAACAAACATTACAGTCTTTGGAGGCACTGACAATGTTTTTTCCAGGAGCAAAGATGTCCACACAGGATCCATAGTTGGTCCCCAGAGGACCCAGGATGAGTGGCTGGTCCTGGAAATCTACAGCTCCAACAGTGATGACCTGGAATGTGGCAGACAAAGAGTTGAGGAAAGGGCTGCAGGGGCAGACTGATCAACTCCTCTACTACCTGTTTGACCCCCATGTAAATGTCTCCTCCTGGGGAAAATCTGGCACCTGATTTACAGCTGATACCCTAGGATGTCTCAGGGCTCCCACAGGATGTAGACACTACTCCCTATGCCCCGTAGAGAGTATACTTAATTGGGAGACAAATACTAAACTGACAACCTTGTCATCAAGAAGGCAGAATGCTGAGAGGCAACCCACAATGAGCCAGGCTGGATGCAAGTGGTTTTAAGTTCTGCATATCTGGGAGCCCTGCTGAACCAGAGTCTGAGGGGACAGGGGTAGAGCATTTCAGAGCCCAGAAATCTGGAAAGTGGGACAGGTGTCCTCCTCCTGGTACTGCCAGGCCCACACAAGCCCCACACAAAGCAGTGGCTCTGCAAATGTCAAGCAGGAGGAGAGGGATGGCGCAGAGGGAGGATGTGATGGAGGGGGTAATGTGGCAGGGCCTTTGAAGGTGAGGCAGGGCTAGCCAAACCCCTTGTCACACTGGGGTTTGGGGATGCTGGGCCTCTGACAACCTGCAAGGCAGGACGTGAGCAGGAAGTCCTGCTGGCACCTACCTCAGGAGACGACGCTGGAGAGTAGGCACAGGCATTTCTCTGAAAGTTGCCCGCAGCGGCCACCAGCACTACTCCAGCCTTTGCCAGGAGCTTGCAGGCATTTTTGATGTTCTGACTGTGCCCACTCACCAGGGGCAGCAGCACTACCATGCGCTTGGAGGGATTGGAGACCAGCTTTTTCCAAATAAACTCCAAGCCTGACAGAACAAAGCCAAGATGACTGCCTGGAGAGGGACACGCTTCCTTCCTCCAGCCCCTTCCCTCCAAAACAAGACTGCAGTCAGCTGCTGCAGGCATCTGTAGCCTGACTGGCCTGTCCTGCAGATTGCAGCTCACCAGCCAAGTAAAAAACCATTCCTCAAAACACCTCTCTCTCTCTCTCCCTCTCTCTCTCTGTCTCTCTTGCTGGCTTGCTTGCTTGCTTGATTTCTTTCTTTTTCAAACAGGACCTCTCAGAGCCAGGCCCTACCTCTCCTTTCCCATGCAATGGATGAAGAAACCTGGGACAGTCTGGACAATGGGTTGCTGGTTCCTCCACCAAGTCGGCTAAGGTGATGGGGAGCCAGACTTGGGAACAATGAGCTCCTCAATGCTTGGAGGGGAAACTGGCTTTCTTTCTGTCTCCTGGGTCTGTGGAGATCTAAGCCCACATGACAAATGACACAATTCTGAAATCACAGAGCACATGGAATGGAGAAGGAGCATGGAACAGGGGCTCACTTGGGCTGGGTCTCTGCTCCCTTGAGCCCAGCACTGGCAACTTTGAAGATTCTGCCGCTGCACCACTGGTACTCTGTGGCAGAGGCTACCATGCCCTCTTGGGTCTGGAGACATTGCTCCTCCCTGGCTGAGCCCCTGCCCCCATGGCCAGATGGAAAGACAACAGAATGAGGTCTGCCACTCACCCATGACGATGCCGCTGACCGTGCCCTTCCCTTGGCAGTTGAGCACACGCAGGCTGTGTATCTTGATGTCCTTGGCCACGCCAACACTCTGGCCGCTGACCAGAGCTGCCAGGTGGGTGCCATGGCTTTCACAATTGCGTTCCTGCTCCACCAACACAAAGACCAAATGAGAAAACCACCCACCCCAAGATTTCCCAACAGACCCCGGATGGACTGCAATGCCCGCCCTCCCTGCCTACAGCTGAGGACTGGGGATGGACGGTGATGGCTGGGGAGGGTGGCCATGGTGCTCCAGGTCTGGTGGTCCTCATCTTCCTCCAGGACTGGGTTGGGGAAGGGCGGCTCACCTGTATCCTGCGTGCACTGGTGCTCTGCCACTCCTCCTTAGGCACTCTCTCAAAGTTAGAGATGTTGATCCTGTCCTTGATTTCCAGGTGATTAGGCTGGATGCTAGTGCCCAAGAGATACGCCTCCACGGGGTTGTCCTTGTCTTCTCACGATGACATTTGTGTTAGAAGAGAAAGCAGAGAATCCGGAGGGTGATGTTATATGTGGTTCATATGTATCAATGATGACATTCTCTGCTTACCAATTATGCACACACTGTTTCACAAACAGCACATGAACTTAATGGTCCAAAAGTCCTCCCAAGCTACCTGCTAGTGGGACTATTTTACTGACTAGGCCAGTGAGACATTGAGATAGAAAACTGTCCAAATTCATGTAGGTGGCCAATGAGAGAGAATCAGGAAACTGCACAGTAGCATGCTGACAGTTAGTGGGTCTTGTTACCAAATCAAATGGCCCAGCTCCACCTTGAGCTCTGTCATTGGCTGGAAGCGGCCAGGAGGCAGGGCCTCAGTGCCTGCTCCTACTACTGGTTCTCTTGAGGCAGGATTACAGCAGCACAAGCTCTATGGTTGCCCTTGTGACCAACTCAAACTGCTGTTCTGGAAACCAGAAATTCAAAATCAAGAGATCAGTCATGCCACACTTCCTCTGAAGGTTCTGGATAAGAAGCCTCACTGGCCTCAACCACCTATTTCTGGTTGCTGCTGGCTTTCCTTAACTTATAGCCACCTCACTATAAATTCTACCCATCTCCTCATAACCTCTTCCTCCAGTTTTGATTCCCTTACCAGATTTGGGTTTGAGGATAATCAATAGGCTTGTCATCTGTTCCATGTGGCCTTTCTGTGATTGAAGGGACAGGTCTGTCTGAGACTGTCCACCCTGTTCTGTCTCCATTCATGTTACCTGCTCTACCCTGTCCCATTCTGATAGCTCCTAAAGGGTCTCTTCCAGCCAAGGCCTTGAGAAGACTCTAGAAGGGCCTTCACAGCCCTGTTCCCCACTAATCCAGGGAAAGACAAGGACATAAGGCATTCCTAGGGGGCAGGAAGCAGACTGTGTCTACTTTGAACCTGCAGGAAAACTAGTCACTATTGGCCCCAGAAAAGATATGCCACATCCTTTTAGACCTATCTGGAGGCTAGAATTGTGGCTCAAGTGGTAACCTAACAAATGTGAGGTACTGGGTTCAAATTCCAGTACCACCACCGGACCTTATCTGGAAAAGAGGTCTTTGTGATCAACAGAAGACTCTCCAGGTGAGATCATGCTGAATGATCCTAGATTAACCTGTGGTCTAAGTCAATGCAGAGTGGCCTCAAACAAGAATGAAGAAGTAAAGTGTCCTACATCTGAAATCCTTACTATTTGTCAGTCAGAGAATGGGTAAATCAAGGCCAATCCAGGCACAAAGTTTACAAGACCACATCTCAATCAATAGCTAGCCACAGTAGCATAAGCCTATCATCCCAGCTACATAGCAAGCACAAAAATGAGGATTGTGGTCCAGATCTCAAATTTCTGTTATAAAAGTCTGAAAAGTAACTAATGTATAAATGACTCAACTGGTAGAGGACCTGCCACCCAAGCATGAGGCCCTGAGTGCAAATTCCAAGACTGTAAGAGGAAAAAAATTGAATAAAGTTGGCATCAGTGTCTCTAACCTGTAATCTTATCTATTGGAATGGTGAGATCTAGGACATTAAAGGTTCTAAGCCAGCCTGGGCAGAGAAGCTCTCTAGACTCCATCTTTAATTATCTAGCACACTCGTTTCCAGGCATCCGTGTCAGGCTCATCCAATACTACATGATCCAGTCAGAACCTCTGATCCTCTCCCAAGCAGGTGCCCTTACTGCCTTCCCCAGCTCAGTGTCACTGTGATGTCCCACCAGACACAGTTATTTTCCTGGTCTCCTCCTCTGCCTCCCTCTGCAAAGGCAGAGGGAAATGTGGACAAAGTAGCCTGGAAGCCAGTGGCATGGGGTGGGGGTGAGGGTAGGGGAATCAGAGACCTAGTTGGGGAAGCTCTGGAGATGTGTTCTTGTTTTGAGGACTGAGAGTTATAGAGACTAGAGACTGTAAGCCTCCTCCTCTGTCAAGAGTGGCCTGCTGCAAAGACAATGAGAAAAAGAATTGCAAAGGTGGTTATTCAGGTACCTGTGGCCCAAGCCTGCAATCCTAGCTACTAAGGAAGCTGAGATCTGAAGGTGGCAATTCAAAGCCCAGCCTAGACAGGAAAATCTGTGACATTCTTATCTCTAATTAACCAGCAAAAAAGCTGGAACTAGAGCTGTGGCTCAAGTGATAGAGCACCATCTCTTAGCAGGAAAAAACATAAGGGACAACACCCAGGCCCTGAATTCAAGGACCCAATTTTTTAAAAAAGGAAGGTAGAATAGAGAAACTTAGGCAACTGTCTCTGCATTCTGCAAAGAGCACCAGGAGAGGGCGCTGTCCTGAGTGGGGAGAGGAGAGGACAGACAGAAGACAGGCAGGAGGACCAGGTCCCAGGAGAGGGAGGAGATGGAAGGTGAGGACCTGGGACGAGGAGGAGATGGAGGCCATGGCAGCTGTGGTCTTACTTCTGTGGTTGAAGCTATTTAACTCATCCCACTCAGAAGAAACCCGCCTTGTGTTCCACATGATGCTCAAAAACTGGTTCCACTGAGGAGAAATCCTATGCGGGGTCCACAGGAGGCTCTGTGCAAAGGCAAAGGAATCCTCCTCGATGAACTTCACCCGCCTCAGCCTCAGGACCTGCGGATGCCAAGGACACAGGATCTCAATTTCATGAGTCACTTAGCCAGCAGCACCCAGCACTTGCCGCACCTGATCCCACCAGTGCCCCCAGCATGCCCACCCACAGTCCCCCTCCCATTGACCTGAAGACAAACCAGGGTCCTCACTGCTCTCCCAGGTTTGGGAGTGGGGGGAGCTGGGACCAGTGCCCCCACAACTGGTAGCTGAGCCCACGTGAGTGTCAGGAGGGATTCTGGCTTCTATATCTCATCAGGCAGTGCCTGTTGCAAGCAGGCTGGACAGTGGGGGAAGTCCCTTGGGCCTGGACCCCATGCCCAAATAAGGTTACCAGCACTATGCATCCTGTGTGTCCACTCCCTTCCCCTGTCGTATCTGACTACAGACCACAGTGCCAGGCCCCCTGGTAGTGGCTTCTGGGTGCTTTGCCAATGGGGGGAGGGGGCACCCGAAGGAACTGAGAGCAGAGTGTGTGTGCTCATCTCTTCCCACCGCCACCCCCTCCCCCGGACTCTCTGCCCTGGGGCATACCCCACTTGCACAACATCCTGGGCTGTCCCTGACCCTTCTCTCACATTAGCTGTGGACCCAGCTGCAATGCACCAACCCAAGGACACTGGCCAGGGAACAAGCAGCTGGGAGCCCAGCTCCACCATCTAAGGCCATGTGGACCCTCTGTACTGGGATCCCTTGTGCTTCAAATGAGGGTGAATGGATCATAGAGAAATTAGCCAGGCTAACAAGGAAGCTGCCTGAGGAGGCTGGCGTCATTGGCATCACTGAGCTAGAGACGCACCAGTACTCAGTGTCTGCTGTCCCCGAGTGTCAGTCAGGGACTCCCACAGGTCTCTCCCCAGCCTGTAGAAGTGCATGCCTGAGCGGAGGCTCACCAGGTCCAGTGTGCCCACTTTGTCCACTTTCATCAGGATGCCAGGAAAGAGGTCTTTGAAGACATGCAGCACTTCGAACATGAAGCCTTGACTGGCAGCCTTGCTCTGCAGGAGGTGGACAATACACCTCATCCGCTGACTCTGGGATTCATGGAACACTACCAGGTAGGTGTTGGGCACCTTCCAGGCACTCTGGCCCCAAGAGAAGAAAAGAAGCATGAGGACATCGAAAGAAAGATCCGTCCCTGTTTACAGATCAAGTTAGAGGCAAAGAGACCCAGGAAATAGAGAGATTATAAATTCAAGCTGACTCAGTGAAGCTTAAACCTCTCCCCAACACACACAAAGCCCCACTGACATCACCCACAAACAGATCCACACACTTCCAAACATGGCGTCCATCTCCTAGGGAAACTGAAGGTGATCCTCAGCTCCGGGCCCCCTTGGGGAGCACACGGCTGTGCTCTCCAAGCCCTAGACAGATCTGGTCACCCCTGCAGCTTTGTCTAAAAGCCATCGCTTCTACTCAGCCCAGTGTCCCAACCTCCTTCCCAGTCTAACACATCTCCATTTCTCCCCACCAGAAGCAGCCCAAGAAGCCTCACACACTTCAGAACCAGGAAAATATGGATCTGAGCCCCTACCACGCCCAACAGTTATTGGCCAGGAGCAAGCCACTTAACCATCCTGTGCCTCAGAGTCTCTGTATTCCAGAGACTGCACTACCCACATCACACCAAGTCCAGGGAATCAGAGCAAGGCCGCTTCCACAGGGAAAGAAGAGGCTCCATGGGCCATGGTTTCTCATTACTGTAATGGAAGGATAGGTTGGAAATGATTTTCCACTTGTAAAACACAAAGAAGTCTTTATTCTGGGCCAGTGTGGCCTCTCTATGAGTGAAGGGACTGCTGTGTACCGTCCATATGGTACCTGCTCTACCCTGTCCCAGTCCAACAGCTCCTAATGGGCCCCATCTCAGCCAATAGGTAGGCATGGTAGTGGGCACCTACCATCCCAGCTCCATTGACCTTAAAGGAAAAATAGCCAGAACAAGATAGAGGCAGTAGATTGGATCCAAGCACATCGTATGCATGTATGTGAGTACCACAATGAAACCCCTTTAGACAACTCATGTATGCTAATAAGACATTGAGAGCACCAAGGGGCTGGAGGGATGCTTAAGTGGTGGATGCCTGCCTAGCAAGGGCGATGCCCCCAGTTCCAATCCCAACACACTTCACACATGCATTCTAAATCTGACTCCACCAAAGTGCTCATGGGATGAACATGTGGACCTGAGGAACTTCCTGGAACAAACTCCCACCAGGGATGAACACCCTCTGCTACCTGGTCCAGTGGCCATCCAGCTTCTGCACGTGCACCTCTTAGGATAGGACACTCAGCCTTGTATGACAGTGATGGGGGGGGGGGGGCAGGGGACGGGCAGGGATGACTAGAAGTGCCCTCTTATGATCCATTTATTTATTTTCATTAATTTTTTTGAGACACAGTCTCGCTTTGAAGCCAGGCTGGCTTCAAATTCACAGTCCTCCTCCCTCAGCTGTCCTAATATTGAGACAACTATTTCTGATGTGCTTATGCTTTATTTTCCTCACCACAGCCCCACAACATCCCTGGAGAAGGTAAAAAAAAGACCCAGGAATTTGGGGAAAAGTTGTTATGAGCAGAACAAGAGCCTGGCAGCTTGTGGCCCAGTACACGCCCTGGGGTCAGCAGACCTTTCCCATCCCAGAGGGGGAGCAAGGCAGGTTTATCTAGGAGGAGACAGCAGCTGCCTGCCTGTGACAGCCCATCTCTCTGGGGTCTCACAAGCTGTGATCTCCTTCATCGCCCCAGAGAAGAACCGTCAGCCCGCTTTTCCTGCAGGCTTCAGGTTGAGAGACTCACTGGTCACCATTACTGAGAGGACACGGGGATTCAATCTCTCAGGGTCAAGGGACAGCACCTCAGACCCAGTCCTGAACCCCCTCTCCAAGGTGACCTGTGCAGTCCATCCCATCCCAGAGCTTTCCACAGCCCAGGGCACACACAGTGCTCGTGTGTGAAGAGATTCCGGGGAGCCCCACCTAGATGTAAGGTGATGGGAAACAGAGCCCAGCCTCCCAGATCTTGGCTACTAGCAAGGCCAGATTGCAACCCTCCTCCCCCCCCCCCCCCCCCCAACAACCTTAGACACCTAATCTGCCACGTGGGGCTCTGGATTAATTCCACCCCATCCCCTTTAGTTTGTACTTTTCCTCCACTGGATAAGACTCAACCTTAGCTAGAGAAGGGTGCCAGGCCATGAAGAACTTGCTTGCCCCACTATGCCAGGTCCTACATCCCTGCTCTCCACCCACGCTCTCTCCAAGACCCCCAGCTCGTACCAGGCCTTGTGCACTCCCCTCCCAGCACCAGGCAGGAAAGACTACCTGGTGATGATGTGTGCCATGTCCACTGCTCTGTGCTCAATGCGTGGCGCCAGGTCCAGGGCCAACCTTGGCCACCACCATGGGGCCACAGCTGGGCCCCAGGTGGGCGATTGGAGTGCATGGGGAGCCCTGATCTCCACCCCAGCCACTCCCGGGACCCTCTTCCTAGAGGCACAGCAGCACACTGTGAACAGTCCCTGCATCTCCAGTGCTCCTACATCCATACCCCCTGCCTATAGTCCCTGGTGGTCGAATGAGCAGAAAGCTCTCTGGGATCTTCCCTTCCCATCTTCTCTGACAGCTGGGAAACTGAGGCCAGAGAAGAAATGGCATCCATAGGGCTCCTCACCCCTCTTGCCCTTACCTCAAAGCTCCGGTATAGGATGGCCTTGGACCTGCGTTGGATCACCGATGGTATGGCAAGCTCCATCCTCTCTCTGTCTCCATCCAGGTCCTCATCTCTGCACCTGTCTAGCTCCTCTTGGGCTCCAGACCCATCCAGCTCCTCTTGGGCTCTGGACCCATCCAGCTCCTCTTGGGCTCTGGACCTGTCCGGCTGTTCTTGGGCTCCAGACTCGTCCAGCTCCTCTTGGTCTCCAGACCCGTCCAGCTCCTCTTGGGCTCTGGACCTGTCCGGCTGTTCTTGGGCTCCAGACTCGTCCAGCTCCTCTTGGTCTCCAGACCCGTCCAGCTCCTCTTGGGCTCCGGACCCATCCAGCTCCTCTTGGGCTCCGGACCCGTCCAGCTGTTCTTGGGCTCTGGACCCATTCAGCTGTTCTTGGGCTCTGGACCCGTCTAGCTCCTCTTGGGCTCCGGACCCGCCCAGCTGTTCTTGGGCTCTGGACCCATCCAGCTCCTCTTGGGCTCCGGATCTGTCCAGCTCCTCTTGGGCTCCGGACCCGTCCAGCTGTTCTTGGGCTCTGGACTCGTCCAGCTCCTCTTGGGCTCTGGACCCATCCAGCTGTTCTTGGGCTCTGGACTTGTCCAGCTCCTCTTGGGCTCCGGACCCGTCCAGCTGTTCTTGGGCTCTGGACCCGTCCAGCTCCTCTTGGGCTCCGGATCTGTCCAGCTCCTCTTGGGCTCCGGACCCGTCCAGCTGTTCTTGGGCTCTGGACCTGTTCAGCTCCTCTTGGGTTCCGGACCCGTCCAGCTGTTCTTGGGCTCTGGACTTGTCCAGCTCCTCTTGGGCTCCGGACCCATCCAGCTGTTCTTGGGCTCTGGACTTGTCCAGCTCCTCTTGGGCTCCGGATCTGTCCAGCTCCTCTTGGGCTCCGGACCCGTCCAGCTGTTCTTGGGCTCTGGACCCGTTCAGCTCCTCTTGGGCTCCGGATCTGTCCAGCTCCTCTTGGGCTCCGGACCCGTCCAGCTGTTCTTGGGCTCTGGACCCGTTCAGCTCCTCTTGGGCTCCGGACCCGTCCAGCTGTTCTTGGGCTCTGGACTTGTCCAGCTCCTCTTGGGCTCCGGACCCATCCAGCTGTTCTTGGGCTCTGGACTTGTCCAGCTCCTCTTGGGCTCCGGATCTGTCCAGCTCCTCTTGGGCTCCGGACCCGTCCAGCTGTTCTTGGGCTCTGGACCCGTTCAGCTCCTCTTGGGCTCCGGACCCGTCCAGCTGTTCTTGGGCTCTGGACTTGTCCAGCTCCTCTTGGGCTCCGGACCCATTCAGCTGTTCTTGGGCTCCGGACCCGTCCAGCTGTTCTTGGGCTCCGGACCTGTCCAGCTGTTCTTGGGCTCCGGACCCGTCCAGTTGTTCTTGGGCTCTGGACCCGTCCAGCTGTTCTTGGGCTCCGGACCCGTCCAGCTGTTCTTGGGCTCTGGACCCATCCAGCTCCTCTTGGGCTCCGGATCTGTCCAGCTCCTCTTGGGCTCCGGACCCGTCCAGCTGTTCTTGGGCTCTGGACCCGTTCAGCTCCTCTTGGGCTCCGGACCCGTCCAGCTGTTCTTGGGCTCTGGACCCGTCCAGCTCCTCTTGGGCTCCGGACCCGTCCAGCTGTTCTTGGGCTCTGGACCCGTTCAGCTCCTCTTGGGCTCCGGACCCGTCCAGCTGTTCTTGGGCTCTGGACCCGTCCAGCTCCTCTTGGGCTCCGGACCCGTCCAGCTGTTCTTGGGCTCCGGACCTGTCCAGCTGTTCTTGGGCTCTGGACCCGTTCAGCTCCTCTTGGGCTCCGGATCTGTCCAGCTCCTCTTGGGCTCCGGACCCGTCCAGCTGTTCTTGGGCTCTGGACTTGTCCAGCTCCTCTTGGGCTCCGGATCTGTCCAGCTCCTCTTGGGCTCCGGACCCGTCCAGCTGTTCTTGGGCTCTGGACCCGTTCAGCTCCTCTTGGGCTCCGGACCCGTCCAGCTGTTCTTGGGCTCTGGACTTGTCCAGCTCCTCTTGGGCTCCGGACCCATTCAGCTGTTCTTGGGCTCCGGACCCGTCCAGCTGTTCTTGGGCTCCGGACCTGTCCAGCTGTTCTTGGGCTCCGGACCCGTCCAGTTGTTCTTGGGCTCTGGACCCGTCCAGCTGTTCTTGGGCTCCGGACCCGTCCAGCTGTTCTTGGGCTCTGGACCCATCCAGCTCCTCTTGGGCTCCGGATCTGTCCAGCTCCTCTTGGGCTCCGGACCCGTCCAGCTGTTCTTGGGCTCTGGACCCGTTCAGCTCCTCTTGGGCTCCGGACCCGTCCAGCTGTTCTTGGGCTCTGGACCCGTCCAGCTCCTCTTGGGCTCCGGACCCGTCCAGCTGTTCTTGGGCTCCGGACCTGTCCAGCTGTTCTTGGGCTCTGGACCCGTTCAGCTCCTCTTGGGCTCCGGACCCATCCAGCTCCTCTTGGGCTCCGGACCCGTCCAGCTGTTCTTGGGCTCTGGACCTGTTCAGCTGTGCTTGGGCTCTGGACCTGTTCAGCTGTGCTTGGGCTCTGGACCTGTCCCACTCCTCTTGGGCTCTGGACCCATGCAACTGTTCTTGGGCTCTGGACCCGTCCAGCTCCTCTTGGGCTCCGGACCTGTCCAGCTGTTCTTGGGCTCTGGACCCGTCCAGCTCCTCTTGGGCTCCTGACCCATCCAGCTGTTCTTGGGCTCTGGACCCGTCCAGCTCCTCTTGGGCTCCTGACCCATCCAGCTGTTCTTGGGCTCTGGACCCGTCCAGCTGTTCTTGGGCTCTGGACCTGTCCAGCTCCTCTTGGGCTCCTGACCCATCCAGCTGTTCTTGGGCTCTGGACCTTGTGTTGCCCAGAAGCAGCAACAATAGCAGCAGGGACCACAGTGGCCACCACAACCTCCTAGAACCCTCAGTGCCCATGGGGCAGGAGGAGAGATTTGCACTCTGGCGCTGACACCCACAAAGCCACACAGGGCAGCCTGGCTGTCTGGCACCCGCCTGCAGCCCAGCGCCTCCAAGTTGGGTACAGAGTGCTATACACTTGAACCCGGGACTATCCCAACTGATTAAATACTAATGGAGCCCACCCCTCTCCTTACACACTCTCAGGCTTGGAGCATTCGGCTTCCATCCCATCCAGCCCTCCACACAGTGCCAGATTGGCCTGGAGGAGGAGCGTGGGGTGGAAGAGTGTAGAAAAAAATACCCCAAATCCTAATGGAACTGGATACCCGTCCTGCCCTCAGGTCTCTGCCTCTGGCCTTGAGTTATCACACAGCCCCTCCCACTGCTCCCGCGGGGTGCCCCTCCACTCTGACTATGACTCTACTCAGTCTGATAGCAAAAGCCTTCCCACCCACCGCCTCCCACTGCCTAACTTAGCTGCCTGAACTTAGCCTGGATCCCTCTCTGGCCGCCACCTCTTCCTTCTGTGCCCTGAATCCCACCTCCATCTAGGCCTCCCTGAAGAGGCATAGCCTGGATTCTCAATTCCAGCCTACAGGAGCTGGATCTTAGAATCTGGGAAGATGACACAGAGATGCAGTCACATCTCAGTGTTGCAAGAGACTGAGTTTGTAAGATTTCTTTCAGGCACATGGCTAAGAACCCAATGAGACAAGCATCCAGGAAGCATCTACTGTGTACCAGGCAGGATGAAAGGGGGGACCGGCAGCCCAGCCCATGGGGGCTCTCCCCAGTGGCTTTAGCATGTTTGGCAGATAGAAGATTCTCAGTACTGAGCTGAGACCTTGGGGGTTCACAGCTGCTGCCCTTCCCACCTGTTTGCAGAGCCTCCGAAGAACCACAGGACCAGCACTGGACCAGCCATGGACCAGCAGGGTCCTCAGTGACATGGAGAGGAGGGAGGTGCACTCCTTCGCTCCTTTCCATGAAGCACCACCTTTTTGTCACAAAAAGAGCAGCTGTGTTCAATTGTTGGCTAAGAGCGTCAGGTGGAAGTTCTCTTTCCTGTGGCCTGTTGGCAACTCAAGTGTGTCTGCAACTCCCCTTTGGGCAGCTTCCACCACAAAGCTCCCTCCTCTAGCAAGAATGTCTGTGAGTGCCTGGGCAAAAAGTAATCAAGACCGCATCTCAACCAGCAAGCTGGGTTTGGTGGTTCACAGCTGTAATCCCAAATACATGGGAGCAATCATGTGAAGGCTCAGTGGAAATATAACTAAAGCAAAAAGGGCTGAGGTGGTGGTTCAAGGGGTCAAGCACCAGCCAAGCTTAAACCCTGAGCTTTACCCCAAGTGTAGGAGGAGGAGGACGAGGAGGAGGACGAGGACGAGGATGAGGACAAGGAGGGAGAGAGCTGAGAAAAAAGCAAAGAAGGATTCTCTCTCCCTGGGAGGTTTGGCAAGGTGGGCCTGTCAGTCCTCATTGACTTGAACACAGGACTTTGAACTTGAACTTTTAGTGTTTTTTGCGCAGGTTTTCTGCCACTTGGGCTACCACATCCAGGCAGATGTCTTTGCTGGTTATTTTGGAAATAGAGCCTGCTGCCCAGGCTGGCTTCAAGCCATGATCCTCAGAGCCCAGCCTCCTCAGTAGATAGGGTTACAGGAGCAAGGTACTCGCTAAGTTGTCTAACTACAATAACGTTTTAAATGGAACTTTTCTTTAACATTTCTTTTGCCCACCAGTAGAGCTTCAAGTGTCCTGACCTGAAACACCCTGAATGCTTTGTCGCCTGCATCAGGCAGGTTTTCCCCCAATGGCCGCCCACTGCTCCAATCCATTCATTCAGCTGCCCATCTTTACTCTTCTTAGTAGAACTGGTATTTCATTAATAAATCCTCCAAGACTTTGTGTGTATGTGTGTGCACGCATGCATGTGCACCAGTACTGAGACTTGAACACAGGAACTGGGCGTTAGCCCTCAGTTCAAAGATAGCTTTACCACTTGAGTCACAACTTCACTTCCTAGTATTTACTGATTAACTGGAGAAAAGAGTGTTATGGACTTTCCTGCCCAGACTGGATTTGAACTAGGATCCCTAGATCTCAGCCTCCTGAGAAGCTGGGATTACAGGGGTGAGCCACAAGGGCCTGGCTTCTCCATGACTTGGTATCCATTTAGAGCTCTTCATTGGGCCCTGTTAGTAGCTCTGTCAGTAACAAACTAAACATGTGTCTGCATTCACACTTAGCCATTTCATTCCCTAGGAAGTGATCCCAAAGAAATAAGCAGTCAAGGGTACAAAACAACCATTGTGATAATGCAGTGTAGAAAGTGGAGGGTCCTAGCACAATCCAGGAAGGACCCCAAACATATCTCCCAGGTCATCCATGGCCAAGATGCACGAGGGGACAAGGACCAATGCACTAATGTATAAGAAATCCTGCTAGCTAACTAGCTCAGCTCATACACAAAGGCCTCAGTAAGGCCTGCCAGGGTGTCAGAGGCCCTGGCCTGGCCTAGCTGGGTAGGAAGCAGCACTGGTCCTAATGTTGGGAGCTTCCATGTCTCTGACCAGAGCTGCTCAAGACTCAGTTCACTGCACCTGCTGCTCTTAGGGAGGTGTGATTCTGGACTCTGACTGGAATGAGCTCCCCTCCCCTCCAGCATCTCTGTCTGCTTTAATGAAGCTTTCCTCCAGTCTCCCCAAGTGTCTTATGCTTTGGTTTGCCTTCTCTGCAGCCTTCAGTAGCGTGCACATCCATCAGCATCAGATTTCGATCTGGTTATGGGGTGGAATAGTTAGCAGCTGTTGCAAAGAATGAAATAGCTGTTGAGCCGGGCGCTGGTGGCTCACGCCTGTAATCCTAGCTACTTAGGAGGCTGAGATCTGAGAATCGCAGTTCAAAGCCAGCCCGGGCAGAAAAGACCGTGAGACTCCTATCTCCAATAAACCACTAGAAAGTGGCGCTGTAGCTCAAGTGGTAGAGCGCTCGCCTTGAGCTGAAGAGCTGAGGGACAGCACCCAGGCCCAGAGTTCAAGCCCCATGACCGACAAAAAAAAAAAAAAAAGAAATAGCTGTTGATCTATTGGTATGAAATACATTTGATACCAATAGCTTTTGAACAGCATGTTTTGAGCTGGGCACTGGTGGTGCTAAATAAACATGTTTAGTGCTAGTTCCTCATGAGACTGAGATGTGAGGTTCAATGTCAGCACAGGAAGACAAATCATAGAACTCTGGGAGATGCTCAGACAATTCAAGATACTCACATGCTAGCACATGGGTATAGACAGTGTTCTCCTGTGCAGACAGATGAGGCAGAATGGGAGGCAGTCTCCTTGTCTGCGTTATACAGTTCTGACATGGGATGAACTGGGGTCAGGCAGCCCCTCCCCACTCCATGTTCATTGGCACCTTTGTCAGAACGTGTCTGCTCTTCTGAACCATTTAGTCCAACTGGAGGGGCACATTGAACAGATGAAGAAATTTAGGGCCAGAACGGGAAATACCTTATCAGCATCACAAGGCTAGAGGCAAAGCAGATCTGATTTTTCCAGCTGCTTCTTGGGAGCTCCATGGAGCAGGGGTTAAATGTATTTTGTCCCCAGAATCCCGAGGCTCCTCCTTGGGCTAATGGAGCTGGAAGAGGATGGACAGAGGAGTTGTGGCTCAGTGCCCAGGTTGAAAAGGGCTGGCAAATAGGAAAAACTGCCTGCACATCTAACTGTCAGAGAACTGTCTCCCTCATGAGGCTATGGACTTGATAGAAGAGGAACCCTGACTGGGTCACCTTGGTGTTCCCAGCACCTAGCCAGAGCTTGATAGGTACCTGAAGGACTGATTAGATTAGTGCCCAGCACTGTTCTGCATGCTGGGTTACAGCAGTAAAGGTGATAGGCAGACACAGAGTGTGGAGATGGTGTCATTGGACACCAGTGCTGAGGGGAGGGGACGCACATTGTGGGCAGGGAAGGAAGAGCTGGGCTTGGACGCAGGGCAGTGTGAAAAGCTCCTTTGAGGGAGGGAGCTGAGGAAATGGGCTGTGAGGACAATGTAGTGTGGCTCCCAGGGGCAGGGCTGCCCAGCAGGAAGGCAGTAGGATGGCCAATATGGGATACAGATCTAGAGAGGTTTGAGTCTCCTCTGGGAACAGGGTGTGTGACATCAAGTCTGCAGAGTGGACACAGATTCCAGAGGGACAAGGGCAGATGGGAGGAGAGTACATCTGAGCAAGGCCTCCTAGGTGCAAGGACTGAGTCCCCAGGGCCTGTGGTGAGGGCCCTCCCAGGCCTGCTGATCTCCCTACGGGAGACACTCTTCACAGACAGGGTTAGGGTAGCCCAGGGGGAATGTGATGTGTGTCAAGAACTTTGGAGGACACTGAGCTGGGAGAGGCAGCCCTCAGCATCAGGAGGAATGCTTCATGGCCTCTGGTGCTAGAGACAGGCAGATGTGGGGAAAGCAGATGCTCAGGACAGGGAGCTATAGAGCCATAGAGAAGGGTGTGTGGAGAGGGTGCTGAGGATGGGGGCTGCTAGGATAGGACCAGGAGGGCTAAAGCACAGAGGAGCTATGAGGAAGGGAGGAGGGACAGAGGGACAGGCTAAGAGCTTCTTTCTCCCCAGGAAGTTCTGGAGACTCTCTGGGAGCAGTGGCAGTGCCCAGCTGTACCAGCAGAGGAAACCCAGTGGCCAGAGTGAGGCCCTGCAGCCTGCAGCCTGACAGGCAGGCAGGGCAGGGCCCACCTCAGCCTGGGCAGCACCTGCTCCAGCCTTCCCACCAAAGCCCACAGGGAGGTGGTAAGAGCATGGTGGTAAGAGAGGCAAAGCACACAGGAAAGGCAGG
Source organism: Dipodomys spectabilis (assembly GCF_019054845.1). NCBI lineage: Eukaryota > Metazoa > Chordata > Mammalia > Rodentia > Heteromyidae > Dipodomys > Dipodomys spectabilis. Next base: position 2,703,690 of record NW_024870684.1, read on the forward strand.
TTAGGTGTGGGGGGAGCCCAGTCAGAGGGCAGTGTGTCCCAGCAGCCTTCCTGGAGGAGGCAGCTCAACATTGTGGTCCAGCTGTAACAGGCAGCACATCCACAGAGCACAGCTGGGTCCACTTGGAGATGCTGGGATTGGGGGTGCAGGGTCGATTTTAATTTTAATATTTCAGACCAAGACAAGACAGGGCACTTCCCGAGGGTAGAGGGATTCTGGAAGCTTCTAATCAGAAGAGAGGCTTGACTAGCTTTCTGCTATACATACTCATTCACACTCATGCATGAACTTCTCTAAGCTCAACACAGTTTGGGGGCCTCTCCCTGTTCCTGTCCTCCTGTTCTTGTCCCAGAAGCTCCTTGCAGGCACCTGTGAGGAGAAGATGGAGCCAGGGTCTTCACTCCCCATTTCCTGCTCACCTCTGAGCCTGTCCAAAAGTAAAGTGACCACAACAACCACTGCACGAGTCACAGACACTAGGTTGCATCAGCGAGCAAGGTAGATAGGGTCTCCTCTCCAGGTAGCCCCTACTCTTGAGGAGAGAACTGGTTTATAAACCAGTGCAGCAATGGTGCTCACTAGATACTATGTTGACATGAACTATGCACTTTGTGAGTGGGATGGGAGGGAAAAGTGAGAGAGGAGGGAAGGGTGACAATGTACAAACGAAATTTAGTTTCAGACAGCAAGGTCACTTCCTCCAGGCAGGCCTTCCGGACACTTCCTCAAGACTTAGACATGGTTGTGTTCCCCTCCCGCCATCTTCACTCCCTTCCATGCGGCTGTGGACAGGGTGGTTTCAGATCCCTAAAGAGGCTTCTGTGCTAAGGAAAAGTGACAGCTAGATGATGAGGGACATTTGTAGAGGGCTGCGGAGTCAGCAGAAAGGCCTTGGAACCTGTGTATGTATGTGTGTGTCTGTATCTATGTGTGTGTGTGGGTGTGTGTGTGTGTCTATGTGTGTGTGCGTGTGTGTGTGCATGTGTGTGTGTGTGCATGCGTGTGTGTCTATGTCTGTGTGTGTGCGTGTGTCTCTGTGTGTGTGTGCATGTGTGTGTGTGCACGTGTGTGTGTGTGACTGTCTGTGTGTCTGTATCTATGTGTGTGTGTGCATGTGTGTGTGTGTGTCTATGTCTGTGTGTGCGTGTGTCTCTGTGAGTGTGCATGCGTGCATGCGTGTGTGTGTGCATGTGTGTGTGTGTGTCTGTCTGTTTGTCTGTGTGTCTGTATCTATGTGTGTATGTGTGTGTGTGTGTGCGCGCGCATGCTGTGGCATGACTTTTCACTTAAGGCTGTGCTCTACCTCGTGAGCTACATGTCTACTTCCTAGAACAGTGGAAGGAACAGACATTGGATGAAATCTGCCTCTTCCCAGCCCTGCTGGCTGGGGTGATCCTTGCTGCCCATTTGCCTGCCATCCCAGGCTGCCCTTCCCTGGGTGACAGGATGCTCAGGTAGCTTATAACTAGGAACACTTTCAGCTGTGGGGCCTGTTACCTACCCCAGGGCTTCCCATTTCCAGGCCATTTGTCCCTCACTTGCTGTCATCCTAGATTGGAACTGAATTGAGCATTTTCAGGCTACCTGGCAGAGTCTCATGACAGCTGCTCAGCAGGATCCACCAAACCACACTTGGCAACTTCATGCGAGGATGCTGACCCGAGGTTAAGCTAGCTTGTCAGCTCTGGGTTTGATCCACACAGCTTCAGCTCAGCAATGATGAGGATAATGGTGACTGCGGGTCATTAGGGCTGGCTGGGCACTGTCTTCAGGCTGCACACCCAACACATATATCCTGTCTGATCTTCATAGCATGGACACCTTATACGAATCCATCTTCCATCCTTCCTTCCTTCCTTCCTTCCTTCTTTCCTTCCTTCCTTCCTTCCTTTCTTTCTTTCGTTCTTCTTTCCTTCCTTCCTTCCTTCTTTCCTTCCTTCCTTTCTTTCCTTCCTTCCTTCCTTCCTTCCTTTCCTTCCTTCCTTCTTTCTTTTTTTTTGCTGGATCTGGGGCTTGAACTCTGGTCCTGGGCATTGTCCCTGAGTTTTATTTTTATTCAAGGCTAGCATTCTACCACTTGAGCCACAACTCCACTTCTGTTTTTTCCCCAAATAGTTTATTGGAGATAAGAGTCCCATGGACTTTCTTGCCCAGGCTGGCTTTGAAACATGATCTCAGGTCTCAGCCTCCTGAGTTTCTACCAGTACCACTAGTGCCCGGGTCACATTTTCTTCCTTCCTTCCTTCCTTCCTTCCTTCCTTTGTTTATTCATGCCATCATACCATCACCCACTCTCAGGCCACACACTGTCATACTATCTTACTATCATACTGTCACACTACACACTGTCATACTATATATCACCACAGTGTATACCAACACACCACTGTACCATCACACCATACAATGTCACACTGCATACTCTAACATCACACACCATCACACCATAAACCTTTATAATATCACACCATTATACTGTCACACTGTACACATAACCATGAAACCAAGACACCACCACACCATCACACTAACACACTGTTACTCCACCACACCATCACACCATCATAACACCACACCATCACACCACCACACCATCACACCATCACACCATCACACCACCACACCATCACACCACCACACCATCACACCACCACACCATCACACAACCACACCATTACATCATCACACGACCACACCATCACACGGCCATACCATCACACCACCACACCATTACACCAGCACACCAGCACACCACCACACCTTCACACAACCATACCATCACACCACCACACCATTACACCAGCACACCACCACACCACCACACCATCACACCACCACACCATCACACCACCACACCATTACACCACCACACCATTACATCATCACACGACCACACCATCACACGGCCATACCATCACACCACCACACCATTACACCAGCACACCAGCACACCACCACACCTTCACACAACCATACCATCACACCACCACACCATTACACCAGCACACCAGCACACCACCACACCTTCACACAACCATACCATCACACCACCACACCATCACACCACCACACCATCACACCACCACACCATTACATCATCACACGACCACACCATCACACGGCCATACCATCACACCACCATACCATCACACCATTACACCATTACACCACCACACCATCACACTACCACACCATCACACCACCATACAATCACACCACCATACAATCACACCACCACACCATTACATCATCACACCACCACACAATCACACCACCATACCACCACACAATCACAACACCATACCACCACACGACCATACAAACAATCACACCACCATACAATCACACCATCATACCATCATACCACCATGCCATCACATCACCATACAATCACACCACCACACCATCACACGACCACACCATCACACTACCATACAAACAATCACACCACTATACCATCACATCATAACACCATATCATCACAGCACCACAGCCACACCATCACACCATCACACCTTACACCATCCCATTGCATATTGTCATCATATCACATACCTTTATACATCACACCTTCACACCACATAGCATCACGCTATACACTGTCAAACCACACTCCTACGCCACTACATTGTCATATCATACCATACACTGTCATAGTACATACCATAACACTGTCACAAAGTACCCTGTCACACTGAAGATGTTACATCACACAGTCATACCATTGTTCTCACACCATCGCAGGTCACACCATACACTGTCATCCTACACACTATCCCACCATCACACCACACAGTCACATCATAAAGCCATCACACCACACTCCATCACACCACACACTGTCACACATGACACCATCACAATACACACAGTCGTACCATCACACTTCACACCATACACTTCACACCACCACCACCCATACACCATCAGAGGACATACCATACACTGTCACACCACACACCATCACACTGGCATACCACTGTGGCTGTGGCTGCTGCCTCACAGGCATGCTGCCCTGAGAGCATGGGTGTTTCACAGAAAATAACTTGCAGTAAATAAAGGCGACTCTTTCCCTGTTGGCAAGGATTTCATTTCAGGCCTTGGAGCGGGCCTTCTCTGATGGGGTCACAGGTGCCCCACCTTGGCCAGCAGAGCACAGGAACAGGCTGCACCTCCCCTCACCATGACCTGGGCATGAGCAGGAACGTCCACCCTGGGTCTCATCAGTACAGAGGAGGCGCTGACCACAGCCACTGCAGAGGTAGAAATGGCCCGGGGAGAGGAAGGTGTGATCTAGGGGTCACAGGTCCTTTTGGACATATTACAGGGCATCTCCCTCCCTTGGTGGGGGCCCCATCCTCCATGCAGAGGCCCAGCCCAGGTAAAGGGCTCCACTCTGAGGCAGCCAGGGCAGAATGCTGAGTGTGCAGACCTGCTATGGGTCAGCAGCACCAGGCCCAGCTCAGGGCTGGCTGCCCAGGGCTTTGCCCAGTCCACAGGAAGCAGGGGCACTGGAAGGCCATGGACAGTGACAGTAAGACCTGCACCAGCTGCTCAGGCTCTTTGACCCCTCAATGACCCCAAGCATACGTGGTCTCAGGGAAGCTGTGATGTTGTCCTGAAGCCTTCTTGCCTGGCTTTGGGATGTCTGCAGGCCATTGAGTAATGTTAACATTCAGTCAGGTTCTGATGGCTCATAAATGTGATCCTAACTACTCAGAAGGCTGAGATCTGAGGGTCAAGGTTCAAAGCCAGCCTGAAAAGACATTTCTATGTGACACTTATCTCCAATTAACCAGAAAACTATTGATGTGGAGATGTGGCTCAAGTAGAAGCTATGAATGAAAAAGCCAAGTGAGGGCTGGGAAGGTGGCTCAGTGGTAGAGCGCTTGCCTTGCATGCATGAGGCCCTGGGTTCGATTCCTCAGCACCACATAAGCAAAAAGAAAGAAAAAAGCCGGAAGTGGCGCTGTGGCTCAAGTGGTAGAGCACCAGCCTTGACCTGAAGAGCTGAGGGACAGCGCCCAGGCCCAGAGTTCAGGCCCTACTACTGGACCCCCCCCCCCCCAAAAAAAAAGCCAAGTGAGAGCACAAGGTTCTGAGTTCAATCTTGTTACCAGCAAAAAAATAAAAAGGAAGGAAGAAAGGAAGGAAAGAGGAAAGTAAGGAGAAAGCAAAAAGAAAGAAAGAAGAAAACAAAGGAAGGAACAAAAGAAAGAAAGAAAGAGAGAGAAAGTAAGAAAGAGAGAACGAAATAGAGAGATGAGAGAAGGAAGGAGGGAGGAAAGGAAGGAAGGAAAGAAAGGAAAAAAGGAGAAGGAGGGAGGGAGGAAAGGAGAGAGGGAGGAAAACAGACAGGAAGGAAGGAAGGAGGGAAAGGAAGAAAGAAGGAAGAAAATATGAGACAAGACCTGTGTCTATAATCCTAGCAACTCAGGAGGCTGAGGTATGAGGATCATGGTTCAAAGCCAGCCCGTGCAGGAAAGTCTGTGAGACTTTTATCTCTAATTAACCACCAGAAAACTGCAAGTGGAGCTGTGGTTCAAAGTGGTAGAACTCTACATTGAGCAGAAAATTCAGGCAAAGGGCCCAGGCCCTGAATTCAAGCACTGCAAAAGACCAAAGAAAAATGAAAGGTGAATGCGGAGAGTCAAGGGGCTGTGAGTATAAAATTTGGGAACTCAAGGGGGTGGCATTGTCTGAGGGGTCTGGTGTGTTCTACACAAGTTCAGGGGCCACCTACACTAGGACTCTGGAACTCTGGAGACTGAGGTAAGTAAGGCTGAGGTGGCACCCTAGAGCAAGAGGCAGGAGGCAAGCCACAGTGAGAAACGGGCCTGTCCCCAGGGGAACTCAAGAAGTGAGGACTCCCTTATTCGAGGAAGCTGGGATACCAGAAATGCCTGGAGAGTGATCTCTGCCACTACTGGAAAAATGACATCTTGATAGAGAAGGGCAGCTAGGCCAGGGCATGGACAGCAGAATAAGGATAGAATGTTGTAGAATGAGTGTGTGTGTGTGGATTGGGGAGCGGGTTGTCCAAGGATGAAGTCGAGAGTCTGCAGAGGTCAGTCATGCATCCCAGTAGAGGATCATGGGAGCCCCAGAAGGGACAGGACCAGGAGGAAATGCAGTCAGCTCTGAGTGGGATGGATCACACCACCCACCACAGGATTGAAACGGATTAAGAGGGACCCTGTGAGGCCTTCATGAGGGACCAGGCCCTGATAGCACCACAGAGGGGACCCATCACAGGCCATCTTCAAGGAGACTAGAAAGGGTTTCTGAGAATTCAGCTGCTGAAAAATCTCAGAAAATCTCATTGGACCTTCAAGAGTGTGGAGGAAGAAGCTAACAACTGGAAGAGCAATGGTCCCCGAAGAGTCGAAGTCCCCCCAGCCCCGCCCCATGGAATCCTTTACAGTTCACAGAATTCTCCAGCCCATCATCTGTCTCCTTTGACCCTCCATCCATTCCCACTTGGCACATTGGGAAACTGAGGCTCTGTCAGGTCACTTAGGGTTAGCAGAGCTACCAGGCTGGAAATGGGGGAGCAGGATCACTGTAGCCCCATGTGTCAGGCTCAGAGCCACACTCCTTGTCAAAATGGGGGTTCTCCAGGCTGTCTGGCGGCCCATAGTACAAGTCTTCCTCTTGCTCCTCAGGCTCTAAGGGCATCCTTCTTCTCCTTTGTCCTCAGAGATGGCTGCTAGATTTGGAGTCAGGCTACATCCTGAACCTGCTTCTCTGGGACTGTGTCATCCAAGGTGGGGGTGTCATCGATTAGGGCAAAGTCATGGAAGCAGTACAGTAAGCCCATGTGGGCCTAGGACCACTGTGGCCCAGGGCACGGCTCCTCATCCTCATCCTTCATCAGCTGGAGATGAAGGAACTCTGCTGACTTCTCTGAAGTCAATGTCTAGGACATCTTTGAAGGAGGCCAAGGCTGCAGGGGCCAAGGGACAGGCCGGGGGGCTACAAAGGCAAAAAACAAGGAGGTCAAGAGCCCTGAGTCAGATTGCCTGGGTCCTGATTACAGCCACTAGCTGCAAGGCCTGAGGAGAGAAAATTCACATCTCCAAGACACAGTTCCCTTCCCCGGAAGGTGAGGAAAAATAAGTATATGCACTGCTGAGCCTGTTTCTGAGAGTCATAGCTGATAACAATGTGCAAAGCACATTGCACAATGCCCGGCATGTGGTAGGTGCTCACAACAGAGCTGTTAGATTACTGTGCACACTATACCTCCAGTCATCCATATCTCCAGCCATCCACCTTCTCTGGTCCCTCACAACACTTGTCACCCCAAAATCCCTCTGTAATCTCCTCTGTTTGCCTCCACAAGACTAGAGTCCCCAAAGCTTGGAGGCCAGGCGAGACTATAAGGGTTCTAACAGTGGAATGAGCAAACAAGTGGATGAGTCAGGAGCTCAGTCACAAGCAAGCAGACACAGGCGTGCAGGGGGACAGCCTGGCCTGTGGTCACTGGGAGGTTGACAGCAGTGGACTCACGTCCTCTGCTTCCTTGTCCTCAGCACTCATGACAAACATCCAGAGAAAGCAAGAACCTACTGTGTGCCAGGCATCAGACATGTATTGCCCCAAGCTTCACAACACAGCTGGGTATGTGGGAATGACTATTCTGCTGGGGAAACTGAGGCTCCAGAGAGTAAGAGAATTGCCAAGTTGACACAGCCAAAGAGCTGGTTTTGCAGCCAGGCCCCTCTGACCCATGAGTATGCTCATGTGTTTGCTGCTGCCTTCATGTCTCACATCCCCTGCTGCCTGCTCCTCACTCCCAAGTGCCTCTGACCCTCGGTGACCCAACAGGCCTCCCCTCCTTTGCACACTCACCTACCTTGAGTTTGAGTTCCTTCCGTTCCTTCTTGTCCAAACTCCTGTGGACAGCCATGGCAGCCTCCATTCAGCTCTGAGCATCGTGAGGGCCACACTCTCCTCCACCCCTGACTCCCAACTTCAGCTCAGGGGTCAGCAACGGGCGGGGTCTTCTCTGTAGCCCATGACCTTCATCTGGATGTGACCGAAGTTGGGTAGGCACTGGTCATAGGTTGCTTCCTCCCACAGCCCGACTTAGTGGGATGGGGGCAGAGGGCCAGGCTGGGCGGGTGGGGGTGGGGGGAGGACGGGAAAGAGGAGAGAAGAGAAGGGAATAGAAGAGAAGGGAAGGGAAGGGAAGAGAAGGGACAAGAGGGGAGGAGAGGGGAGGAGGGGGAGGAGAGGGGAGGAGAGGAGGGGAGAGGAGGGGAGGGGAGAGGAGGGGAGGGGAGTGGAGGGGAGGGAAGGGGAGGGGAAGAGAAGAGAGGAGAGGAGGGGAGAGGAGGGGAGGGGAGAGGAGGGGAGGGGAGTGGAGGGGAGGGAAGGGGAGGGGAAGAGAGGAGAGGAGAGGAGAGGAGGGGAGAGGAGGGGAGGGGAGGGGAGGGGAGGGGAGGGAAGGGAAGGCAAGGCAAGGCAAGGCAAGGGAAGGCAAGTGGGCCTCAATCCACTCAGCCACCTCAGTGTCCTCCCCTGGGCAGTGTGCCCTGGGTCTGCCCATGCATCTCACCAAGAGCCCTTCAGGGCATCTCCCTCTACCCATTCATAGAGAACAAGGCGGAGCTCTCACACCATAAATTCAGTAGCAGAGCTGGGGTCCAACCCCAAGTCTGTCTCTCAGTCCTGTGTTCCCTTCACTTTATGTCTAAAAAGGAAGCACAGGGTGTGAGGGCAAAATGGAGACCACTTCCATGGAGGGGCACAGGGTCTCAGACTCGTAAGCTGACCCTGACTCTAAGCTGAGGCTCCAGGCAAGCATTACCATTTTCCGTGTACACCTGGGCCATCCTGGTGGTCACTCCTCAGTTATTGTGGACTCCTGGCCTGCCAGGCTCCCCATGATGCCAGGAGGCATGGTGGGGAGACCTCGCCTCAGGGACTACAACTGGCCTGTTTTCATTACCTTTTAAGAGACATAGATTAAATGATTAGATGTGGACATATAGAACACAGATAAGGGACTTGGTGTAGAAAATCTCTCCCTTCATTTTCACTATAATAACCTTAATTTCTTGTTCTTTGCCTCAGGGATCAGAATTTCCCATGATGACTAATGAATTAAGAAATGGCCTTGATGATGTTGACCCTTAGAAGTCTGTGCCTAGATCCTGACAACACTGGGTGCTTAGCACCTCAAGAAACCAGAATCTCATCCTCAAAGCCCTTAGAGGAACCTGGAGAGCTGGGAAAGTGTGACTCTGGAGGGCCATGTGCTCTGAAGGAAAGCTTTCTTTGGCCCCTAAAGGGTTGGCAGATATCGGCAGACAAACTCCAGCAAGTGGACCTGAGTCCCGCATGTGGATTGACACTTGTGTGGAGACTAAGGAAACAGAGCTGCTGCCAAGCTCGTGTCCCATGAGCACACAAGAGAGGGGTAAGCGGTGGCTTTGTCTTCATTGCCACAAAAGAAACTCCTTTGTTTTTATATTTTATGGGAGAAAGACGAACTGCCTTTTGATGTGTAAGGAAAATCTTAATGTTCCAGTAATATTGAGTAGGACTATCCCATTTAAAATGATGTAAAGATATGTGGAAAAAATCCTTTTCACTGTAAAGTAGTGGCTGAAGAATTGCGTTTACATGGACCTTTGTATTTAATATGTTTCTCTCTCTCCATATACGTTGCCCATGGGTCTGGTTGAGATCTGGGCTTATTCTTGAACCTTGAGGAAAAGCTATCAGGATCAAAATTGGAATGTTTACTTTACTCTTGAAGGTATTTTCTGTAAACCCCATCCCAGAAAACCACACAGACACACCTACGATAAGGAGAACCAGTTTATTGCCAGCTGATGCTGACAAGGCCCCTCTCCCATGGGAGAGCAGAAAATGGAGCCTGTCCTTTGTTCAGGGCCAAATTTATAGTCAGGAGTTAGGGGTTGGAAGTCCTCTGCATGAGCTAAAGGTGAATGTTCTGAATTCTAAAGACGGCACAAAGTTTGGGTGGGGCAAGGTAACTGTAACAGTTACAGTTAGATGACAGGAAATATAATAGACCTCTCTACAGTAACCATAACTATCAATGGACTCAATCCACCAACCAAAAGAAAAAGAACAGTGGTGCTGTGGCTCAAGTGGTAGAGTGCTAGCCTTGAGTTGAAGAGCTGAGGGACAGCGCCCAGGCCCAGAGTTCAAGACCCATGACTGACAAAAGAAAAAAGAAAAAAGAACTGCAGATTGGATCAGAAAACAAGATCCATCAATTTGCTGTCTTCAAGAGACCTACCTAACAACCAAAGATAAAAGCAAACTCCAAGTGAAGGGATGGAGGAAGATCTACCGTGCAAATGCCCCCAGCAAGAAGGCAGGAGCTGCCATTATGATATCTGATAAAATAAACTTTACACTAAAATCACTAGGAAAAGACAAAGAAGGTCACTATATAATAATACAGGGAACAACCCAAGAAGAGCACATCACCATTGTCAATCTATACACCCCAAACAGTGGTGCACCCAAATATGTTAAGCAAATACTCTCCGATTTACAGGAAATGATGGATCCAAATACAATAATACCAGTAGACTTAAATACTCCACTCTCACCAAAGGACAGGACCACCAACCAAAGAACTGGCAAATAAGCCTCTGAATTAAATAAACTCATAGCTCAAACAGACTTAACTGACATATACCGCGTTTTCTGCCCAACAATAACTCAGTACACATTCTTCTCAGCAGCCCATGGAACTTTTTCTAAAATAGATCATATCTTACTTCATACAAAGAATTTCAGCAAATACAAGAAGATCCACATAATCCCCTGTATTTTATCTGACCATAGTGGAACCAAACTAGTTCTCAATAACCAGGCATTCAGTAGAAAAAACTCAAACACATGGAAATTAAATAGCACACTGCTGAGCAACACATGGGTCCCAGAAGAAATTAAAAAGTTCCTACAATTCAATGCAAATGAAGACACATCACAAAGAAACCTATGGGACACAGCGAAAGCAGTCCTGAGGGGCAAGTTTATTGCTCTGTGTGCACATCAAGAAAACAGAGACAGACCAAATAAACAATTTCGTGATGCAACTAAAACTGCTACAGACACAAGAAAAACTTGAACCTAAGGTCACTAGACGAGCGAGATAACCAAAATAAGAGCTGAAATTAATGAGACAGAGACTAAGAAAAGTGTAAATAAAATTAATAAAACAAAAACCTGGTTTTTTTTTTAAAGAAAAACAAGAAAATTGATGGACCACTGGCAAGATTAACTAAAAAAAGAAGAGACCCAAATCAATAAGATCAAAGATGCCACAGGAAAAATTACAACAAACATCCAAGACATCCAAACAATAATAAAGAAATATTTCCAGACTCTATACTCACAAAGGAAGGAAAACCTAGCAGAAATGGATGTATTCTTAGAGAAATACAAATTGCCCAAACTGAACCAAGAAGAAATAAATCAATTAAATATGCCAATAACCTACAACAAGATAGAGGAAGCAATCAGAAATCTTCCAACAAGGAAAAGCCCAGGACCAGATGGATTCACTACGGAATTCTACAAGACCTTTAAAGAGGAGCTAATACTCATACTCCTCAAGCTCTTCAGAGAATTAGAAGCAGAGGGAATAATCCCGAACTCATACTATGAAGCCATTATCACACTCATTCCCAAACCAGGCAAAGACCCAACAAAAAATAGAACTACAGACCAATCTCTTTGGTGAACATTTTCAAAGCTCCAAAATAAAATTCTAGCAAACAGAATCCAGAAACATATCAAAAAATTATACATTATGACCAAGTAGGCTTCATCCCAGAGATGCAGGGATGGTTTAACATACATAAGTCAATAAACATAATCCATCACATCAACAGATCCAAGGTCAAGAACTACATGATTATCTCCATTGACACAGAAAAGGCTTTTGATAAAATTCAACATTCATTTCTGTTAAAAGCTCTGGAAAAAATTGGAATAGAAGAAACATTCCTTAAAACAATAAAAGCTTTAAATGACAGACCAACAGCCAATATCATACTTAATGGGGAAAAACTACAACCAGTTCCCCTAAAAACAGGAACAAGGCAAGGATGCCCACTCCCTCCACTCCTATTCAATATAGTTCTGGAATCCTGAGCCAGAGCAATAAGGCAGGAAAAACACATTAAAGGGATCTGCATAGGAGAGGAAGAATTAAACTATCTCTTTTTGCAGATGACATGATTTGATACCTTAACGATCCCAAAGGCTCCATCCCCAAACTCTTTGAGCTTATAAACCACTTTGGCAAAGTAGCAGGATACAAATCTAACTCACAAAAATCAGGTGCCTTTCTGTACACCAACAATGTACAAGTAGAAAGGGAAATCAAGGAAACAACAACATTCCCAATAACCTCAAAACACAAAAAATAAAGTGTCTAAGAATTAACCTAACCAAAGATGTAAAGGATCTATTTCGTGAAAAGTATAAAAGTCCAAATAAAGGAATCCTAGAGGATACCAGGAAATGAAAAGATCTCCCATGTTCCTGGATAGGCAGAATTAACATAGTGAAAAGGCCACACTGCCAAAATTGATATACAGGTTCAATGTAATTCCCATTAAAATCCCAATGACATACTTTACTGAAATAGAGAAACCAGTCCAAAAGGTCATATGGAACAACAAAAGACCTAGAATAGCCAAAGCAATTCTAGGCAACAGAAACAATGAAGGAGGGATCACGATACCAGATTTCAAGCTCTACCACAGATCCATAATAATAAAGACAGCTTGGTGCTGGTACAAAAAGAGACCCGAAGACCAATGGAACAGACTAGAGGACCCAGAAATAAAGCCGCATATGTACAGTCAGCTGATATTTGACAAAGGAGCCAAAGACATACAGTGGAAGAATCATAACCTCTTCAACTACTGGTGCTGGGAAAACTGGATGGCCACCTGCAGAAAAATGAAAGTGGACCCTAGCCTATTACCATGCACTAACACAAACTCAAAATGTATTAAAGACCTTAACATCAAACCTGATACTCTGAAACTACTGCAGGACAGAGTAGGAGAGACACTTGAACTTAAAGGAACAGGCAGAAACTTCCTGAACAGACTCCCAGGGTCACAACAAATTGGAGAGACACTGAACAAATGGGACTACCTTAAAATAAAGTTTCTGCACACATAAAGAAATAACAACCAAACTAGAAAGACAGCCAACTCATTAGGAAAAAATATTTACCAGCAAAATATCAGACAAAGGTCTAATCTCCACTATATACAGGGAACTCAAGAAACTAACCCCTCACAAATCTAACAAACCAATCATGAAATGGGCAAGGGAACTAAAGAGAGACTTCTCAGAAGAAGAGCTAAAAATGGCAAAGAACAACAGGAACCAGGATACAAAGACACATGCACCTCCATGTTTATTGCAGCACTGTTCACAATAGCCAAGATTTGGAAACAAACCGGATGCCCCACTACTGATGAGTGGATCCAAAACTTGTCGTACCTATGTACAATGGAATATTACCCAGCCATTAGAAAGGACAAAATAATGGCATTTGCAGGGAAACGGATGGAACTAGAACAGATTATTTTGAGCGAAGTAATCCAAGAACAAAGAGACAAATGGCACATGGTCTCCCTGATATGTGGCTGCTAAAGCCAAAATACAAGAAGATATGGCAAAGTAACAGGACTCAAGAAACAAAGGACAGCCACCCATTTTGTCATAGCTTTGCTAAATGACTCCATGTTCTAGACCATCTAGATGGTAGATATAGGCATGCAACAGAGGGAAGCCAAGAGGGGGAATAGAATAAGTAGGAACAGCCTACACTAAGCTAAAGGAAAGAAATGTAAACATCCCCTGAAAAAAGAACTTGTATTGTCAAAGCTCATAGAAGTCACAAACTGTATAGACCATGATCATGGCAATTTGCCTCATGAAAGTCAAAATGTGTTTGTGACTCTAAGTATCACTATTCCACAACACTGTGAAATATGTGACATTTATGTAACCCCCTAATCTCAATTAAAGAAAAAAAGTGAGAGAAGGCATGGGTGAAGAAAAATGGGTGACAATGTTGTCCGACACTTTGTACTCATATACTGTTTTGTAGAATGGGAACTTCTTTGTAAAACTACTTAAAGATCATTTTAAAAAGTTACAGTTAGGTAGCATTCTCCTGATGCAGCTGGTTCAGAGGCCCAGGGCGGTAGGGAAGGAGTGGACACAGACTTTTCCTGTATTGTGTGCCTTTTGTGTGTTGAATGGCTCAGTTTCTGCCCTCTTTCAGCTTTAGATGCATGCTCTGCCATATTTCCCACTCACTGTGGGCAGAGCTCGGGAGCCTTGGGAAGTGCCAGATTACCACTTTCAGCCACAGTTGCCAAGGCAAAGAGGCCCAACCAGTCTCAAAGTGCCTTTCTGGTTGTTTAACATCTGTGGGGTCACAGGACAGAGGTGACAACTTCCCAGCTGTGCACTTAGAATAGCCCTTAGAATAGGAGACAGTGGGTCCCCTGCAAAAGTCCCTTGTGGTCCATGGGCTCTAGTTTAATTGTGTAAGCCCACACCCAGGGGATGGAAGACTAGCATTGAAGAGAACTATACCTCCAAAGCACACAGAGGAGGGAAGGATTTGGTGTGGTTCCAATGTTCTCATACTTTTGAATGTGACATTCTAAAGTTGATTTTGAATTCCTGAAGGCTCCATGCTCTCTACTATATCCCCCCGATCCCCGCCACTTCTCTGCACACCCATTTTTGCTGAAAGATTGTGTGAGACCATGCATTGAAATGCTGGTGATGGTATGTGTTGGGATATAGTTGCCAGCAACTGCACTCAGGAGCCAAATTCAGGAGTGAAATGGCCACTTCTAGTCCCTTATTTCCTATGGAAACGATGATGCCCTCCACCCCTGTACCCGCCGTCTCTCCACTTGGGAAGCTACACCAGGATCCGTATCCACTCTATGCTTTGATTCATTGTTATGTTGTTGCTGCAATGAGCATCATTTCTGCTTTACCAGCAACCACCCCATTTCCTGTGGCTGCAGTCAACAAACCTGCTGAGGACTGTTTTTAATGTCTTACCACAAAGTGGTAATTGTGACAGGCTTGCCTTGGAAGAGTTGTCATTTTTACTGCCAATTTTTTGGATGACGTTTTTATAATCTTTCACAAAGTCTGCAAATCAAGCAGGAATTGCACAACATACTCGAGAAGCGCCCTGAGTCCAGGCTGTTCGTGGGACCTGCAGGTACCGTGGGACAGATGAGCAAGCACCCTGGGAGCAGCTTGCGCACTGCTCTCCTGGCAGACTGGTGTGGCCACTGACAAAAGTTGAAAGACCTAGAGCAGGAGCCATCAGGCGCATGTGGCTCACTCTTCCCTCCCTGCGGACATGGAGGCCTGTGCAGACCTCTGAGCTTCTGAACCAGCAGACTGGAATTTTCCTCTGCTACCTCTGTGTATATAAGTCCAAAAGAAAGTAGTAAACTAAGGAGGAATCTTAATTCTAAGCTTCACTCATGTGAACAAGAGATCTTAGCTTGTAAGAGCATAAAATAAATTTTCCAAACCTGAGTGAGTTAGTCTCACAGACATTTTTCTCCAAATACCACAATAGGAGCATGTAGGGAGCCGGATCACAAGGGTCTGAGGCACGGCCTAGGTGGCGCTATGCTCCCTTCCCACACTCTGCTCTGGCTGGTGGTCAGGGCCACTCTGCAGTAAGGATCTGTGGGTGTCCTGGCCCCTCTGAGATCTTTCCTCTACCCCGAACTCCTTTATAAAGCTCGGGCAAGGATGCCAAACTCAGGCTAATCGTCTATAGACATCCTCCTGGAGCTTTGGCTCTCCCAAGGAGTTCACTACCCAGTAAAAATCCTGTCTTCCCCATTGCTTGCTCCTACAAAGTCTTCCTTCTGTTCTCATTCCTTGTGTCCTGGGTTGCTCACATGAGTCCTCTCCCTAGTGTTATTCGAGATCTTCCTTTCCCTGCAGGCCAGGCACTTCCTCCTGACTCATGGTGACCAAGTCTCTGTAGGAAGCTATTTCGGCACAGGTATCAAGCCACCTGGCTTGGGGTCATTCCTGGGCCTCCAAGAACAAGCAAGCAGAGGTGACAGTGGAACTGGAAGTAGAGATCTCACATTGGAGCCATGATTACCCCTTGACTATTGAGCACTTCCCACCTTTGGCTCTGAATTTTCAGAAGAGAGGTTGGGAGGAGTTTTGCACCATCATTTATACATTGGTTGAGTAGAGGTAGACATTGTCTAAAAACAGTGACACTTGCCAAAACTCGCTAGAGACAGGAGTTCCTACGCTGAATGTGATAACTATATCTTGTAAAATGGATAAAGATACCATGTGCTACAGGAATTCTATGAGGAGGCCTAGCAGAAGGGTTCTTCCAAACTACATAGAACCCACTGCCCAATAATAACTCAATTCCAGCTGAAATGAGTAGAATGAGTTTTGTAAGGCATCCCTTACACAGCAGTAGATAATTGTAGGGATTGTATTTCCCCAGCCTCTCCTAAACTCTTCTCACCTGGAGTCTCCCAAAAGCCAGAAACTTTCCTTTCCTCTAACTGGAAAGCTCTTAACTCATATGGCTCTAGATCTGGTGCAGAAACCTGCCTGAGAGTGCCACCTACTGCCAGAAGAGATCACTGCAGGCTAAAATAGAAGACATCCAGGAAGTTAGGTTTATCATGATTAGTCCTTGTTCTTCTCTGGGATCTTGTGGACCTGGCAGATACCATCCCACCATTGGCAGGGGACTTGTGCTGCAGTGTGGCACCAAGAGTAACTTCATGCCAGCATGATGGTTGGAAAGCTAGTCACATGCCAAGCTTGGTTCAAGTCAAGAACCGTAATCATGCAGGTACCCTGACTCAGAAGCATCTGCAGGTTTGTGAGCAGCAGTGCCATGACCATTCCCTGTGCTAGGCCCAGTGCTCTTGATGGGGCCTGGCATGGGAAAAGGGTTGGGAACTTGGGCTAGGAAGAGGCACCACAATTGTGTGTAGGTCTTGAGCTGGCTACATATCGACATTCACTGTGCTCCTGTAAGATGAGCACCAGAGGGAATTCCTGGTCTCCCTGCCACTCCCAGCGGAGCCAAGCATTCATCTTGTCACTCAAATACAACTAAAAATAAAAATGTTTACAAAACCTAGAGTAAATACCAAGTCACAAAAGCAAAACAGGTCAGAAAATTAATTTGCTATAAAAGGGCAACAGAAAACAGGGTGCCAATGGCTCATGCTTCTAAGCCTAGCTACTTAAGAGGCTGAGATCTGAGGATCTCAGTTCCAGCCCAGGCAGGAAGGTCTGTGAGACTCATATCTTTACTCAACTAGCTGGAACTAGAGCTGTGGCTCAAGGGGTAGAGTACGAGCCTTGAGTAAAAGAAAGGCTCAGGAACAGTGCTCAGGCCCTGAGTTCAAGCCCCAGAACTGACACACAAAGCCAACAGAGACCCAAAGGATAGACAAGTGTTGGTTCATTCTGATATTTATTCACATGTGGGCGGCTGATCCTTACACAGGCCCCCTGCACCCCTCACATATTCCCCCCAGACCCCAGGAGTGAGACCACCACAGGAGAAGGCCCATGCCCCCAGGGAGCAGCCCTAGAGCAAGTAGGCTCTGGCTGCCTTCACACCCTGCTCCCCGCAGAAATAAGGTGCCCAACCTGCCACCTCCCTTTATATCACCTCCCTTCCCACTGTATGCCTGCAGGCCCTCCCCTCTCTCGCCCTGTATCTTGCTCCATAAAGTATGGGTAACCAGTGCATATAGTGTAGAGCAGAACAGGGGTCAGGAGAAGTAGGGATGGGGATATGATCTGTCAGCCTCTACTGCAGGTGCTCCCATTCAGAGACATAGCTGGAGGTGGAGTACAGCAAGGATAGCAAGGAGAAATTGAGGCATGGCCCTATGGTCACCTGAGACACGCTTGTCCTAGCTGGGCTGGCTCTCTCAATCAGTAATTCCTAAGGAGTTTCTACAAAGTGAGAAGACCATGAGGGGTCCCCAGCACCAGTCCCCCTCATTTGTTCCTGCTAACACTGGCTCCTCTCCATCCAAGTGCCTCCTGCAGACTGGTATCAACTCCTGGAGGCAAATGCACATGAAAGGTGACTTTGCTCATAAGTCTGCCAGGAACCACGCTTGCTGTCAAACCACCCTTCCTTGCTCCTAATGGGAGCCCTTTCTGTAACTCTGGCAGGGAAGGGCACTCAGGTGAGAACAAGTTCTCTCAGGGCAAGAGTCTCCACTCCAGTCCTGCCCTGGTCAGCATCATCTGGCAGGTTGAGGTCTTTCCATCCACTCTATGCTTCTCCTGAAGGCTGGATGCGGCAGCAGATGGCGATGACTATTACAAACTCCTCACTGGTCCTTCCTGTTTCGTCAGGATCCTGGTGCTTCGCCACACATGTGTTGTCCACAGGGAAAGCTCCCAGGGTGACTGAGGTCTCAGGATGGGCATTGCAGCTGGTCAGGGTCCAGCCTGCGTCACAGCTCACGGTGACCTGCCAGAGTCCAGAGAGGACAAGTAAGGACAGGTCCAGCATCCATGGTCAGGTCTCTAAGCCAGCTGCTACACTGTCCCTCCCAGCAACCCTCAGTGGGGACCAAACTGTCAACACCTGGCTTGGTTCTGCCGCTCACACCCCAAAGGGGCTGTGTCCAACGCTGCCCACCACTCCCTCAGGGTGCTTCAGCCCCAGCCTACCAGGACACTGGGGTCCAGACAGACATCTTAACAAACCAAAGCCCCTCCCACTTCCCACTTCCCTACAAGCCACCCCTCCCACAGCCTTCCCCACCCAGTGATGGCAACTCCATCCCCCCAGCAGCTCCACAAGACCTTACAACAGCCCTCCACTCCTTGTTGCAGCTCATCCCAGACCAGAGCCACCACCCTCAGGTCCCAAACTCCTCCTGCCATGGCCTCTAGAGGCTAGCTCTCAGACTCCAAGAGGCCAAGTGTGACCTGCCCTCCCTTCAGGGATCTTCCTTCTCCTCCAACCTTCCATGGTTGCTCAGCCATTCCAGCCCTGAACAACTCCCACTCGCTGTGTTAAGTGCACAGGTGATAATGTGTGTGTGTGTGTGTGTGTGTGTGTGTGTGTGTGTGTAAGAGAGAGAGACAGAAAGAGAGAGAGACAGAGAGACAGAGACAGAGAGACAGAGACAGAGCAACAGATAGACAGAGAGACAGGGAGACAGGAGACAGGGGGAGAGAGAGAGAGAGAGAGAGAGAGAGAGAGAGCGCAAGCTGCTAGTCCAATTGTACCAGCATACGCAGCTTAATTGTTTAGACATTATTTCTCTACTTTTTGTCCAGGTGGGTCTCAAACTGAGATCCTACTTCTTCCTTAAAAGTAGCAGGTATAACAAGCACAGCATTACATTACTGTTTTGAGACTCAGCAATGCATTTCTTGTTTCTCAGTCTCTCTGTCTCTCTCTGTCTTTCTGTTTACCTCTGTCTCTGTCTCTGTCTCTCTGTCCCTCTCTCTCTCTCTCTCTCTCTCTCTCTCTCTGTCTCTGTCTGTGTGTCTGTGTGTCTGTCTGTGTGTCTATCTGTCTCTCTCTCTCTCTGCCAATCCTGGGGCTTGAATTTAGGGCCTGGGCACTGTCCTTGAGCTTCTTTTCCTCAAGACTCTACCACTTGAGCGATAGCACCACTTTTGGCTTTTTCTGTTTACCTTGTACTGAGAAAATTGAAACCAGAACTTCGTGTGTGCGAGGCAAGCACTCTACCACTGAGCCACATTCTCAGCCCAGCACTGCATTTCTTTATGCCCTGTTTATGTGTGCTATCCTTAAAGTGGGACAGAGCACCTGGAGAGCAAACCTTACCAATCTGGACAGAAACAAAATCAAGCCACAACACTCACACACACATACACACAGCACAGGTGCATAGATCCTCCACTGTGCACTGACCACCCCAAGAGGATACAGCCCCAGCCATCTCCACCCCACCTCCCACAATCTCAACCCTTCACCTTCTCCAAGGGGCTTAAAGGCCTGTACTTCTTCGTTGTACACTGCAGGCCCGGAGCATGGCAGCAGGAAGCATGGACACTGGCCTCCTTGTGTCCCGCACACCGTCTGGGCAGATTAGTACCTCTCTTAGGTGTGGTATGTGGGAAGACACCAAGATTCTCCACCTCCCAATGGGAGCTGCAGCCTGGAACAGAAGAGGGCCAGCTCACACACTGGGATGCCGGACACGCTTTCCCTCAATCACGTACTTTATTTTTAGATCCAAACCCAGGGAAACCCAGGAGCAGCTCTGAGTAGAAGAGACATTGCCTGAGCAGCAGGACTTTTGGCTTAGCTCTGACTTGTAGGACCTTGGGAGAGCAGCTCAACTGCTCTGAGCCATAGGTTCCTGGGAGTCACATGGTCTCCTCTCCACCAAAGAAGGGGAGCCCTGGGACAGGATCTCCAGGCCAGAAATGTTCAGCTACCTCTCACCACAACCCCCCTCCCACCTCAGGTCCCTTCCCCATCCATCACCAGCTAGAAGATCAGCCTGAGCTTGGATCTGTGGGCTTGGAAATCAGGGGCACCTGGTTGTAAAATTGTGGATGCCTTGATGGAATTCATCAAGGCTCAGTTTCCCTATTTGCTAAAACAGCCAGAGCAATACCATCGACTCACAGAGTTCCTGCTTAGCTGAAGCAGGAAATGCCTGGGAAGTCCCCGTACTGCCCATGCAGGACCCGGGCTCTGCCCACATTAGCGTTATGGTAGCCAGGACCAGAGCCCCTCGCCCGGCTGCGTGGCTTTAAGAAATGAATTCAGCCACTTTACCTGCAAATGGAACTTGGCAAAGGCTACTTAGTGAGTGCCTGTGGCTCTGTCAGCTTTGCCAAAGGCCAGGCTTCCTGCCAGGCCAGCAGCCACATGGAGCTTTTGTCCTGGACAAGGCTCTAGCCACTGGGCTCATCTGACTGCTGTGAATCCTAATCCAGCCAGCTTTTAACCCCACCTGACCCTTACTATTCCAGAGCCTTTAGACTCCCCTGTGCTTAGCTGCCAAGGTCAGCTCCTGACTTAGTGATTCAAGATAATTCCTAGAGCCCCTGAAGCCCCACCTGGTACCAAGCACCTTCTGAGCATGGCTGTAGCCCAAGATCCACAGTGCCCAGCTCCTAAGTCCAGCCCTCACCCATGACGTCCAGACACATTCCTGGGCAAGTTTTGACAGAAGGTCCTTAGCCCAAAGAAAGGACTTTAGAGTGATAGCTGATAACCGTGGCCACCAGAAAGCATACTGTCCCAGGATTAGAGCTGAGCATTCACGATGAGGACACTAGGGCACAGGGCTGAGAAGGAACTTGCCAGCTACTGAGTGGCAGTTGGAATCAACCTGAGCTGTGCCCCACTTCTGACAGGCCTGAACTATGGCTCCCCACCACACAGCTGGTAAACAGCTCCCAGTGCCCAAGCCGGAGCCCATCTGCCATCCCTCTCATCGCTACCACTGAGGCAGGGGAGGAAGAGAGAGGTAAACAGAGCGAGAGGTGAACCTACCCAAGGCCACATGGCATGCAAGTTGCACATCTGGCTTAGCTATGAATCCTGAGGCTCCTAAATCTGCTGCTCACACTCATGGGGACCAAGTGTGGGACAAGGCTCCTGACCAGCAGGAGGTAGTGCCTCTGACTCACCCTGGCGGGACCAGCCCCTACCTGTGAGGACTTGGTCAGGATCCGGGCAGTGGGTGTAGGTCTTCAGCCCCACCAAGGCTGGAGGAGCTGTGTGGACGCTGCAGTTGGCTCGGGGGAGCAGGCAGCATCTGGCCACCGCAGAAACCTGACTATCTCCAAATGCCAGGCAAACGCGTCTGTTTCCTAGGATCTGAGAGTCCAAGAGAAGAATGGGAACTTGTTGTGAAGAGGTTTGGGGACTGGGGAATCTGGTCTGAGAGGGACCCAGTCTGCAAGTTCTGGTTCCTGAATCCTCAGCACTGGTTGGGCCTAGGCAGTCTCTGCTGCCATGTGCAGCTCAGATGAATCTTCCCAACACTGAGAATGGCTTCCAAGTGGAGACAAGGTGACCTGAGACCGCAGCGCAGGGCCTGTGGGCTCCCTGACGCACCAGGCCTCTCCTGAGAAACCTCCCTAACATTGACTTCTGCACAGAAATGTTCACCCACCTCGCCTTCATGGCCCGCTACCCTTCCCAGGGCCACCTAGGGTCTGGGAACTCCATCAGCTACTTCTGCACCTATGAAGTCTCAGCTCACAGAGCCTCTGTCATCCCAACCTGGGGGTCCTGGTTGTGGATGTTCTTGGTTGGCAAGGAGAAGGAAGGGGTGTGTCAGTACTGGGACTTGAACTCAGGGCCTAGGTGCTGTCCCTCAGCTTTATTATGCAAGCCTGGCACTCTACCAGCAGAGCTGCAAGTCCCATTCACGCTTCATTGGAAATAAGAACCACATGACATTTCCTGACTGGGCTGGCTTTTGAACCACAATCCTCAGAGCTAAGCCTCCTGAGTCATTAGAACAACAGGCATGAGAAAAAAACACCCAGCACAGAGATGGCTTTAGGCAAGGCAGAGAGCCGAAGCCACCGCTGTCCTTTCCCTCCTGTGCCCATGAGGGTGCTGTCTGTCCCGAGTCCCCCAGGAGCACCTGGCCCTGCCCAGGCCTTTGAAGTCGAGACAGGGATTGGAATCCAGAGGACAGAGGACTGGACACACAGAGTGTGCAGCTCACCCTCACACGCTCGCCCTGCCGCTTCCCACTCTGGGAGAAACTGGAGCAGCCCAGCAGCTCCTCCTCCGGGTCACAGTGAGCCTCAGCAGCGTGTGTCAGCCTGAAGTCCCAGGGTTCTGACCACACAGTCCTGCAGAACAGCTGCCCACCTGCAACAAGAACAGGATAAGGAGGCTCTTGGGAGACTCCAGAAAAAGCTTCAACCCGAGGTGAGGGAGAGAAACTAAGACACCACATGAAACTTTGAGGTAAACTATAGAGTTACAACAATGCCGTGGAGCCTGGAGTCCTATCTGAGGAGGACAGTCCTTCTGTCAACCAGGTTGGGGACTGTCACCATCTCATGGGCCTCTCACACCCCAGGTTGGCCTCTGCCTACCCACCTGCCCTGCTCACCTGTTTCCTGGGTGCTTGGGGGCAGTGCAGCCACCAGGTTGGGGGTCTTGACTCGCTGGTCTACAGGGAACCAGGTGTCATTGATAGCATTTCTGATAGAGTAGTGGATCAGCCTCTGCCTCAGCTCAGCCACAGTGAGGTTTGGCTGGGCAGTGAGCATCAGGGCTGCAATGCCTGATGGGGAAGGGAGAGGTCAGACAAGGTGATGGGCTGGCCTCTGACCTAGCTGGGAACTCCTTTTAGGACACAAATGCACACACATGCACACATCATGTGCTCTTCCCAAAATGAAGCCACCTGCAATCCCTTGCTTAGTGAAAGCTTGTCCTATTACCTCCAGGCCTTGGTACTGGCGATTTTGTTCACCAGGTGAGCTCCTGTTTACCCTCCAAACCCCCGCGATGCAAAGTGCACCATCACCATCAGGTCTGCCCATTTGGTCCTCCTGCGCAGAGCCTGGTATATGGAGGATCTGGCCAAAGGGGCCACTGGAATCCTGGTGGCCAAGACAGTGGCGTAGTGGCTCACCAGTCACATGTGCAGCCGCCTGTGCGGTCCCACTCTCTCTTACATAACAAATGGTACAGTCTTTGTTAGCACTGACAATGCTTTTCCCAGGAGCAAAGATGTCCACACAGGATCCATAGTTGGTCCCCAGAGGTCCCTGGGTGAAAGGCTGGTCCTGGGAATCGACAGCTCCAACAGTGATGACCTGGAATGTGGCAAAGAGTTGAGGAAGAGGCTTCATGGGCACATGGATCGACTCCTATACTACCTGTTTAAGCCCCATGCACATGTCCCCTTCGGAGAAAAATCTGGCTCATGAGCACAGCTGATACCCTGTCCTGTTCCGGGACTTCCACAGGATATAGAAAGTGCTCCCCATGCTTAATGTACATAATAGGGAGACAAGTACTAAACATATAATGTTGTCATCAAGAAGGCAGAGTGCTGTGGGGCAACCCCTAATCAGCCAGGCTGGGTACAGGTGGTTTTAAGTTCAGCACCTCTGTAGCCCTGTTGGGCCAGTCTCAGGGGAAGAGGGAGAGTGAAGCAGCTTCCCCACATTTCAGGGCCCAGAAATCTGGGAAGTGGGACAGGTGTCCTCCTCCTGGTACTGCCAGACAAGCCCCACACAAGGCAAGGGCTCTGCAAATGTCAATCAGGAGGAGAGGCATGACACAGGTGGAGGATTCCATGCGGGGGGCGGGGTTAATGTAGGGATGTGGTTTAAAGGAAGGGCAGGACTAGCCCCAACCCTTGTCACACTGGGGGTGGAGGCTGGGCCTCTGACAACCTGCAAGGCAGGACATGAGCAGGAAGCCCTGCTGGCACCTACCTCAGGAGAGGATGCTGGAGAGTAGGCACAGGCATTGCTCTGAAAGTTGCCCGCAGCGGCCACCAGCACTGCTCCAGCCCTTGCCAGGCGCTTGCAGGCATCGTTGATGCTCTGACTGTACCCACTCACCATTGGCAGCAGCACTACCATGCGCTTAGAGGGATTGGAGACCAGCTGTTTCCAAAGAAACTCCAAGCCTGACAGAACAAAGCCAAGATGACTGTCTGGAGAGGGATACGCTTCCTTCCTCCAACCCCTTCCCTACAAAACAGCAGTGATGCTCATTATTGACAACTCGATGATCCTGTGTTATGTGAAATGCATCTTAGTGTGTGTGTGTACACACACACACACACACACAACACACACACATGACATGGTTAACATCTATATCCATTATTCTTTTTGTTGTAATGACTTATGTTAAGGTAGTGAGCCTTGCTCACTGTGATGGCTCAATCACATGATGGCTCAAAGGAAGCAGGAATTCTGCCTGCACACAACCTTCTGACTCAAGACTGCAGGCATTTCTGGGGCTGGGAAGGTGGCTCAGTGGTAGAGCGCTTGTCTTCCATGCCTGAGGCCCTGGGTTTGATTTCTCAGCACCACATAAACAAAAAGAAATAAAAAAAGCTGGAAGTGGCACTGTGGCTCCAGTGGTAGAGCACTAGCCTTGAGCTGAAGAGCTGACAGACAGCACCCAGGCCCAGAGTTCAGGCCCCACAACTGGACCCAAAAAAAACCTACAGGCATTTCTAGCCTGCCTGGCCTGGCCTGCAGATTGGAGGCTCAACCACCAGATGGCAAGAGTCAGTCCTCAGATCTTGACCACACACACACACACACACACACACACACACACACACACACACACACACACACACGAACACACACACACATTTCCCATGTGTACACATGGGAGTCATTAATCACGACTGCAGCTGCAAACTGGCCAGTCCCCAGGACTTCCCCTGCTCACCTCTCTAGGTGACTGGTTTACAAGATGCTCACAACAACCTGTCCTTACACTTTTCCAGGACACAGGTCTTGAGGTGGAAGCTTGGTGTTCTGAGAATGAAGGCAGACTTCACGATCACTCACCACACTCTAGGCCTGGCTCCAGTGTCTCTTAGAGCATCCCACCCACAGGAACCTGAGCCTGTCCTGGCTGCCTGCTGCCAGCTGTCAACCCCATTATAAAACAGGCACAGTACTCTGGAGGTCTCCAGGGTTCCAAGGGCAGCTGGCTGCCATCCTAGGGAAATGGGGCTCCCTCACAACTATGATCTGCCTCTGGCCATTCAGCATGACCTGGAGTCCTGGTCTAAACCTGCCTAGGGCAGGCACCTGCAGCAAACAACCCTATATGCTTAGCTCCTGGCAACACACTAGTGTCCCTACACTGACCCCTCAACCACTCCTGGATCTGGGCCTCGGTGGCCAAGGGAGGAGTTGGAATCTTACTGCCACGTGCCTAGAGGACAGCCGCTGAGGAGGGAGGGGGAGGGGCATGGCAGTGGGGGTGGCAAGTGCAGTCACAGCTGTAGTTATTAGACCGCTGCGGTGTGCAAAGCTCTGTGCTCAGTCACACCTCATTCCAGTCACTGTGCACAGAGGAACTGCTGATTGCGGTGGAGGTGACAGCTCCTATGTGTGAGCCCTGCTCTGGCCAGGTGATGCCATGACTGAGACCCCAAAGAGGGTTGCTGTTCCCTGGGCCAGGCCCAGCATCAAAGCCTTCCCTCCACTCATCACCTTTGGGAATCAAAGGTCAAGGCCAAGGTCAATCAGCAGAGGCATGAGGCAGGCACAGGGGTCACTGTGATGAGCCAGGGTCTCTTGATCCCTGCCTGCAATGGAACACAAAGCTGGAGCCTCTGTGAATAAGATTTGGGGCAGTGTGTAAATCTGGACTCCATGCAGTTGAGCATCGACCAGGGACCTGGGCTCTTGGGGAAGGTCAGTCAGCCTCCACCCAGTATCTTCTCTGTGAGCCAGTTTCTTCTCTGTGAGCCTGGACAAGTCGCCCTCTCTAGCTGGCTTCACTAACTGTTAATGGATGTCACCTGCCAGCCCCAGGTGTGGCGTCCAGAGCCCTTGGTTCAGCCTTTGGCCACCGCAGCTCTGTGCAGAGCTCCCTCCTTGTTCCCTGTCCATGGCCACGACAGGCCTGGCTCTCAGCAGGACCTCTCAGACCCGGGCCCCACCTCTCCTATCCATGCAGTGGATGAAGAAACCTGGGACAGTCTGGACAAGGGGTTGCCGGTTCCTCCACCAAGTCTGCTCAGCCAAGGTGACACATGGAGCCAAACTAAGAGAAATGAGCCCCACCATGATTGGAGGGGAAACTGGCTTTCTCTCTGTCTCCTGGGTCTGTGGAGATCTAAATCCACATGACAAATGACACAGAATTCTGAAAGCACAGAGCACATGGAATGGAGAAGGAGCATGGAACAGGGGTTCACTTGGGCTGGGTCTCTGCTCCCTTGAGCCCAGCACTGGCAACTTTGAAGGTTCTGCCGCTCCACTACTGGTACTCTGTGGCAGAGGCTACCATGCCCTCTTGAGTCTGGAGACATTGCTCCTCCCTGGCTGAAGCCCCTGCCCCCACGGCCAGATGGAAAGACAACAGAATGGGAGCTGCCACTCACCCATGACGATGCCGCTGACGGTGCCCATCTCTTGGCAGTTGAGCACACGCAGGCTGTGTATCTTGATGTCCTTGGCCACGCCAACAATCTGGCCGCTGACCAGAGCTGCCAGGTGGGTACCATGGCCTACACAATTGACCTCCTGCTCCACCAAAACAAAGACCAGATGAGAAAGCCATCTACCCCATGATTTCCCAACAGACCCCGGATGGACTGCAATGCCCACCCTCCCTGCCTACAGCTGAGGACTGGGGATGGACCGTGATGGCTGGGGAGGGTGGCCATGATGCTCCAGGTCTGGTGGTCCTCATCTTCCTCTGGGATAGGCTGGGGAAGGATGGCTCACCTGTGTCCTGGGCGCACTGGTGCTCTGCCACTCCTCCTCAGGCACTCTCTCAAAGTTAGAGATGATGATCCTGCCCTTAATTTCCAGGTGATTAGGCTGGATGCTAGTGCCCAAGAGATACACCTCCACGGGGTTGTCCCTCTCTTCCCACAGTGACAGTTGTGCGAGATGAGGAAAAGGAGAACCGGAAGGATGATGTTACAGGTGGTCATGTGTATCAATGATGGCATGCTCTGCTTACCAATTATGCACACTGTTTCAAGGACTGTACATGAACTTAATCTTCGAAAATTCCTCCCACTCCCTCCTATTGGGAATATTTTACTGACCAGGCCAGTGAGACAAGAGATGTGCAAGCCATTATGTTGGAAACGAACTTTACAACTTTGATGGGATGGGGAGGATTGGGTGGGGGATGGGATGGGGGAAGTATGTGAAGGCATGGGAAGGGGAAACAAAGGAGGAGGCTATAATGCTTGATAAGAAATGTACTCATTATCTTGCCCATGTAATTGTAACCCCTCTGTACAGTATTTTCACAATAAAAAAAGAGATAGGAAACTGTCCAAAACCATGTAGGTGGCCAATTCGAGAGAATCAGGAAACTCCCCAATAGCATGCTGCCTGGGTCTTGTTATCAACTCAAATGGCCCAGCTCCACCTTGAGCTCTGTCATTGGCTGGGAGCAGCCAGGAGGCAGGGCCTCAGGGACCTGCTCTTACTACTGGTTCTCTTGAGGCAGGATTACAGCAGCACAAGCTCTATGGTTGTCCTGCTGACCAACTCCAACTACAGTTTGTGAAACCAGAAATTCAAGATAAAATGATCAGCCATGCCACTCTCCCTCTGAAGCTTCTGAATAACAAGCCTCCATGACCTTGTCCTCTTTTTTCTGCTGGTTGCTGGCTTTCCATGATTTAGAGCCACCTCACTCCAAGTTCTACACATCTCCACAGAACCTCCTCCTCTAATCTCCATTCTCTTACAAGGTTTAGGTTTGAGAATAACAAACAGGCTGGTCACTTGTGCTCTTGGTCTCTCTATTAATGAAGGACAGCACTGATACTCCCAGCCTACATTATAGCTGACCATATGGTACTTCCCCTATCCTGTCCCAGCCCAACCGCTTCTAAATGGCCTCTTCTAGCCAAGTCCTTGAGAAGACTCTAGAAGACTCTAGCCCTGTGCCCCACTCCTCCAGGGAGGGACAAGGTCATCATGGGCATCCCTAGGGGACAGGAAACAGACTGTCTACTCCAATCCTGCAGGAGAGGTGGTCACTAGTGGCCCCAGAACAGATCATTTTAGACCTATCTGGAGGCTAGAGGTGTAGCTCAGTGGTAACCTCATAAATGTGAGGCCCTGGATTCTAATTCCAGTACCACCACCAGACCTTTTCTGGATAAGAGATCTTTCCAGTAAAAGATCATCCAGGATGAACCAGTGGCCCTACATTCAATTCAAAGTGGACTCACACAAGAAGGAAGGGAAGGCTCAGCATAGTGGCTCACATCAATAATACCTGCTTTCTGTGAGTCAGAGACCAGTGCATCAAGGTACAAGGCCACCCCAGACAAATAGTTCCCAAGACCTCATCTCAACCGATGGCTAGCAGTTACTCAGCAACCAAACCAAGGAGGATTGTGGCATAGGTCTCATATTTCTCGCCTAAACATGAGAACTTATCTGAAAATAACTACTATGTGAATGGCTCAACTGGTAAAGGACCTGCCTCCCCAGCAGGAGGCCCTGAGTGTAAACTCCAAGACTGTAAAGGAGGAAATAAATTAATAAAGTTGGGCAGCAGTGTCTCAAGCCTCTTATGTACTTGGGAAGGTGAGATCTAGGACATTAAAGGTCAGCCTGGGCAGACACGTCCTCTAGACTCCATCTCCAATTATCTAGCAAAGTCGTTTCCAAGCATCTGTGTCAGGCTTGTCTAACACTGAAGAGTCCAGTCAGAACCTCTGATCCTCTCCCAAGCAGGTGCCCTTACTGCCTTCCCCAGCTCAGTGTCACTGGGACGCCACACCCACCCCCCATACAGTTATTTTCCTGGTCTCCTCCTCTGCCTCTCTCTGCACAGGCAGAAGGAAATGTGGGCAGAGAGGCCTGGAGGCCGGGGGAGACCAGAGACCTACATGGGGGAAGCTCTGGAGATCTGGTCTTATTTTGAGGACTGAAAGCTATAGAGATTAGAGACTGTAAGTCACAGTCAATCCAGCCTCTTCCTTTGGCAAGAGTGGCCTGCAGGAGAGAAGATGAGAGAAGGAATTATGAAGGTGGTTATTCAGGCACCAGTGGCTCAGGCCTGTAATCCTAGCTACTCAGGAAGCTGAGATCTGAGGGTGGCAGTTCAAAACCTACCCTACAGAAAAGTCTGTGAGGTTGTTATCTCTAATTAACCACCAAAAAGTTGGAAGTAGAGGTGTGACTCTCGTGGTAGAGCACTACCTTTGAGCTGAAAAAAAAAATGAAGGAACATCACCCAGGCCCTGAGTTCAAGGCCCCAAATTTTACAAAATTCAGGTACAATAAGAATCTTGTGCACTGAGTACCAGCAGGGGGCGCAGTCCCAAGTGGGGTTTGGAGAGGACAGAGAGAAAACAGGCAGGGGGCCAGGTGCCAGGACAGGGAGGAGATGTGGGCCATGGCAGCTGTGGTCTTACTGCTGTGGTTGAAGCTATGAGACTGGTTCCACTCAGGAGAAATCCGCCGCAGGTTACACAGGATGCTCCGAATGTGGTTCCGGTGACAGAGTATCAGATGCGGGGTCCACAGGAGGCTCTGTGCAAAGGCAAAGGAATCCTCCTCGATGAACTTGACCTGCCTCAGACTCAGGACCTGCGGATGCCAAGGACACAGGATCTCAATTTCATGAGTCACTTAGCCAGCAGCACCCAGCACTTGCCGCACCTGATCCCACCAGTGCCCCCAGCATGGCCACCCACAGTCCCCCTCCCACTGACCTGAAGACAAACCAGGGTCCTCACTGCTCTCCTAAACTTGGGAGTGGAGGAAGCTGGGACCATGCCCCCACAACTGATAGCTGAGCCCACATGAGTGGCAGGAGGGTTTCAGCTTCCACATCTCATCAGGGAGCCAGGCAGTGCCAGTTCTAGGCAGGCTGGACAGTGGGGGAAATCCCTTGGGCCAGGACTTCATGTGCACATCAGGAAGTCAGCGCTGGCCATCCTGGGTGTCACTCCCTTCCCCTGTATTTCCTTCTTTAGACCACAGTGTTATGAACCCTAATGGTGGCAACTGGGTGCTGAGCCAATGCGGAAGGTGGGGGATATGGGAGAGGGTAGAGACACCAGCAGGAATTGAGGGCATAGTGTGAGTGTGTGTGTGTGTGTGTGTGTGTGTGTGTGTGTGTGTGTTCATCCCTCTCCCTGCTCTGGAGCATACCCCACTTGCACACCCTCCTGGGCTCTCCCTAACCTTTCTCTCACCTTAGCTGCGGGCACAGGCTGCAATGCACCAACACAAAGACAATGGCCAGGTGAGCCAGAAGCTGAGGGTCCAGCTCTACCCTCTGAGGCCATATGGTCCCTCTGCACTGAGATCCCTCCTGCTTTGATGAGGGTGAATGGACAAAGTACTATTAGGGTAATTGGCCAGGTTAACAAAGAAGCTGCCTGAGGAGGCTGGCATCACCTGCATCACTGAACTAGAGATGCACCAGTACTCAATAAGTGTCTGCAGTCTCCTGAGTGTCCACCAGAGGGTGAGTGCAGGCCTTCCCCCCCACCCCCATGCAGAGGGAAGTGCATGCCTGAGCAGGGACTCACCAGGTCCAGTGCGCTCACTTTGTCAGATTTCATCAGGATGCCAGGAAAGAGGTCTTTGAAGATATGCAGCACTTTGAACATAAAGCCCTGGCTGGCAGCCTTGCTCTGAAGGTGGTGGACAATACTCTCCATCTGCTGCCTCTCGGATTCTGTGAACACCACCAGGTAGGTGTTGGGCACCTTCCAAGCACTCTGGCCCCAAGAGAGGAAAAGGAGCATGAGGACATCAAAAGAAAGACCCCGTCCCTGTCTACAGATCAACGTAGAGCCCAAGAGACCAGGGACATAGAGAGACTACAGATACCAGCTGACTCGGTGAGGCTTAACCCTCTCCACAACACAAACAGTGACATCACCCACAAACAGACCCACACACTTCTAAACAAGGCATCCATTTCCTAGTGAAACCGTAGGCCACCCGTCAGCCCAGTGTCCCAACCTCTTTCACAGTCTAACATATCTCCATTTCTCCCCACCAGAAGCAGCCCAAGAAGCCTCACATATTTCAGAGCCAGGAAAATATGGATCTGAGCCCCTACCACGCCCAACAGTTATTGGTCAAGAGCAAGCCACTTAACTATCATGTGCCTCAGAGTCTCTGTATTCCAGAGACTACACTACCCACATCACACCAAGTGCAGGGAATAAGAGCAAGGCTGCGTCCACAGGGAGAGAAGAGGCTCTGTGGGCCGTGGTTTCTCATTACTGTAATGGAAGGATAGGTTGGAAATGATTTTCCACTTGTAAAACACAAAGAAGTCTTCATTCTGGGCCAGTGTGGCCTCTCTGTGAGTGAAGGGACTGCTGTGTACCGTCCATATGGTACCTGCTCTACCCTGTCCAACAGCTCCTAATGGGCCCCATCTCAGCCAATAGGTAGACATGTAGTGGGCACCTACCATCCCAGCTCCATTGACCTTAAAGGAGAAATAGCCAGAACAAGATAGAGGCAGTAGATTGGATCCAAGCACATCGTATGCATGTATGTAAATACCACAATGAAACCCCTTTAGACAACTCATGTGTGCTAATAAGAAATTGAGAGCAACAAGGGGCTGGAGGGATGCTCAAGTGGTGGATGACTGCCTAGCAAGGACGATGCCCCCAGTTCCATCCCAACACACTTCACACATGCATTCTAAATCTGACTCCACAAAAGTGCTCATGAGATGTACATGTGGACCTGAGGACCTTCCTGGAACAAACTCCCACCAGGGATGAACACCCTCTGCTACCTGGTCTCGGTGGCTGTCCAGCCTCTGCTCCTGCACCTCTTAGGATAGGACACTCAGCCTTGTATAATAGATATGGGGGGGGGGCGACAGAAGATGTGTAGTGATGACTCGAAATGCCCTCTTTATGATCTATCTACTTATTTTAATTAATTTTTTGAGACACAGTCTCGCTTTGAAGCCAGGCTGGCCTCAAACTCACAGTCGTCCTGCCTCAGCCTTCCTAACACTGGGATGACTGGAGTGCACCACGCTGAGCTCATGGCTTATTATCTGTACCACAGCCCCACAAGATCCCTGGAAAGGTGGAAAAAGACCCAGGGATTAAGGCAAAAAGTGCTCTGAAGCAGATCAAGGGCCTGGCAGCCTGTGGCCCAGCACAGGCCCCTTGGGTCTCTCCACTCCATCCCAGAGGCCGAGCAGGTCAGGTGTGGTAGGAAGAGACAGCAGCTGCCTGACTGTGACAAACCATCTCTCTGGGGCCTTGCAAGCTGTGATCAACCAGTCTCCTTCCCCCCTTCACCCCCTCTGAGCAGCCAGACACATCACCAGTACCTGCTTACACCATGCCTGCTGCTGGCGCCCACCCCGGCCACCATGCGACCGCAGCCAGACCTCAGGCAGGCGGTCTGAGTGCACTACAAGCCCTAGCCCCACCCCACCGCTCCCCGACCCTCTGCCTCCAGGCGCAGCCATGCACTGCTGCCAGTTCTGGCAGATTCTGCTAACCTATATCCCCATCTGGTGCCTACAGTTCCCGCACCGCACTAAGCAAGTGGCCAAATGAGCAAAAGGCTCTCTGCGATCTTTGCTTTAGATTTTCCCTTACACTGGGGAAACTGAGGACAGAAAAGTAATGACATCCATGCGGCTCCTCACTACCCCCGCCCTCCGCACCTCAGAGCTCCGGTATATGATGGTTGTGGGCTCATGCTGGTTCTCCAATGGTGGGGTGAGCCCCAAGCTCTCCCTGTCTCTGTCCAGCTGCTCCTGGGCTCTGGACCTCGCAGGGCTCAGCAGCAGCAGCAGGACCAGCGGCAGGGCCCGCAGCAGCCACCGCAGCCTCCCGTAGCCGTCGGTACCCATGGGGCAAGAGGAGAGATGTGCACCTGGCACTGAGGTCCAGATCCAGGACCCGAGAAGGGACAAGCACAGGGCCACGCAGGGCAGCCGGGCTGTCAGGCTCACGATGTGGGGCCCACCTGCAGCCCAGTGTCTCCAAGTCGGGGGAAAGAGACCTAGGTGCCCAGGGCTGTACACCTGGAACCCGGACGGTCCCATCTGATTAAATACTAGTGAGCCCATCCCCTTCCACACACCCCCGCAGGCCTGGAGCATCCGGTTTCAGTCTCATCCTGCCCTCCACACTCTGTCAGATGGCCCTTGCCCAAGAAGCCAGTGGGCAGGTGTCGAAAAAAAGGCCCAAATCCTAATGGAACTGGACACGAGTCCTGCCCTCAGGTCTCTGTCTCTCACCTTGAGTTGTCACCGTCCCCTCAGGGTTCCCCTCGACTGTGACTGTGGTGACTCCACTCAGTGTCATGGAGGAGTCCTCACTTCCCACCCATCTCCTCCCAGCACTCTAAACTTAGCCTGGATCCCTCTCTGCCCTCCCCCTCTTCCTTCTGTGCCCTGCATCCCAACCTACCTAGACCTCCACACAGAGAGATAGCCTGGATTCTCAGTTCCAGTCTACAGAAGCTAGATCTTAGAATCTGGGAAGATGACGCAGAGATGCAGTCACATCTCAGTGTTGCAAACAACTGAGTTTGTAAAGATTTCTTAGCACATGGCTAAGAACCCAAAGGGACAAGCATCCAGAAAGCACCAGGCAGAAGGGTGAAAGGGGGGACCGGCAGCCCAGCCCATGGGGGCTCTCCCCAGTGGCTTTAGCATGTTTGGCAGATAGAAGATTCTCAGTACTGAGCTGAGACCTTGGGGGTTCACAGCTGCTGCCCTTCCCACCTGTTTGCAGAGCCTCCGAAGAACCACAGGACCAGCACTGGACCAGCCATGGACCAGCAGGGTCCTCAGTGACATGGAGAGGAGGGAGGTGCGCTCCTTCGCTCCTTTCCATGAAGCACCACCTTTTTGTCACAAAAAGAGCAGCTGTGTTCAATTGTTGGCTAAGAGCGTCAGGTGGAAGTTCTCTTTCCTGTGGCCTGTTGGCAACTCAAGTGTGTCTGCAACTCCCCTTTGGGCAGCTTCCTCCACAAAGCTCCCTCCTCTAGCAAGAATGTCTGTGAGTGCCTGGGCAAAAAGTGATCAAGACCGCATCACAACCAGCAGGTTTGGTGGTTCACAGCTGTAATCCCAAATACATGGGAGCAATCATGTGAAGGCTCAGTGGAAATATAACTAAAGCAAAAAGGGCTGAGGTGGTGGTTCAAGGGGTCAAGCACCAGCCAAGCTTAATCCCTGAGCTTTACCTCAAGTATAGGAGAGGAGGACGAGGAGGAGGAGGAGGAGGACCAGGATGAGGCCGAGGAGGGAGAGAGCTGAGAAAAAAGGAAAGAAGGATTCTCTCTCCCTGGGAGGTTTGGCAAGGTGGGCCTGTCAGTCCTCATTGACTTGAACACAGGACTTTGAACTTGAACTTTTAGTGTTTTTTGTGCAGGTTTTCTGCCACTTGGGCTACCACATCTAGGCAGATGTCTGCTGGTTATTTTGGAAATAGAGCCTGCTGCTCAGGCTGGCTTCAAGCCATGATCCTCAGAGCCCAGCCTCCTCAGTAGATAGGGTTACAGGAGCAAGGTACTCACTAAGTTGTCTAACTACAATAACATTTTAAATGGAACTTTTCTTTAACATTTCTTTTGCCCACCAGTAGAGCTTCAAGTGTCCTGACCTGAAACACCCTGAATGCTTTGTCCCCTGCATCAGGCAGGTTTTCCCCACAATGGCCGCCCACTGCTCCAATCCCATTCATTCAGCTGCCCATCTTTACTCTTCTTAGTAGAACTGGTATTTCATTAATAAATCCTCCAAGACTTTGTGTGTATGTGTGTGCACGCATGCATGTGCACCAGTACTGAGACTTGAACACAGGAACTGGGCGTTGGCCCTCAGTTCAAAGATAGCTTTACCACTTGAGTCACAACTTCACTTCCTAGTATTTACTGATTAACTGGAGAAAAGAGTGTTATGGACTTTCCTGCCCAGACTGGATTTGAACGGGGATCCCTAGATCTCAGCCTCCTGAGAAGCTGGGATTACAGTGGTGAGCCACAAGGACCTGGCTTCTCCAAGACTTGGTATCCATTTAGAGCTCTTCATTGGGCCCTGTTAGTAGCTCTGTCAGTAACAAACTAAACATGTGTCTGCATTCACACTTAGCCATTTCATTCCCTAGGAAGTGATCCCAAAGAAATAAGCAGTCAAGGGTACAAAACAACCATTGTGATAATGCAGTGTAGAAAGTGGAGGGTCCTAGCACAATCCAGGAAGGACCCCAAACATATCTCCCAGGTCATCCATGGCCAAGATGCACGAGGGGACAAGGACCAATGCACTAATGCATAAGAAATCCTGCTAGCTAACTAGCTCAGCTCATACACAAAGGCCTCACTAAGGCCTGCCAGGGTGTCAGAGGCCCTGGCCTGGCCTGGCTGAGTAGGAAGCAGCACTGGTGTGATGTTGGGAGCTTCCATGTCTCTGGCCAGAGCTGCTCAGGACTCAGTTCACTGCACCTGCTGCTCTTAGGGAGGTGTGATTCTGGACTCTGACTGCAATGAGCTCCCCTCCCCTCCAGCATCGCTGTCTGCTTTAATGAAGCTTTCCTCCAGTTTCTCCAAGTGTCTTATACTTTCATTTGCCTTCCCTGCAGCCTTCAGTAGCCTACACATCCATCAGCATCAGATTTCGATCTGGTTATGGGGTGGAATAGTTAGCAGCTGTTGCAAAGAATGAAATAGCTGTTTATCTATTGGTATGAAATACATTTGATACCAATAGCTTTTGAACAGCATGTTTTGAGCTGGGCACTGGTGGTGCTAAATAAACATGTTTAGTGCTAGTTCCTCATGAGACTGAGATATGAGGTTCAATGTCAGCACAGGAAGACAAATCATAGAACTTTGGAGATGCTCAGACAATTCAAGATACTCACATGCTAGCACATGGGTATAGACAGTGTTCTCCTGTGCAGACAGATGAGGCAGAATGGGAGGCAGTCTCCTTGTCTGCGTTATACAGTTCTGACATGGGATGAACTGGGGTCAGGCAGCCGCTCCCCACTCCACGTTCATTGGCACCTTTGTCAGAACGTGTCTGCTCTTCTGAACCATTTAGTCCAACTGGAGGGGCACATTGAACAGATGAAGAAATTTAGGGCCAGAAAGGGAAATACCTTATCAGCATCACAAGGCTAGAGGCAAAGCAGATCTGATTTTTCCAGCTGTTTCTTGGGAGCTCCATGGGGCAGGGGTTAAATGTTGTATTTTGTCTCCAGAAGCCCGAGGCTCCTCCTTGGGCTAATGGAGCTGGAAGAGGATGCACAGAGGAGTTGTGGCTCAGTGCCCAGTTTGAAAAGGCCTGGCAAATAGGAAAAACTGCCTGCACATCTAACTGTCAGAGAATTGTCTCCCTCATGAGGCTATGGACTTGATAGAAGAGGAACCCTGACTGGGTCACCTTGGTGTGCCCAGCACCTAGCCAGAGCTTGATAGGTACCTGAAGGACTGATTAGATTAGTGCCCAGCACTGTTCTGCATGCTGGGTTACAGCAGTGAAGGTGATGGGCAGACACAGAGTGTGGAGATGGTGTCACTGGACACCAGTGCTGAGGGGAGGGGATGCGCATTGTGGGAAGGGAAAGAAGAGCTGGGCTTGGACGCAGGGCAGTGTGAAAAGCTCCTTTGAGGGAGGGAGCTGAGGAAATGGGCTGTGAGGACAATGTAGTGTGGCCCCGGGGGCAGGGCTGCCCAGCAGGAAGGCAGTAGGATGGCCAATGTGGGATACAGATCTAGAGAGGTTTGAGTCCCCTCTGGGAACAGGGTGTGTGACATCAAGTCTGCAGAGTGGACACAGGTTCCAGAGGGACAAGGGCAGATGGGAGGAGAGTGCATCTGAGCAAGGCCTCCTAGGTGCAAGGACTGAGTCTCCAGGGCCTGGGGTGAGTGCCCTCCCAGGCTTGCTGGACTCCCCAAGGGAGACAGTGGTCACAGACAGGGTTAGGGTAGCCCAGGGATAATGTGAGGTGTGTCAAGGACTTTGGAGGACACTGAGCAGGGAGAGGCAGCCCTCAGCATCAGGAGGAATGCCTCATGGCCTCCGGTGCTAGAGACAGGCAGATGTGAGGAAAGCAGATACTCAGGACATGGAGCTATAGAGCCATGGGGAAGGGTGTGTGGAGAGACGGTGCTGAGGATGGGGGCTGCTAGCATAGGA
Organism: Dipodomys spectabilis; assembly: GCF_019054845.1. Lineage (NCBI taxonomy): Eukaryota > Metazoa > Chordata > Mammalia > Rodentia > Heteromyidae > Dipodomys > Dipodomys spectabilis. The sequence goes on from NW_024870684.1 coordinate 2,741,611, forward strand.
TCAGGAGGGCTAGAGCACAGAGGAGCTGTGAGGAAGGGAGGAGGGACAGAGGGACAGGCTAAGAGCTTCTTTCTCCCCAGGAAGTTCTGGAGACTCTCTGGGAGCAGTGGCAGTGGCCAGCTGAACCAGCAGAGGACACCCAGTGGCCAGAGTGAGGCCCTGCAGCCTGCAGCCTGACAGGCAGGCAGGGCAGGGCCCACCTCAGCCTGGGCAATACCTGCTCCAGCCTTCCCACCAAAGCCCACAGGGAGGTGGTAAGAGCATGGTGGTAAGAGAGGCAAAGCACACAGGAAAGGCAGGTTAGGTGTGGTGGGAGCCCAGTCAGAGGGCAGTGCGTCCCAGCAGCCTTCCTGTAGGAGGCAGCTCAACATTGTGGTCCAGCTGTAACAGGCAGCACACCCACAGAGCACAGCTGGGTCCACTTGGAGATGCTGGGATTGGGGGTGCAGGGTCGATTTTAATTTTAATATTTCAGACCAAGACAAGACAGGGCACTTCCCGAGGGTAGGGGGATTCTGGAAGCTTCTAATCAGAAGAGAGGCTTGACTAGCTTTCTGCTATACATACTCATTCACACTCATGCCAGAACTTCTCTAAGCTCAACACAGTTTGGGGGCCTCTCCCTGTCCCTATCCTCCTGTTCTTGTCCCAGAAGCTCCTTGCAGACACCTGTGAGGAGAAGATGGAGCCAGGGTCTTCACTCCCCATTTCCTGCTCACCTCTGAGCCTGTCCAAAAGTAAAGTGACCACAACAACCACTGCACGAGTCACAGACACTAGGTTGCATCAGCGAGCAAGGTAGATAGGGTCTCCTCTCCAGGTAGCCCCTACTTTGAGGAGAGAACTGGTTTATAAACCAGTGCAGCAATGGTGCTCACTAGATACTATGTTGACATGAACTATGCACTTTGTGAGTGGGATGGGAGGGAAAAGTGAGAGAGGAGGGAAGGGTGACAATGTACAAACGAAATTTAGTTTCAGACAGCAAGGTCACTTCCTCCAGGCAGGCCTCTCCGGACACTTCCTCAAGACATAGACATGGTTGTGTTCCCCTCCCGCCATCTTCATTCCCTTCCATGCGGCTGTGGACAGGGTGGTTTCAGATCCCTAAAGAGGCTTCTGTGCTAAGGAAAAGTGACAGCTAGATGATGAGGGACATTTGTAGAGGGCTGCGGAGTCAGCAGACAGGCCTTGGAACCTGTGTATGTGTGTCTGTGTCTGTATCTATGTGTGTGTGTGTGTGTGTGTGTGTGTCTATGTGTGTGTGCGTGTGTGTGTGCATGTGTGTGTGTGTGCATGCGTGTGTGTCTATGTCTGTGTGTGTGCGTGTGTCTCTGTGTGTGTGTGTGCATGTGTGTGTGTGCACGTGTGTGTGTGTGTCTGTCTGTGTGTCTGTATCTATGTGTGTGTGTGCATGTGCGTGTGTGTGTCTATGTCTGTGTGTGCATGTGTCTCTGTGAGTGTGCATGCGTGCATGCGTGTGTGTGTGCATGTGTGTGTGTGTGTCTGTCTGTCTGTCTGTGTGTCTGTATCTATGTGTGTGTGTGTGTGTGTGCGCGCGCGCATGCTGTGGCATGACTTTTCACTTAAGGCTGTGCTCTACCTCGTGAGCTACATGTCTACTTCCTAGAACAGTGGAAGGAACAGACATTGGATGAAATCTGCCTCTTCCCAGCCCTGCTGGCTGGGGTGATCCTTGCTGCCCATTTGCCTGCCATCCCAGGCTGCCCTTCCCTGGGTGACAGGATGCTCAGGTAGCTTATAACTAGGAACACTTTCAGCTGTGGGGCCTGTTACCTACCCCAGGGCTTCCCATTTCCAGGCCATTTGTCCCTCACTTGCTGTCATCCTAGATTGGAACTGAATTGAGCATTTTCAGGCTACCTGGCAGAGTCTCATGACAGCTGCTCAGCAGGATCCACCAAACCACATTTGGCAACTTCATGCGAGGATGCTGACCCGAGGTCAAGCTTGCTTGTCAGCTCTGGGTTTGATCCACACAGCTTCAGCTCAGCAATGATGAGGATAATGGTGACCGCGGGTCATTAGGGCTGGCTGGGCACTGTCTTCAGGCTGCACACCCAACACATATATCCTGTCTGATCTTCATAGCATGGACACCTTATACGAATCCATCTTCCTTCCTTCCTTCCTTCCTTCTTTCCTTCCTTCCTTCCTTCCTTCCTTTCTTTGCTTCGTTCCTTCTTTCTTTTTTTTTCTGGATCTGGGGCTTGAACTCTGGTCCTGGGCATTGTCCCTGAATTTTATTTTCATTCAAGGCTAGCATTCTACCACTTGAGCCACAACTCCACTTCTGTTTTTTTCCCCAAATAGTTTATTGGAGATAAGAGTGCCATGGACTTTCTTGCCCAGGCTGGCTTTGAAACATGATCTCAGGTCTCAGCCTCCTGAGTTGCTACTAGTACCACTAGTGCCAGGTCACATTTTCTTCCTTCCTTCCTTCCTTCCTTCCTTCCTTCCTTCCTTCCTTCCTTCCTTCCTTCCTTCCTTCCTTCCTTTGTTTATTCATGCCATCATACCATCACCCACTCTCAGGCCACACACTGTCATACTATCTTACTATCATACTGTCACACTACACACTGTCATACTATATGTCATCACAGTGTATAGCAGCACACCACTGTACCATCACACCATACAATGTCACACTGCATACTCTAACATCACACACCATCACACCATAAACCTTTATAATATCACACCATTATACTGTCACACTGTACACATAACCATGAAACCATGACACCACCACACCATCACACTAACACACTGTTACTCCACCACACCATCACACCATCACACCATTACACCAGCACACCATCACACCACCACACCATCACACCACCACACCATTACATCATCACACGACCACACCATCACACGGCCATACCATCACACCACCACACCATTACACCAGCACACCATCACACCACCACACCACCACACTACCATACAGTCAATCACACCACCATACCATCACATCATAACACCATATCATCACAGCACCACAGCCACACCATCACACCATCACACCTTACACCATCCCATTGCATATTGTCACATCATATCACATACCTTTATACATCACACCTTCACACCACATAGCATCACGCTATACACTGTCAAACCACACTCCTACGCCACTACATTGTCATATCATACCATACACTGTCATAGTACATACCATAACACTGTCACAAAGTACCCTGTCACACTGAACATGTTACATCACACAGTTATACCATTGTTCTCAACCATCGCAGGTCACACCATACACTGTCATCCTACACACTATCCCACCATCACCCCACACAGTCACATCATAAAGCCATCACACCACACTCCATCACACCACACACTGTCACACATGACACCATCACAATACACACAGTCGTACCATCACACTTCACACCATACACTTCCCACCACCACCACTCATACACCATCAGAGGACATACCATACACTGTCACACCACACACCATCACACTGGCATACCACTGTGGCTGTGGCTGCTGCCTTACAGGCATGCTGCCATGAGAGCATGGGTGTTTAACAGAAAATAACTTGCAGTAAATAGCGGTGACTCTTTCCCTGTTGGCAAGGATTTCATTTCAGGCCTTGGAGCGGGCCTTCTCTGATGGGGTCACAGGTGCCCCACCTTGGCCAGCAGAGCACAGGAACAGGCTGCACCTCCCCTCACCATGACCTGGGCATGAGCAGGAACGTCCACCCTGGGTCTCATTAGTACAGAGGAGGCGCTGACCACAGCCACTGCAGAGGTAGAAATGTCCCGGGGAGGGGAGGGTGTGATCTAGGGGTCACAGGTCCTTTTGGACATATTACAGGGCATCTCCCTCCCTTGGTGGGGCCCCACCCTCCATGCAGAGGCCCAGCCCAGGTAAAGGGCTCCACTCTGAGGCAGCCAGGGCAGAATGCTGAGTGTGCAGACCTGCTATGGGTCAGCAGCACCAGGCCCAGCTCAGGGCTGGCTGCCCAGGGCTTTGCCCAGTCCACAGGAAGCAGGGGGACTGGAAGGCCATGGACAGTGACAGCAAGACCTGCACCAGCTGCTCAGGCTTTTGTCCCATCAATGGACTCAGGCATACGTGGTCTCAGGGAAGCTGTGATGTTGTCCTGAAGCCTTCTTGCCTGGCTTTGGGATGTCTGCAGGCCATTGAGTAATGTTAACATTCAGTCAGGTTCTGATGGCTCATAAATGTAATCCTAACTACTCAGAAGGCTGAAATCTGAGGGCCAAGGTTCAAAGCCAGCCTGAAAAGACATTTCTATGTGACTCTTATCTCCAATTAACCAGAAAACTATTGATGTGGAGATGTGGCTCCAGTAGAAGCTATGAATGAAAAAGCCAAGTGAGGGCTGGGAAGGTGGCTCAGTGGTAGAGCGCTTGCCTTGCATGCATGAGACCCTGGGTTCGATTCTTCAGCACCACATAAGCAAAAAGAAAGAAAAAGCCGGAAGCGGCACTGTGGCTCAAGTGGTAGAGCACTAGCCTTGAGCTGAAGAGCTGAGGGACAGCGCCCAGGCCCAGAGTTCAGGCCCCACTACCGGACCCCTCCCCCCCCCCAAAAAAAAACAAGTGAGAGCACAAGGTTCTGAGTTCAATCTTTGTTACCAGCAAAAAAATAAAAAGGAAGGAAGAAAGGAAGGAAAGAAGGAAGGAGGGAAGTAAGGAGAAAGCAAAAAGAAAGAGAGAAGAAAACAAAGGAAGGAAGGAAAGAAAGAAAGAGAGAGAGAGAGACGAGAGAAGGAGGGAGGGAGGGAAGGAAGGAAGGAAAGAAAGGAAAAAAGGAGGAAGGAAGGAGGGAGGAAAGGAGAGAGGGAGGAAAAAAGACCAGAAGGAAGGAAGAAAGGAAGGAAGGAGGTAAAGAAAGAAAGAAGGAAGAAAAATGTGAGGCAAGCCCTGGTGGCTTGTGTCTACAATCCTAGCAACTCAGGAGGCTGAGGTATGAGGATCATGGTTCAAAGCCAGCCCGTGCAGGAAAGTCTGTGAGACTTTTATCTCTAATTAACCACCAGAAAACTGCAAGTGGAGCTGTGGTTCAAAGTGGTAGAACTCTACATTGAGCAGAAAATTCAGGCAAAGGGCCCAGGCCCTGAATTCAAGCACTGCAAAAGACCAAAGAAAAATGAAAGGTGAATGCGGAGAGTCAAGGGGCTGTGAGTATAAAATTTGGGAACTCAAGGGGGTGGCATTGTCTGAGGGGTCTGGTGTGTTCTACACATGCTCAGGGGCCACCTACTCTAGGACACTGGAACTATGGAGACTGAGGTAAGTAAGGCTGAGGTGGCACCCTAGAGCAAGAGGCAGGAGGCAAGCCACAGTGAGAAACGGGCCTGTCCCCAGGGGAACTCAAGAAGTGAGGACTCCCTTATTCGAGGAAGCTGGGATACCAGAAATGCCTGGAGAGTGATCTCGGCCACTACTGGAAAAATGACATCTTGATAGAGAAGGGCAGCTAGGCCAGGGCATGGACAGCAGAATAAGGATAGAATGTTGTAGAATGAGTGTGTGTGTGTGGATTGGGGAGCGGGTTGTCCAAGGATGAAGTCGAGAGTCTGCAGAGGTCAGTCATGCATCCCAGTAGAGGATCATGGGAGCCCCAGAAGGGACAGGACCAGGAGGAAATGCAGTCAGCTCTGAGTGGGATGGATCACACCACCCACCACAGGATTGAAACGGATTAAGAGGGACCCTGTGAGGCCTTCATGAGGGACCAGGCCCTGATAGCACCACAGAGGGGACCCATCACAGGCCATCTTCAAGGAGACTAGAAAGGGTTTCTGAGAATTCAGCTGCTGAAAAATCTCAGAAAATCTCATTGGACCTTCAAGAGTGTGGAGGAAGAAGCTAACAACTGGAAGAGCAATGGTCCCCGAAGAGTCGACGTCCCCCCAGCCCCGCCCCATGGAATCCTTTACAGTTCACAGAATTCTCCAGCCCATCATCTGTCTCCTTTGACCCTCCATCCATTCCCACTTGGCACATTGGGAAACTGAGGCTCTGTCAGGTCACTTAGGGTTAGCAGAGCTACCAGGCTGGAAATGGGGGAGCAGGATCACTGTAGCCCCATGTGTCAGGCTCAGAGCCACACTCCTTGTCAAAATGGGGGTTCTCCAGGCTGTCTGGCGGCCCATAGTACAAGTCTTCCTCTTGCTCCTCAGGCTCTAAGGGGCCTGGGACTAGAGCATCCTCTTCTCCTTTGTCCTCAGAGATGGCTGCCAGATTTGGGGCCAGGCTGCATCCTGAACCTGCTTCTCTGGGACTGTGTCATCCAAGGTGGTGGTGTCATCGATTAGGGCAAAGTCATGGAAGCAGTACAGTAAGCCCATGTGGGCCTAGGACCACTGTGGCCCAGGGCACGGCTCCTCATCCTCATCCTTCAACAGCTGGAGATGAAGGAACTCTGCTGACTTCTCTGAAGTCAATGTCTAGGACATCTTTGAAGGAGGCCAAGGCTGCAGGGGCCAAGGGACAGGCCGGGGGGCTACAAAGGCAAAAAACAAGGAGGTCAAGAGCCCTGAGTCAGATTGCCTGGGTCCTGATTACAGCCACTAGCTGCAAGGCCTGAAGAGAGAAAATTCACATCTCCAAGACATAGATCCCTTCCCCGGAAGGTGAGGAAAAATAAGTATATGCACTGCTGAGCCTGTTTCTGAGAGTCATAGCTGATAACAATGTGCAAAGCACATTGCACAATGCCCGGCATGTGGTAGGTGCTCACAACAGAGCTGTTAGATTAATGTGCAGACACCACCTCCAGTCATCCATATCTCCAGCCATCCACCTTCTCTGGTCCCTCACAACACTTGTCACCCCAAGAATCCCTCTGTTATCTCCTTTGTTTGCCTCCACAAGACTAGAGTCCCCAAAGCTTGGAGCCCAGGCAGGCCTAGAAGGGAGCTTGTGCCAGGTTCTAACAGTGGAATGAGCAAACAAGTGGATGAGTCAGGAGCTCAGTCACAAGCAAGCAGACACAGGCGAGCAGGGGGACAGCCTGGCCTGTGGTCACTGGGAGGTTGACAGCAGTGGACTCACGTCCTCTGCTTCCTTGTCCTCCAGCACTCATGACAAACATCCAGAGAAAGCAAGGACCTACTGTGTGCCAGGCATCAGACATGTATTACTCCAAGCTTCACAACACAGCTGGGTATGTGGGAATGACTATTCTGCTGGAGAAACGGAGGCTCCAGAGAGTAAGAGAATTGCCAAGTTGACACAGCCAAAGAGCTGGTTTTGCAGCCAGGCCCCTCTGACCCATGAGTATGCTCATGTGTTTGCTGCTGCCTTCATGTCTCACATCCCCTGCTGCCTGCTCCTCACTCCCAAGTGCCTCTGACCCTCGGTGACCCAACAGGCCTCCCCTCCTTTGCACACTCACCTACCTTGAGTTTGAGTTCCTTCCGTTCCTTCTTGTCCAAACTCCTGTGGACAGCCATGGCAGCCTCCATTCAGCTCTGAGCATCGTGAGGGCCACACTCTTCTCCACCCCTGACTCCCAACTTCAGCTCAGGGGTCAGCAACGGGCGGGGTCTTCGCTGTAGCCCATGACCTTCATCTGGATGTGACTGAAGTTGGGTAGGCACTGGTCATAGGTTGCTTCCTCCCACAGCCCGACTTAGTGGGATGGGGGCAGAGGACCAGGCTGGGCGGGTGGGGGTGGGGGGAGGACGGGAAAGAGGAGAGAAGAGAAGGGAATAGAAGAGAAGGGAAGGGAAGGGAAGAGAAGGGACAAGAGGGGAGGAGAGGGGAGGAGAGGAGAGGAGAGGAGAGGAGGGGAGAGGAGGGGAGGGGAGAGGAGGGGAGGGAAGGGGAGGGGAAGAGAAGAGAGGAGAGGAGAGGAGGGAAGGCAAGGGAAAGGAAGGGAAGGGAAGGGGAGGAAAGGGAAGGGAAGGGAAGGGAAGGGAGAAGAGGGGAAGAGAGGAGAGGAGAGGAAAGGGGAAGGGAAGGGAAAGGAGGGGAGGGGAGGGAAGGAGAGGAGAGGAGAGGAGAGAAGAGAAGTGAAAAGAAGAGAAGAGAAGAGAAGAGAAGAGAAGAGAAGAGAAGAGAAGAGAAGAGAAGAGAAGAGAAGAGAAGGGAGGGAAGGGAAGGGAAGGGAAGGCAAGTGGGCCTCAATCCACTCAGCCAGCCTCAGTGTCCTCCCCTGGGCAGTGTGCCCTGGGTCTGCCCATGCATCTCACCAAGAGCCCTTCAGGGCATCTCCCTCTACCCATTCATAGAGAACAAGGCGGAGCTCTCACACCATAAATTCAGTAGCAGAGCTGGGGTCCAACCCCAAGTCTGCCTCTCAGTCCTGTGTTCCCTTCACTTTATGTCTAAAAAGGAAGCACAGGGCGTGAGGGCAAAATGGAGACCACTTCCATGGAGGGGCACAGGGTCTCAGACTCGTAAGCTGACCCTGACTCTAAGCTGAGGCTCCAGGCAAGCATGACCATTTTCCGTGTACACGTGGGCCATCCTGGTGGTCACTCCTCAGTTATTGTGGGCTCCTGGCCTGCCAGGCTCCCCATGATGCCAGGAGGCATGGTGGTGAGACCTCGCCTCAGGGACTACAACTGGCCTGTTTTCATTCCCTTTTAAGAGACATAGATTTAATGATTAGATGTGGACATATAGAACACAGATAAGAGACTTGGTGTAGAAAATCTCTCCCTTCATTTTCACTATAATATCCTTAATTTCTTGTTCTTTGCCTCAGGGATCAGAATTTCCCATGATGACTAATGAATTAAGAAATGGCCTTGATGATGTTGACCCTTAGAAGTCTGTGCCTAGATCCTGACAACACTGGGTGCTTAGCACGTCAAGAAACCAGAATCTCATCCTCAAAGCCCTTAGAGGAACCTGGAGAACTGGGAAAGTGTGACTCTGGAGGGCCATGTGCTCTGAAGGAAAGCTTTCTTTGGCCCCTAAAGGGTTGGCAGATATCGGCAGACAAACTCCAGCAAGTGGACCCCAGTCCCGCATGTGGATTGACACTTGTGTGGAGACTAAGGAAACAGAGCTGTTGCCAAGCTCGTGTCCCATGAGCACACAAGAGAGGGGTAAGCGGTGGCTTTGTCTTCATTGCCACAAAAGAAACTCCTTTGTTTTTATATTTTATGGGAGAAAGACGAACTGCCTTTTGATGTGTGAGGAAAATTTTAATGTTCCACTAATATTGAGTAGGACTATCCCATTTAAAATGATGTAAAGATATGTGGAAAAAATCCTTTTCACTGTAAAGTAGTGGCTGAAGAATTGCGTTTACATGGACCTTTGTATGTAATATGTTTCTCTCTCTCCATATACGTTGCCCATGGGTCTGGTTGAGATCTGGGCTTAGTCTTGAACCTTGAGGAAAAGCTATCAGGATCAAAATTGGAATGTTTACTTTACTCTTGAAGGTATTTTCTGTAAACCCCATCCCAGAAAACCACACAGACACACCTACGATAAGGAGAACCAGTTTATTGCCAGCTGATGCTGACAAGGCCCCTCTCCCATGGGAGAGCAGAAAATGGAGCCTGTCCTTTGTTCAGGGCCAAATTTATAGTCAGGAGTTAGGGGTTGGAAGTCCTCTGCATGAGCTAAAGGTGAATGTTCTGAATTCTAAAGACGGCACAAAGTTTGGGTGGGGCAAGGTAACTGTAACAGTTACAGTTAGATGACAGGAAATATAATAGACCTATCTATAATAACCATAACTATCAATGGACTCAATCCACCAACCAAAAGAAAAAGAACAGTGGTGCTGTGGCTCAAGTGGTAGACTGCTAGCCTTGAGCTGAAGAGCTGAGGGACAGCGCGCAGGCCCAGAGTTCAAGCCCCATGACTGACAAAAAAAAAAAAAAAAAGAAAAAAGGAAAAAGAACTGCAGATTGGATCAGAAAACAAGATCCATCAATTTGCTGTTTTCAAGAGACCTACCTAAGCTGGGCGCTGGTGGCTCACGCCTGTAATCCTAGCTGCTCAGGAGGCTGAGATCTGAGGATCGAGGTTCAAAGCCAGCCCGGGCAGGAAAGACCGTGAGACTCCTATCTCCAATAAACCACTAGAAAACTGGAAGTGGCGCTGTAGCTCAAGTGGTAGAGCGCTCGCCTTGAGCTGAAGAGCTGAGGGACAGCGCCCAGGCCCAGAGTTCAAGGCCCATGACCGACCAAAAAAAAAAAAAGAGACCTACCTAACAACCAAAGATAAAAGCAAACTCCAAGTGAAGGGTTGGAGGAAGATCTACCGTGCAAATGCCCCCACCAAGAAGGCAGGAGCTGCCATTATGATATCTGATAAAATAAACTGACAAAAAAAAAAAAAAAGAAAGAAAGAAAGAAAAAGAACTGCAGATTGGATCAGAAAACAAGATCCATCAATTTGCTGTCTTCAAGAGACCCACCTAACAACCAAAGATAAAAGCCAACTCCAAGTGAAGGGTTGGAGGAAGATCTACCGTGCAAATGCACCCAGCAAGAAGGCAGGAGCTGCCATTATGATATCTGATAAAATAAACTTTACACTAAAATCACTAGGAAAAGACAAAGAAGGTCACTATATAATAATACAGGGAACAACCCAAGAAGAGCACATCACCATTGTCAATCTATACACCCCAAACAGTGGTGCACCCAAATATGTTAAGCAAATACTCTCCGATTTACAGGAAATGATGGATCCAAATACAATAATACCAGTAGACTTAAATACTCCACTCTCACCAAAGGACAGGACCACCAACCAAAGAACTGGCAAATAAGTCTCTGAATTAAATAAACTCATAGCTCAAACAGACTTAACTGACATATACCGCGTTTTCTGACCAACAATAACTCAGTACACATTCTTCTCAGCAGCCCATGGAACTTTTTCTAAAATAGATCATATCTTACTTCATACAAAGAATTTCAGCAAATACAAGAAGATCGACATAATCCCCTGTATTTTATCTGACCATAGTGGAATCAAACTAGTTCTCAATAACCAGGCATTCAGTAGAAAAAACTCAAACACATGGAAATTAAATAGCACACTGCTGAGCAACACATGGGTCCCAGAAGAAATTAAAAAGTTCCTACAATTCAATGCAAATGAAGACACATCACAAAGAAACCTATGGGACACAGCGAAAGCAGTCCTGAGGGGCAAGTTTATTGCTCTGTGTGCACATCAAGAAAACAGAGACAGACCAAATAAACAATTTCATGATGCAACTAAAACTGCTACAGACACAAGAAAAACTTGAACCTAAGGTCACTAGACGAGCGAGATAACCAAAATAAGAGCTGAATTAATGAGACAGAGACTAAGAAAAGTGTAAATAAAATTAATAAAACAAAAACCTGGTTTTTTTTTTAAAGAAAAACAAGAAAATTGATGGACCACTGGCAAGATTAACTAAAAAAAGAAGAGACCCAAATCAATAAGATCAAAGATGCCACAGGAAAAATTACAACAAACATCCAAGACATCCAAACAATAATAAAGAAATATTTCCAGACTCTATACTCACAAAGGAAGGAAAACCTAGCAGAAATGGATGAATTCTTAGAGAAATACAAATTGCCCAAACTGAACCAAGAAGAAATAAATCAATTAAATATGCCAATAACCTACAACAAGATAGAGGAAGCAATCAGAAATCTTCCAACAAGGAAAAGCCCAGGACCAGACGGATTCACTACGGAATTCTACAAGACCTTTAAAGAGGAGCTAATACTCATACTCCTCAAGCTCTTCAGAGAAATAGAAGCAGAGGGAATAATCCCGAACTCATACTATGAAGCCATTATCACACTCATTCCCAAACCAGGCAAAGACCCAACAAAAAATAGAACTACAGACCAATCTCTTTGGTGAACATTTTCAAAGCTCCAAAATAAAATTGTAGCAAACAGAATCCAGAAACATATCAAAAAATTATACATTATGACCAAGTAGGCTTCATCCCAGAGATGCAGGGATGGTTTAACATAGGTAAGTCAATAAACATAACCCATCACATCAACAGATCCAAGGTCAAGAACTACATGATTATCTCCATTGACACAGAAAAGGCTTTTGATAAAATTCAACATTCATTCGTGTTAAAAGCTCTGGAAAAAATTGGAATAGAAGAAACATTCCTTAAAACAATAAAAGCTTTAAATGATAGACCAACAGCCAATATCATACTTAATGGGGAAAAACTACAACCAGTTCCCCTAAAAACAGGAACAAGGCAAGGATGCCCACTCCCTCCACTCCTATTCAATAAAGTTCTGGAATCCTGAGCCAGAGCAATAAGGCAGGAAAAAGACATTAAAGGGATCTGCATAGGAAAGGAAGAATTAAACTATCTCTTTTTGCAGATGACATGATTTGATACCTTAACGATCCCAAAGGCTCCATCCCCAAACTCTTTGAGCTTATAAACCACTTTGGCAAAGTAGCAGGATACAAATCTAACTCACAAAAATCAGGTGCCTTTCTGTACACCAACAATGTACAAGTAGAAAGGGAAATCAAGGAAACAACCCCATTCCCAATAACCTCAAAACACAAAAAATAAAGTGTCTAAGAATTAACCTAACCAAAGATGTAAAGGATCTATTTCGTGAAAAGTATAAAAGCCCAAATAAAGGAATCCTAGAGGATACCAGGAAATGAAAAGATCTCCCATGTTCCTGGATAGGCAGAATTAACATAGTGAAAAGGCCACACTGCCAAAATTGATATACAGATTCAATGCAATTCCCATTAAAATCCCAATGACATACTTTACTGAAATAGAGAAACCAGTCCAAAAGGTCATATGGAACAACAAAAGACCTAGAATAGCCAAAGCAATTCTAGGCAACAGAAACAATGAAGGAGGGATCACGATACCAGATTTCAAGCTCTACTACAGAGCCATAATAATAAAGACAGCTTGGTACTGGTACAAAAAGAGACCCGAAGACCAATGGAACAGACTTGAGGACCCAGAAATAAAGCCGCATATGTACAGTCAGCTGATATTTGACAAAGGAGCCAAAGACATACAGTGGAAGAATCATAACCTCTTCAAATACTGGTGCTGGGAAAACTGGATGGCCACCTGCAGAAAAATGAAAGTGGACCCTAGCCTATTACCATGCACTAACACAAACTCAAAATGTATTAAAGACCTTAACATCAAACCTGATACTCTGAAACTACTGCAGGACAGAGTAGGAGAGACACTTGAACTTAAAGGAACAGGCAGAAACTTCCTGAACAGACTCCCAGGGTCACAACAAGTTGGAGAGACACTGAACAAATGGGACTACCTTAAAATAAAGTTTCTGCACACATAAAGAAATAACAACCAAACTAGAAAGACAGCCAACTCATTAGGAAAAAATATTTACCAGCAAAATATCAGACAAAGGTCTAATATCCACTATATACAGGGAACTCAAGAAACTAACCCCTCACAAATCTAACAAACCAATCATGAAATGGGCAAGGGAACTAAAGAGAGACTTCTCAGAAGAAGAGCTAAAAATGGCAAAGAACAACAGGAACCAGGATACAAAGACACATGCACCTCCATGTTTATTGCAGCACTGTTCACAATAGCCAAGATTTGGAAACAAACCGGATGCCCCACTACTGATGAGTGGATCCAAAACTGGTCGTACCTATGTACAATGGAATATTACCCAGCCATTAGAAAGGACAAAATAATGGCATTTGCAGGGAAACGGATGGAACTAGAACAGATTATTTTGAGCGAAGTAATCCAAGAACAAAGAGACAAATGGCACATGGTCTACCTGATATGTGGCTGCTAAAGCCAAAATACAAGAAGATATGGCAAAGTAACAGGACTCAAGAAACAAAAGACAGCCACCCATTTTGTCATAGCTTTGCTAAATGACTCCATGTTCTAGACCATCTAGATGGTAGATATAGGCATGCAACAGAGGGAAGCCAAGAGGGGGAATAGAATAAGTAGGAACAGCCTACACTAAGCTAAAGGAAAGAAATGTAAACATCCCCTGAAAAAAGAACTTGTATTGTCAAAGCTCATAGAAGTCACAAACTGTATAGACCATGATCATGGCAATTTGCCTCATGAAAGTCAAAATGTGTTTGTGACTCTAAGTATCACTATTCCACAACACTGTGAAATATGTGACATTTATGTAACCCCCTAATCTCAATTAAAGAAAAAAAGTGAGAGAAGGCATGGGTGAAGAAAAATGGGTGACAATGTTGTCCGACACTTTGTACTCATATACTGTTTTGTAGAATGGGAACTTCTTTGTAAAACTACTTAAAAATCATTTTAAAAAGTTACAGTTAGGTAGCATTCTCCTGAAGCAGCTGGTTCAGAGGCCCAGGGCGGTAGGGAAGGAGTGGACACAGACTTTTCCTGTATTGTGTACCTTTTGTGTGTTGAATGGCTCAGTTTCAGTCCTCTTTCAGCTTTAGATGCATGCTCTGCCATATTTCCCACTCACTGTGGGCAGAGCTCGGGAGTCTTGGGAAGTGCCAGATTACCACTGTCAGCCACAGTTGCCAAGGCAAAGAGGCCCAACCAGTCTCAAAGTGCCTTTCTGGTTGTTTTACATCTGTGGGGTCACAGGACAGAGGTGACAACTTCCCTGCTGTGCACTTAGAATAGCCCTTAGAATAGGAGACAGTGGGTCCCCTGCAAAAGTCCCTTGTGGTCCATGGGCTCTAGTTTAATTGTGTAAGCACACACCCAGGGGATGGAAGACTAGCATTGAAGAGAACTATACCTCCAAAGCACACAGAGGAGTGAAGGATTTGGTGTGGTTCCAATGTTCTTATACTTTTGAATGTGACATTCTAAAGTTGATTTTGAATTCCTGAAGGCTCCATGCTCTCTACTATATCCCCCCGATCCCCGCCACTTCTCTGCACACTCATTTTTGCTGAAAGATTGTGTGAGACCATGCATTGAAATGCTGGTGATGGTATGTGTTGGGATATAGTTGCCAGCAACTGCACTCAGGAGCCCAAATTCAGGAGTGAAATGGCCACTTCTAGTCCCTTATTTCCTATGGAAATGATGATGCCCTCCACCCCTGTACCTGCCGTCTCTCCACTTGGGAAGCTACATCAGGATCCCTATCCACTCTATGATTTGATTCATTGTTATGTTGTTGCTGCAATGAGCATCATTTCTGCTTTACCAGCAACCACCCCATTTCCTGTGGCTGCAGTCAACAAACCTGCTGAGGACTGTTTTTAATGTGTTACCACAAAGTGACAATTGTGACAGGTTTGCCTTGGAAGAGTTGTCATTTTTACTGCCAATTTTTTGGATGACGTTTTTATAATCTTTCACAAAGTCTGCAAATCAAGCAGGAATTGCACAACATACTCGAGAAGCGCCCTGAGTCCAGGCTGTTCGTGGGACCTGCAGGTACCCTGGGACAGATGAGCAAGCACCCTGGGAGCAGCTTGCCCACTGCTCTCCTGGCAGACTGGTGTGGCCACTGACAAAAGTTGAAAGACCTAGAGCACGAGCCATCAGGCGCATGTGGCTCACTCTTCCCTCCCTGCGGACATGGAGGCCTGTGCAGACCTCTGAGCTTCTGAACCAGCAGACTGGAATTTTCCTCTGCTACCTCTGTGTATAAAAGTCCAAAAGAAAGTAGTAAACTAAGGAGGAATCTTAATTCTAAGCTTGGGTCATGTGTACAAGAGATCTTAGCTTGTAAGAGCATAAAATAAATTTTCCAAACCTGAGTGAGTTAGTCTCACAGACATTTTTCTCCAAATACCACAATAGGAGCATGTGAGGAGCCGGATCACAAGGGTCTGAGGCACGGCCTAGGTGGCGCTATGCTCCCTTCCCACACTCTGCTCTGACTGGTGGTCAGGGCCACTCTGCAGTAAGGATCTGTGGGTGTCCTGGCCCCTCTGAGATCTTTCCTCTACCCCGGACTCCTTTATAAAGCTCGGGCAAGGATACCAAACTCAGGCTAATCGTCTATAGACATCCTCCTGGAGCTTTGGCTCTCCCAAGGAGTTCACTACCCAGTAAAAATCCTGTCTTCCCCATTGCTTGCTCCTACAAAGTCTTCCTTCTGTTCTCATTCCTTGTGTCCTGGGTTGCTCACATGAGTCCTCTCCCTAGTGTTATTCGAGATCTTCCTTTCCCTGCAGGCCAGGCACTTCCTCCTGACTCATGGTGGCCAAGTCTCTGTAGGAAGCTATTTAGGCACAGGTATCAAGCCACCTGGCTTGGGGTCAGTCCTGGGCCTCCAAGAACAAGCAAGCAGAGGTGACAGTGGAACTGGAAGTAGAGATCTCACATTGGAGCCATGATTACCCCTTGACTATTGAGCACTTGCCACCTTTGGCTCTGAATTTTCAGAAGAGAGGTTGGGAGGAGTTTTGCACCATCATTTATACATTGGTTGAGTAGAGGTAGACATTATCTAAAAACAGTGACACTTGCCAAAACTCGCTAGAGACAAGAGTTCCTACGCTGAATGGGATAACTATATCTTGTAAAATGGATAAAGATACCATGTGCTACAGGAATTCTATGAGGAGGCCTAGCAGAAGGGTTCTTCCAAACTACATAGAACCCACTGCCCAATAATAACTCAATTCCAGCTGAAATGAGTAGAATGAGTTTTGTAAGGCATCCCTTACACAGCAGTAGATAATTGTAGGGATTGTATTTCCCCAGCCTCTCCTAAACTCTTCTCACCTGGAGTCTCCCAAAAGCCAGAAACTTTCCTTTCCTCTAACTGGAAAGCTCTTAACTCATATGGCTCTAGATCTGGTGCAGAAACCTGCCTGAGAGTGCCACCTACTGCCAGAAGAGATCACTGCAGGCTAAAATAGAAGACATCCAGGAAGTTAGGTTTATCATGATTAGTCCTTGTTCTTCTCTGGGATCTTGTGGACCTGGCAGATACCATCCCACCATTGGCAGGGGACTTGTGCTGCAGTGTGGCACCAAGAGTAACTTCATGCCAGCATGATGGTTGGAAAGCTAGTCACATGCCAAGCTTGGTTCAAGTCAAGAACCGTAATCATGCAGGTACCCTGACTCAGAAGCATCTGCAGGTTTGTGAGCAGCAGTGCCATGACCATTCCCTGTGCTAGGCCCAGTGCTCTTGATGGGGCCTGGCATGGGAAAAGGGTTGGGAACTTGGGCTAGGAAGAGGCACCACAATTGTGTGTAGGTCTTGAGCTGGCTACATATCGACATTCACTGTGCTCCTGTAAGATGAGCACCAGAGGGAGTTCCTGGTCTGCCTGCCAGTCCCAGCGGAGCCAAGCATTCTCCTTGTCACTCAAATACAACTAAAAATAAAAATGTTTACAAAACCTAGAGTAAATATCAAGTCACAAAAGCAAAACAGGTCAGAAAATTGATTTGCTATAAAAGGGCAACAGAAAACAGGGTGCCAATGGCTCATGCTTCTAAGCCTAGCTTACTCAAGAGGCTGAGATCTGAGGATCTCAGTTCCAGCCCAGGCAGGAAGGTCTGTGAGACTCATATCTTTACTCAACTAGCTGGAACTAGAGCTGTGGCTCAAGGGGTAGAGTACGAGCCTTGAGTAAAAGAAAGGCTCAGGAACAGTGCTCAGGCCCTGAGTTCAAGCCCCAGAACTGACACACAAAGCCAACAGAGACCCAAAGGATAGACAAGTGTTGGTTCATTCTGATATTTATTCACATGTGGGCGGCTGATCCTTACACAGGCCCCCTGCACCCTCACATATTCCCCCAGACCCCAGGAGTGAGACCACCACAGAAGAAGGCCCATGCCCCCAGGGACAAGCCCTAGAGCAAGTAGGCTCTGGCTGCCTTCACACCCTGCTCCCCGCAGAAATAAGGTGCCCAACCTGCCACCTCCCTTTATATCACCTCCCTTCCCACTGTATGCCTGCAGGCCCTCCCCTCTCTCGCCCTGTATCTTGCTCCATAAAGTATGGGTAACCAGTGCATATAATGTAGGGCAGAACAGGGATAAGGAGAAGTAGGGATGGGGATATGATCTGTCAGCCTCTACTGCAGGTGCTCCCAGTCGGAGACATAGCTGGAGGTGGAGTACAGCAAGGACAGCAAGGAGAAATTGAGGCATGGCCCTATGGTCACCTGAGACACGCTTGTCCTAGCTGGGCTGGCTCTCTCAATCAGTAATTCCTAAGGATTTTCTACAAAGTGAGAAGACCATGAGGGGTCCCCAGCACCAGTCCCCCTCATTTGTTCCTGCTAACACTGGCTCCTCTCAATCCAAGTGCCTCCTGCAGACTGTTATCAACTCCTGGAGGCAAATGCACATGAAAGGTGACTTTGCTCATAAGTCTGCCAGGAACCATGCTTGCTGTCAAACCACCCTTCCTTGCTCCTAATGGGAGCCCTTTCTGTAACTCTGGCAGAGAAGGGCACTCAGGTGAGAACAAGTTCTCTCAGGGCAAGAGTCTCCACCCCAGTCCTGCCCTGGTCAGCACCATCTGGCAGGTTGAGGTCTTTCCATCCACTCTATGCTTGTCCTGAAGACTGGATGCGGCAGCAGATGGCGATGACTATTACAAACTCCTCACTGGTCCTTCCTGTTTCGTCAGGATCCTGGTGCTTCGCCACACATGTGTTGTCCACAGGGAAAGCTCCCAGGGTGACTGAGTTCTCAGGATGGGCATTGCAGCTGGTCAGGGTCCAGCCTGCATCACAGCTCACGGTGACCTGCCAGAGTCCAGAGAGGACAAGTAAGGCCAGGTCCTGCATGCATGGTCAGGTCTCTAAACCAGCTGCTACACTGTCCCTCCCAGCAACCCTCAGTGGGGACCAAACTGTCAACACCTGGCTTGGTTCTGCCGCTCACACCCCAAAGGGGCTGTGTCCAACACTGCCCACCACTCCCTCAGGGTGCTTCAGCTCCAGCCTACCAGGACACTGGGGTCCAGACAGACATCTTAACAAACCAAAGCCCCTCCCACTTCCCACTTCCCTACAAGCCACCCCTCCCACAGCCTTCCCCACCCAGTGATGGCAACTCCATCCCCCCAGCAGCTCCACAAGACCTTGCAACAGCCCTCCACTCCTTGTTGCAGCTCATCCCAGACCAGAGCCACCACCCTCAGGTCCCAAACTCCTCCTGCCATGGCCTCTAGAGGCTAGCTCTCAGACTCCAAGAGGCCAAGTGTGACCTGCCCTCCCTTCAGGGATCTTCCTTCTCCTCCAACCTTCCATGGTTGCTCAGCCATTCCAGCCCTGAACAACTCCCATTCAGTGGGTTAAGTGCACAGGTGTTAATGTGTGTGTGTGTTTGTGTGTGTGTGTGTGTGTGTAAGAGAGAGAGAGAGAAAGAGAGAGAGAGAAAGAGAGAGAGAGAAAGAGAGACAGTGAGAGGGAGCGAGAGAGAGAAAGAGACAGAGAGAGAGAGACACAGAGAGAGACAGAGAGAGACAGAGAGAGAGCACCAATCCTGGGGTTAGAAATCTAGACTTAAGCCACAGCTCCACTTCTGGCTTCTTGAGGCTGTTAATTGGAGGTAAGAGTTTCTTAGACTTTCCTGCCTTGGCAGGCTTTGAACCCCAATCCTCAGATCTCGTCTCCCTGAGTAGCTCGACATACAGGTATGAGAACAGACTACTGGGTTGCTAAGCAGGTTCTCTAGCACTTGAGTCACAGCTCTGGCCCTTTTTTTCTATAGTTCTTTGCAATCCTCCTATTTATGCTACTTACAGAGAGCAAGAGAGAGAGAGACAGAGAGACAGAGACAGAGAGACAGACAGAGCAACAGAGAGACAGGGAGACAGAAAGACAGGGGGAGAGAGAGAGAGAGAGAGAGAGAGAGAGAGAGAGAGAGAGAGAGCGCAAGCTGCTAGTCCAATTGTACCAGCATACGCAGCTTAATTGTTTAGACATTATTTCTTTACTTTTTGTCCAGGTGGGTCTCAAACTGAGATCCTACTTCTTCCTTAAAAGTAGCAGGTATAACAAGCACAGCATTACATTACTGTTTTGAGACTCAGCAATGCATTTCTTGTTTCTCTGTCTCTCTGTCTCTCTCTGTTTTCTGTTTCCCTCTGTCTCTGTGTCTCTGTCTCTGTCTCTGTCTCTCTGTCTCTCTCTGTCTCTGTCCCTCTCTCTCTCTCTCTTTGTCTCTGTGTCTGTGTGTCTGTGTGTCTGTGTGTCTGTGTGTCTCTCTCTCTCTCTTTCTCTCTCTCTGCCAATCCTGGGGCTTGAATTTAGGGCCTGGGCACTGTCCTTGAGCTTCTTTTGCTCAAGACTCTACCACTTGAGCCATAGCACCACTTTTGGCTTTTTCTGTTTACTTTGTACTGAGAAAATTGAAACCAGAGCTTCGTGTGTGCGAGGCAAGCACTCTACCACTGAGCCACATTCTCAGCCCAGCACTGCATTTCTTTATGCCCTGTTTATGTGTGCTATCCTTAAAGTGGGACAGAGCACCTGGAGAGCAAACCTTACCAATCTGGACAGAAACAAAATCAAGCCACAACACTCACACACACATACACACAGCACAGGTGCATAGATCCTCCACTGTGCACTGACCACCCCAAGAGGATACAGCCCCAGCCATCTCCACCCCACCTCCCACAATCTCAACCCTTCACCTTCTCCAAGGGGCTTAAAGGCCTGTACTTCTTCGTTGTACACTGCAGGCCCGGAGCATGGCAGCAGGAAGCATGGACACTGGCCTCCTTGTGTCCCGCACACCGTCTGGGCAGATTAGTACCTCTCTTAGGTGTGGTATGTGGGAAGACACCAAGATTCTCCACCTCCCAATGGGAGCTGCAGCCTGGAACAGAAGAGGGCCAGCTCACACACTGGGATGCCGGACACCCTTTCCCTCAATCACGTACTTTATTTTTAGATCCAAACCCAGGGAAACCCAGGAGCAGCTCTGAGTAGAAGAGACATTGCCTGAGCAGCAGGACTTTTGGCTTAGCTCTGACTTGTAGGACCTTGGGAGAGCAGCTCAACTGCTCTGAGCCATAGGTTCCTGGGAGTCACATGGTCTCCTCTACACCAAAGAAGGGGAGCCCTGGGACAGGATCCCCAGGCCAGAAATGTTCAGCTACCTCTCACCACAACCCCCCTCCCACCTCAGGTCCCCTCCTCATCCATTACCAGCTAGAAGATCAGCCTGAGCTTGGATCTGTGGGCTTGGAAATCAGGGGCACCTGGCTGTAAAATTGTGGATGGCTTGATGGAATTCATCAAGGCTCAGTTTCCCTATTTGCTAAAACAGCCAGAGCAATAGCATCGACTCACAGAGTTCTTGCTTAGCTGAAGCAGGAAATGCCTGGGAAGTCCCCGTACTATCCATGCAGGACCCGGGCTCTGCCCACATTAGGGTTATGGTAGCCAGGACCAGAGCCCCTCGCCCGGCTGCGTGGCTTTAAGAAATGAATTCAGCCACTTTACCTGCAAATGGAACTTGGCATGGGCTACCCAGTGAGTGCCTGAGGCTCTGCCACCTTTGCCAAAGGCCAGGCTTCCTGCCAGGCCAGCAGCCACATGGAGCTCTTGTCCTGGACAAGGCTCTAGCCACTTGGTTCATCTGACTGCTGTGAATCCTAATCCAGCCAGCTTTTAACCCCACCTGACCCTTACTATTCCAGAGCCTTTAGACTCCCCTGTGCTTAGCTGTCCAAGGCCAGCTCCTGACCTAGTGACTCAAAATAATTCCTAGAGCCCCTTAAGCCCCACCTGGTCCCAAGCACCTTCTGAGCATGGCTGTAGCCCAAGATCCACAGTGCCCAGCTCCTAAGTCCAGCCCTCACCCACGACGTCCAGACACTTTCCTGGGCAAGATTTGACAGAAGGTCCTTAGCCCAAAGAAAGGACTTCAGAGTGATAGCTGATAACCGTGGCCACCAGAAAGCATACTGTCCCAGGATTAGAGCTGAGCATTCACGATGAGGACACTAGGGCACAGGGCTGAGAAGGAACTTGCCAGCTACTGAGTGGCAGTTGGAATCAACCTGAGCTGTGCCCCACTTCTGACAGGCCTGAACTATGGCTCCCCACCACACAGCTGGTAAACAGCTCCCAGTGCCCAAGCCGGAGCCCATCTGCCATCCCTCTCATCGCTACCACTGAGGCAGGGGAGGAAGAGAGAGGTAAACAGAGAGAGAGGTGAACCTAACCAAGGCCACATGGCATGCAAGTTGCACATATGGCTTAGCTATGAATCCTGAGGCTCCTAAATCTGCTGCTCACACTCATGGGGACCAAGTGTGGGACAAGGCTTCTGACCAGCAGGAGGTAGAGCCTCTGACTCACCCTGGCGGGACCAGCCCCTACCTGTGAGGACTTGGTCAGGATCCGGGCAGTGGGTGTAGGTCTTCAGCCCCACCAAGGCTGGAGGAGCTGTGTGGACGCTGCAGTTGGCTCGGGGGAGCAGGCAGCATCTGGCCACCGCAGAAACCTGACTATCTCCAAATGCCAGGCAAACACGTCTGTTTCCTAGGATCTGAGAGTCCAAGAGAAGAATAGGAACTTGTTGTGAAGAGGTTTGGGGACTGGGGAATCTGGTCTGAGAGGGACCCAGTCTGCAAGTTCTGGTCCCTGAATCCTCAGCACTGGTTGGGCCCAGGCAGTCTCTGGTGCCATGTGCAGCTCAGATGAATCTTCCCAACACTGACAATGGCTTCCAAGTGGAGACAAGGTGACCTGAGACCGCAGCGCAGGGCCTGTGGGCTCCCTGACGCACCAGGCCTCTCCTGAGAAACCTCCCTAACATTGACTTCTGCACAGAAATGTTCACCCACCTCGCCTTCATGGCCCCCTACCCTTCCCAGGGCCACCTAGGGTCTGGGAACTCCATCAGCTGCTTCTGCACCTTTGAAGTTCTCAGCTCACAGAGCCTCTGTCATCCCAACCTGAGGGTCCTGGTTGTGGATGTTCTTGGTTGGCAAGGAGAAGGAAGGGGTGTGTCAGTACTGGGACTTGAACTCAGGGCCTAGGTGCTGTCCCTCAGCTTTATTATGCAAGCCTGGCACTCTACCAGCAGAGCTGCAACTCCCCTTCACACATAATTGGAGGTAAGAACCACATGACATTTCCTGACTGGGCTGGCTTTTGAACCACGATCCTCAGATCTAAGCCTCCTGAGTCATTAGAACAACAGGCATGAGACAAAAACACCCAGCACAGAGATGGCTTTAGGCAAGGCAGAGAGCCGAAGCCACCGCTGTCCTTTCCCTCCTGTGCCCATGAGGGGGCTGTCTGTCCTGAGTCCCCCAGGAGCACCTGGCCCTGCCCAGGCCTTTGAAGTCGAGACAGGTATTGGAATCCAGAGGACAGAGGACTGGACACACAGAGTGTGCAGCTCACCCTCACACGCTCGCCCTGCCGCTTCCCACTCTGGGAGAAACTGGAGCAGCCCAGCAGCTCCTCCTCCGGGTCACAGTGAGCCTCAGCAGCGTGTGTCAGCCTGAGGCCCCTGGATTCTGACCACACAGTCCTGCAGAACAGCTGTCCACCTGCAACAAGAACAGGATAAGGAGGCTCTTGGGGAACACCAGAAGACGGCAGAAAAAGCTTCAACCCGAGGTGAGGGAGAGAAACTAAGACACCACATGAAACTTTGAGGTAAAACTATAGAGTTACAACAATGCCGTGGAGCCTGGAGTCCTATCTGAGGAGGACAGTCCTGTCAACCAGGTTGGGGCCTATCACCATCTCATGGGCCTCTCACAGCTCAGGTTGGCCTCTGCCTACCCACCTGCCCTGCTCACCTGTTTCCTGGGTGCTTGGGGGCAGTGCAGCCACCAGGTTGGGGGTCTTGACTCGCTGTTCTACTGGGAACCAGGTGTCATCGATAGCATTGCTGATAGCGTAGTGGAGCAGCCTCTGCTTCAGCTCAGCCACAGTGAGGTTTGGCTGGGCAGTGAGCATCAGGGCTGCAATGCCTGATGGGGAAGGGAGAGGTCAGACAAGGTGATGGGCTGGCCTCTGACCTAGCTGGGAACTCCTTTTAGGACACAAATGCACACACATGCACACATCATGTGCTCTTCCCAAAATTAAGCCACCTGCAATCCCTTGCTTAGTGAAAGCTTGTCCTATTACCTCCAGGCCTTGGTACTGGCCATTTTGTTCACCAGGTGTGCTCCTGTTTACCCTCCAAACCCCCGCGATGCAAAGTGCACCATCACCATCAGGTCTGCCCATTTGGTCCTCCTGCGCAGAGCCTGGCATATGGAGGATCTGGCCAAAGGGGTCGCTGGAATCCTGGTGGTCAGGACAGTGGATTGGTGACTCACCAGCCACATGGGCAGCGGCCTGCGCGGTCCCACTCTTTCTTACATAACAAATGGTACAGTCTTTGTCAGCACTGACAATGCTTTTCCCAGGAGCAAAGATGTCCACACAGGATCCATAGTTGGTCCCCAGAGGTCCCTGGGTGAAAGGCTGGTCCAGGAAATTGACAGCTCCAACAGTGATGACCTGGAATGTGGCAAAGAGCTGAGGAAGAGGCTTCAGAGGCAGACTGATCGACTCCTATACTACCTGTTTAAGCCCCATGCACATGTCCCCTTCAGAGGAAAATCTGGCTCATGAGCACAGCTGATACCCTATCCTGTTCCGGGATTTCCACAGGATATAGACAGTGCTCCCCATGCTTAATGTACATAATAGGGAGACAAATACTAAACATATAATGTTGTCATCAAGAAGGCAGAGTGCTGTGGAGCAACCCCTAATCAGCCAGGCTGGGTACAGGTGGTTTTAAGTTCAGCATCTCTGTAGCCCTGTTGGGCCAGTCTCAGGGGAAGAGGGAGAGTGAAGCAGCTTCCCCACATTTCAGGGCCCAGAAATCTGGGAAGTGGGACAGGTGTCCTCCTCCTGGTACTGCCAGACAAGCCCCACACAAGGCAAGGGCTCTGCAAATGTCAATCAGGAGGGGAGGCATGACACAGGTGGAGGATTCCATGCGGGGGGCGGGGTTAATGTAGGGATGTGGTTTAAAGGAAGGGCAGGACTAGCCCCAACCCTTGTCACACTGGGGGTGGAGGCTGGGCCTCTGACAACCTGCAAGGCAGGACATGAGCAGGAAGCCCTGCTGGCACCTACCTCAGGAGACGAGGCTGGAGAGTAGGCACAGGCATTGCTCTGAAAGTTGCCCGCAGCGGCCACCAGCACTGCTCCAGCCCTTGCCAGGCGCTTGCAG
Organism: Dipodomys spectabilis; assembly: GCF_019054845.1. Classification (NCBI taxonomy): domain Eukaryota; kingdom Metazoa; phylum Chordata; class Mammalia; order Rodentia; family Heteromyidae; genus Dipodomys; species Dipodomys spectabilis. Next base: position 2,766,778 of record NW_024870684.1, read on the forward strand.
GCATCGTTGATGCTCTGACTGTACCCACTCACCATTGGCAGCAGCACTACCATGCGCTTGGAGGGATTGGAGACCAGCTGTTTCCAAAGAAACTCCAAGCCTGACAGAACAAAGCCAAGATGACTGTCTGGAGGGGACACGCTTCCTTCCTCCAACCCCTTCCCTCCAAAACAGCAGTGATGCTCATTATTGACAACTAGATGATCCTGTGTTGTATGAAATGCATCTTAGTTCACACACACACACATTACATGGCTAACATCTATATCCATTATTCTTTTTGTTTTAATGACTTCTGTTAAGGTATTGAGCCTTGCTCGCTATGATGGCTCAATCACATGATGGCTCAAAGGAAGTAGGAATTCTGCCTGCCCACAACCTTCTGACTCAAGACTGCAGGCATTTCTAGCCTGCCTGGCCTGGCCTGCAGATTGGAGGCTCAACCACCAGATGGCAAGAGTCAGTCCTCAGATCTTGACCACACACACACACACAAACACACACACACACACACACACACACACACACAAACACACACACACACGAACACACACACACATTTCCCATGTGTACACATGGGAGTCATTAATCATGACTGCAGCTGCAAACTGACCAGTCCAAGGTCTTCCCCTGCTCGCCTCTCTAGATGACTTGTTTACAAGATGCTCAAAATAACCTGTCCGTACACTTTTCCAGGACACAGGTCTTGAAGTGGAAGCTTGGTGTTCTGAGAACGAAGGCAGACTTCACGATCACTCACCACACTCTAGGCCTGGCTCCAGTGTCTCTTAGAGCATCCCACCCACAGGAACCTGAGCCTGTCCTGGCTGCCTGCTGCCAGCTGTCAACCCCATTATAAAACAGGCATAGGTACTCTGGAGGTCTCCAGGGTTCCAAGGGCAGCTGGCTGCCATCCTAGGGAAATGGGGCTCCCTCACAACTATGATCTGCCTCTGGCCATCCAGCATGACCTGGAGTCCTGGGGTCTAAACCTGCCTAGGGCAGGCACCTGCAGCAAACAACCCTATATGCTTAGCTCCTGGCAACACACTAGTGTCCCTACACTGACCCCTCAACCACTCCTGGATCTGGGCCTCTGTGGCCAAGGGAGGAGTTGGAATCTTACTGCCACGTGCCTAGAGGACAGCCGCTGAGGAGGGAGGGGGAGGGGCATGGCAGTGGGGGTGGCCAGTGCAGTCACAGCTGTAGTTATTAGACCGCTGCGGTGTGCAAAGCTCTGTGCTCAGTCACACCTCATTCCAGTCACTGTGCACAGAGGAACTGCTGATTGCGGTGGAGGTGACAGCTCCTCTGTGTGAGCCCTGCTCTGGCCAGGTGATGCCATGACTGAGACCCCAAAGAGGGCTGCTGTTCCCTGGGCCAGGCCCAGCATCAAAGCCTTCCCTCCACTCATCACCTTTGGGAATCAAAGGTCAAGGCCAAGGTCAATCAGCAGAGGCATGAGGCAAGCACAGGGGTCACTGTGATGAGCCAGGGTCTCTTGATCCCTGCCTGCAATGGAACACAAAGCTGGAGCCTCTGTGAATAAGATTTGGGGCAGTGTGTAAATCTGGACTCCATGCAGTTGAGCATCGACCAGGGACCTGGGCTCTTGGGGAAGGTGAGTCAGCCTCCACCCAGTATCTTCTCTATGAGCCAGTTTCTTCTCTGTGAGCCTGGACAAGTCGCCCTCTCTAGCTGGCTTCACTAACTGTTAATGGATGTCACCTGCCAGCCCCAGGTGTGGCGTCCAGAGCCCTTGGCTCAACCTTTGGCCACCGCAGCTCTGAGCAGAGCTCCCTCCTTGTTCCCTGTCCATGGCCACGACAGGCCTGGCTCTCAGCAGGACCTCTCAGGCCCGGGCCCCAACTCTCCTCTCCATGCAGTGGATGAAGAAACCTGGGACAGTCTGGACAAGGGGTTGCGGGTTCCTCCAACAAGTCTGCTCAGCCAAGGTGACATATGGAGGCAAACTAAGAGAAATGAGCCCCACAATGCTTGGAGGGGAAACTGGCTTTCTTTCTGTCTCCTGGGTCTGTGGAGATCTAAATCCACATGACAAATGACACAGAATTCTGAAAGCACAGAGCACATGGAATGTAGAAGGAGCATGGAACAGGGGCTCACTTGGGCTGGGTCTCTGCTCCCTTGAGCCCAGCACTGGCAACTTTGAAGGTTCTGCCGCTGCACCACTGGTACTCTGTGGCAGAGGCTACCATGCCCTCTTGGGTCTGGAGACATTGCTCCTCCCTGGCTGAAGCCCCTGCCCCCACGGCCAGATGGAAAGACAACAGAATGGGAGCTGCCACTCACCCATGACGATGCTGCTGACGGTGCCCTTCCCTTGGCAGTTGAGCACACGCAGGCTGTGTATCTTGATGTCCTTGGCCACGCCAACATTCTGACCGCTGACCAGGGCTGCCAGGTGGGTGCCATGGCTTTCACAATTGTCCTCCTGCTCCACCAACACAAGGACCAGATGAGAAAGCCATCTACCCCATGATTTCCCAACAGACCCCGGATGGACTGCAATGCCCACCCTCCCTGCCTACAACTGAGGACTGGGGATGGATGGTGATGGCTGGGGAGGGTGGCCATGATGCTCCAGGTCTGGGGTCCTCATCTTCCTCTGGGATGGGCTGGGGAAGGATGTCTCACCTGTGTCCTGGGCGCACTGGTGCTCTGCCACTCCTCCTCAGGCACTCTCTCAAAGTTAGAGATGTTGATCCTGCCCTTAATTTCCATGTGATTAGGCTGGATGCTAGTGCCCAAGAGATACACCTCCACGGGGTTGTCCCTCTCTTCCCACAGTGACATTTGTGCGAGATGAGGAAAAGGAGAACCGGAAAGATGATGTTACAGGTGGTCATGTGTATCAATGATGGCATGCTCTGCTTACCAATTATGCACACTGTTTCAAGGACTGTACATGAACTTAATCTTCGAAAAGTCCTCCCACTACCTCCTATTGGGAATATTTTACTGACCAGGCCAGTGAGACAAGAGATGTACAAGTCGTTATGTTCAAAAGGAACTTTATAACTTTGATGGGGTGGGGAAGATTGGGTGGGGGATGGGATGGGGGAAGTATGGGAAGGCATGGGAAGGGGAAACAAAGGAGGAGGCTATAATGCTTGATAAGAAATGTACTCATTATCTTGACCATGTAATTGTAACCCCTCTGTACATTATTTTCACAATAAAAAAAAGAGATAGGAAACTGTCCAAAACCATGTAGGTGGCCAATTCGAGAGAATCAGGAAACTCCCCAATAGCATGCTGCCTGGGTCTTGTTATCAACTCAAATGGCCCAGCTCCACCTTGAGTTCTGTCATTGGCTGGGATCAGCCCAGGAGGCAGGGCCTCAGTGACCTGCTCTTACTACTGGTTCTCTTGAGGCAGGATTACAGCAGCACAAGCTCTATGGTTGTCCTTGTGACCAACTCCAACTACAGTTAGTGAAACCAGAAATTCAAGATAAAATGATCAGCCATGCCACACTCCCTCTGAAGCTTCTGAATAACAAGCTTCCATGACCTTGTCCTCTTTTTTCTGCTGGTTGCTGGCTTTCCATGATTTAGAGCCACCTCACACCAAGTTCTACCCATCTCCACAGAACCTCCTCCTCTAATCTCCATTCTCTTACAAGGTTTAGATTTGAGAATAACAAGCAGGCTGGTCACCTGTGCTCTTTTTCTCTCTATTAATGAAGGACAGCACTGATACTCCCAGCCTACATTATAGCTGACCATATGGTACTTCCCCTATCCTGTCCCAGCCCAACAGCTTCTAAATGGCCTCTTCTAGCCAAGCCCTTGAGAAGACTCTAGAAGATTGTAGCCCTGTGTCCCACTCCTCCAGGGAGTGACAAGGTCATCATGGGCATCCCTACGGGATAGGAAATAGACTGTCTACTTCAAACCTGCAGGAGTGGTGGTAACTAGTGGCCCAGAACAGATCCTTTTAGACCTATCTGGAGGCTAGAGGTGTTAGCTCAGTGGTAACCTCATAAATGTGAGGCCTTGGATTCCAATTCCAGTACCACCACCAGACCTTATCTGGATAAGAGGTCTTTCCAGTCAAAGATCATCCAGGATGAACCACTGGTGCTAAATTCAATTCAAAGTGGACTCACACAAGAAGGAAGGGAAGGCTCGGCATAGTGGCTCACATCAATAATACCTGCTATCTGTGAGTCAGAGACCAGTGCATCAAGGTACAAGGCCACCCCAGGCAAACAGTTCACAAGACCTCATCTCAACCGATAGCTAGCAGTTACTCAGCAACCAAACCAAGGAGGATTGTGGCATAAGTCTCATATTTCTCGCCTAAACATGAGAACTTATCTGAAAATAACTACTATGTAAATGGCTCAACTGGTAAGGACCTGTCTCCCAAACAGGAGGCCCTGAGTGTACACTCAAAGACGGTAAAGGAGGAAAAAAATGAATAAAGTTGAGCATCAGTGTCTCAAGCCTCTTATCTATTTGGGAAGGTGAGATCTAGGACATTAAAGGTGTGAAGCCAGCCTGGGCAGAGAAATCCTCTAGACTCCATCTCCAATTATCTAGCAAAGTCGTTTCCAAGCATCTGTGTCAGGCTTGTCTAACACTGAAGGGTCCAGTCAGAACCTCTGATCCTCTCCCAAGCAGGTGCCCTTACTGCCTTCCCCAGCTCAGTGTCACTGGGACGCCACACCCACCCCCCATACAGTTATTTTCCTGGTCTCCTCCTCTGCCTCTCTCTGCACAGGCCGAAGGAAATGTGGGCAGAGAGGCTTGGAGGCCGGGGGAGACCAGAGACCTACATGGGGGAAGCTCTGGAGATCTGGTCTTATTTTGAGGACTGAAAGCTATAGAGATTAGAGACTGTAAGTCACAGTCAATCCAGCCTCCTCCTCTGGCAAGAGTGGCCTGCAGGAGAGAAGATGAGAGAAGGAATTATGAAGGTGGTTATTCAGGCACCAGTGGCTCAGGCCTGTAATCCTAGCTACTCAGGAAGCTGAGATCTGAGGGTGGCAGTGCAAAACCTACCCTACAGAAAAGTCTGTGAGGTTGTTATCTCTAATTAACCACCAAAAAGTTGGAAGTAGAGGTGTGACTCACGTGGTAGAGCACTACTTTTGAGCTGAAAAAAAATGAAGGGACATCACCCAGGCCCTGAGGTCAAGGCCCCAAATTTTACAAAATTCAGGTACAATAAGAATCATGTGCACTGAGTACCAGCAGGGGGCGCAGTCCCAAGTGGGGTTTGGAGAGGACAGAGAGAAAACAGGCAGGGGGCCAGGTGCCAGGACAGGGAGGAGATGTGGGCCATGGCAGCTGTGGTCTTACTGCTGTGGTTGAAGCTATGAGACTGGTTCCACTCAGGAGAAATCCGCCGCAGGTTCCACAGGATGCTCTGAATGTGGTTCCGGTGACGGAAAATCAGATGCGGGGTCCACAGGAGGCTCTGTGCAAAGGCAAAGGAATCCTCCTCGATAAACTTCACCTGCCTCAGACTCAGGACCTGCGGATGCCAAGGACACAGGATCTCAATTTCATGAGTCACTTAGCCAGCAGCACCCAGCACTTGCCGCACCTGATCCCACCAGTGACCCCAGCATGCCCACCCACAGTCCCCCTCCCATTGACCTGAAGACAAACCAGGGTCCTCACTGCTCTCCTAGGCTTGGGAGTGGAGGAAGCTGGGAACAGTGCCCCCACAACTGGTAGCTGAGCCCACATGAGTGGCAGGAGGGATTCAGCTTCCACATCTCATCCGGGAGCCAGCCAGTGCCAGTTTTAGGCAGGCTGGACAGTGCGGGAAGTCCCTTGGGCCAGGACTCCATGTGCACATCAGGATGTCAGCACTGGCCATCCTGGGTATTCACTCCCTTCCCTGTTAGACCACAGTGTTATGAACCCTAATGGTGGCAACTAGGTGCTAAGCCAATGCAGAAGTTCGAGGATATGGGAGAGGGTAGACACACCAGCAGGAATTGAGGGCATAATGTGAGTGTGTGCGTGTTTGTGTGTGTGTGTGTGTTCATCCCTCTCCCTGCTCTGGAGCATACCCCACTTGCACACCCTCCTGGGCTCTCCCTGACCTTTCTCTCACCTTAGCTGCGGGCACAGGCTGCAATGCACCAACACAAAGACAATGGCCAGGTGAGCCAGAAGCTGGGGGTCCAGCTCTACCCTCTGAGGCCATATGGTCCCTCTGCACTGAGATCCCTCCTGCTTTGATGAGGGTAAATGGACAAAGTACTATTAGGGTAATTGGCCAGGTTAACAAAGAAGCTGCCTGAGGAGGCTGGCATCACCTGCATCACTGAACTAGAGATGCACCAGTACTCAATAAGTGTCTGCAGTCTCCTGAGTGTCCACCAGAGGGTGAGGGCAGGCCTTTCCCCAGCAGAGGGAAGTGCATGCCTGAGCAGGGACTCACCAGATCCAGTGTGCTCACTTTGTCAGATTTCATCAGGATGCCAGGAAAGAGGTCTTTGAAGACGTGCAGCACTTCGAACTTGAAGCTCCGCCTGGCAGCCTTGCTCTGAAGGTGGTGGACAATACTCTCCATCTGCTGTCTCTCGGATTCCGTGAACATCACGAGGTAGGTGTTGGGCACCTTCCAGGCACTCTGGCCCCAAGGGAGGAAAAGGAGCATGAGGACATCAAAAGAAATACCCTGTCCCTTTCTACAGATTAACTTAGAGCCCAAAAGACCAGCGACATAGAGAGACTATAGATACCAGCTGACTCGGTGAGGCTTAAACCTCTCCACAACACACACAGTGACATCACCCACAAACAGATCCACACACTTCTAAACAAGGCATCCATTTCCTAGGGAAACTGGAGGCCACCCGTCAGCCCAGTGTCCCAACATCCTTCCCAGTCTAACACATCTCCATTTTTCCCCACCAGAAGCAGCCCAGGATGCCTCACACACTTCAGAGCCAGGAAAATATGAATCTGAGCCCCTACCACGCCCAACATTTATTGGCCAGGTGCAAGCCACTTAACCATCCTGTGCCTCAGAGTCTCTGTATTCCAGAGACTGCACTACCCACATCACACCAAGTCCAGGGAATCAGAGCAAGGCCGTTTCCACAGGGAGAGAAGAGGCTCTGTGGGCCTTGGTTTCTCATTACTGTAATGGAAGGATAGGTTGGAAATGATTTTCCACTTGTAAAACACAAAGAAGTCTTCATTCTGGGCCAGTGTGGCCTCTCTATGGGTGAAGGGACTGCTGTGTACCGTCCATATGGTACCTGCTCTACCCTGTCCCAGTACAACAGCTCCTAATGGGCCCCATCTCAGCCAATACGTAGACATGTAGTGGGCACCTACCATCCCAGCTCCATTGACCTTAAAGGAAAAATAGCCAGAACAAGATAGAGGCAGTAGATTGGATCCAAGCACATCGTATGCATGTATGTAAATACCACAATGAAACCCCTTTAGACAACCCATGTATGCTAATAAGACATTGAGAGCACCAAGGGGCTGGGGGGTTCTCAAGTGGTGGATGCCTGCCTAGCAAGGGCGATGCCCTCAGTTCCAATCCCAACACACTTCACACATGCATTCTAAATCTGACTCCACAAAAGTGCTCATGGGATGAACATGTGGACCTGAGGACCTTCCTGGAACAAACTCCCACCAGGGATGAACACCCTCTGCTACCTGGTCCCGGTGGCTGTCCAGCCTCTGCTCCTGCACCTCTTAGGATAGGACACTCAGCCTTGTACAATAGATATGGGGGGGCAACAGAAGATGCGTAGTGATGACTGGAAATACCCTCTTTATGATCTATCTACTTATTTTAATTAATTTTAGGAGACACAATCTCGCTTTGAAGCCAGGCTGGCCTCAAACTCACAGTTGTCCTGCCTCAGCCTTCCTAACACTGGGATGACTGGAGTGCACCATGCTGAGCTCACGGCTTATTATCCGCACCACAGCCCCACAAGATCCCTGGAAAGGTGGAAAAAGACCCAGGGATTAAGGCAAAAAGTGCTCTGAAGCAGATCAAGGGCCTGGCAGCCTGTGGCCCAGCACAGGCCCCTTGGGTCTCTCCACTCCATCCCAGAGGCCGAGCAAGTCAGGTGTGGTAGGAAGAGACAGCAGCTGCCTGACTGTGACAACCCATCTCTCTGGGGCCTTGCAAGCTGTGATCAACCAGTCTCCTTCCCCCCTTCATCCCCTCTGAGCAGCCAGACACATCACCAGTACCTGCTTACACCATGCCTGCTGCTGGCGCCCACCCCGGCCACCGTGGGACCACAGCCAGACCTCAGGCAGGCGGTCTGAGTGCACTACAAGCCCTAGCCCCACCCCACCGCTCCCCGACCCTCTGCCTCCAGGCCCAGCCATGCACTGCTGCCAGTTCTGGCAGATTCTGCTAGCCTATCTCCCCATCTGGTGCCTACGGTTCCCGCACCGCACTAAGCAAGTGGCCAAATGAGCAAAAGGCTCTCTGCGATCTTTGCTTTAGATTTTCCCTTATACTGGGGAAACTGAGTACAGAAAAGTAATGACATCCATGCGTCTCCTCACTACCCCCCCTTCTCCCCACCTCAGAGCTCCGTTATATGATGGTTGTGGGCTCATGCTGGTTCTCCAATGGTGGGGTGAGCCCCAAGCTCTCCCTGTCTCTGTCCAGCTGCTCGTGGGCTCTGGACCTCGCAGGGCTCAGCAGCAGCAGCAGGACCAGCGGCAGGGCCCGCAGCAGCCACCGCACCCTCCCGGAGCCGTCGGTGCCCATGGGGCAAGAGGAGAGATGTGCACCTGGCACTGAGGTCCAGATCCAGGACCCGAGAAGGGACAAGCACAGGGCCACGCAGGGCAGCCGGGCTGTCAGGCTCACGGTGTGGGGCCCACCTGCAGCCCAGTGTCTCCAAATCGGGGGAAAGAGACCTAGGTGCCCAGGGCTGTACACCTGGAACCCAGGACAGTCCCATCTGATTAAATACTAGTGAAGCCCACCCCCTTCCACACACACCCGCAGGCCTGGAGCATCCGGTTTCAGTCTCATCCTGCCCTCCACACTCTGTCAGATGGCCCTTGCCCAAGGAGCCAGTGGGCGGGTGTCAAAAAAAGTCCCAAATCCTAATGGAACTGGACACGAGTCCTGCCCTCAGGTCTCTGTCTCTCACCTTGAGTTGTCACCGTCCCCTCAGGGTTCCCCTCGACTGTGACTGTGAGTGACTCCACTCAGTTTCATGGAGGAGTCCTCACTTCCCACCCATCTCCTCCCAGCACTCTAAACTTAGCCTGGATCCCTCTCTGGTCTCCCCCTCATCCTTCTGTGCCCTGCATCCCAACCTACCTAGACCTCCACACAGAGAGATAGCCTGGATTCTCAGTTCCAGTCTACAGAAGCTAGATCTTAGAATCTGGGAAGATGACGCAGAGATGAAGTCACATCTCAGTGTTGCAAGCAACTGAGTTTGTAAAGATTTCTTAGCACATGGCTAAGAACCCAAAGAGACAAGCATCCAGAAAGCACCAGGCAGAAGGGTGAAAGGGGGGACCGGCAGCCCAGCCCATGGGGGCTCTCCCCAGAGGCTTGAGCATGTTTGGCAGGTAGCAGAAGATTCTCAGTGCTGAGCTGGGCCCCTGGGGGTTCACAGCTGCTGCCCTTCCCACCTGTTTGCAGAGCCTCTGAAGAACCACAGGACCAGCACTGGACCAGCCATGGACCAGCAGGGTCCTCAGTGACATGGAGAGGAGGGAGGTGCGCTCCTTCGCTCCTTTCCATGAAGCACCACCTTTTTGTCACAAAAAGAGCAGCTGTGTTCAATTGTTGGCTAAGAGCGTCAGGTGGAAGTTCTCTTTCCTGTGGCCTGTTGGCAACTCAAGTGTGTCTGCAACTCCCCTTTGGGCAGCTTCCTCCACAAAGCTCCCTCCGCTAGCAAGAATGTCTGTGAGTGCCTGGGCAAAAGTGATCAAGACCGCATCTCAACCAGCAAGCTGGGTTTGGTGGTTCACAGCTGTAATCCCAAATACATGGGAGCAATCATGTGAAGGCTCAGTGGAAATATAACGAAAGCAAAAAGGGCTGAGGTGGTGGTTCAAGGGGTCAAGCACCAGCCAAGCTTAAACCCTGAGCTTTACACCAAGTATAGGAGGAGGAGGACGAGGAGGAGGAGGAGGAGGACCAGGATGAGTCCGAGGAGGGAGAGAGCTGAGAAAAAAGCAAAGAAGGATTCTCTCTCCCTGGGAGGTTTGGCAAGGTGGGCCTGTCAGTCCTCATTGACTTGAACACAGGACTTTGAACTAGAACTCTTAGTGTTTTTTGCGCAGGTTTTCTGCCACTTGGGCTTCCACATCCAGGCAGATGTCTTTGCTGGTTATTTTGGAAATAGAGCCTGCTGCTCAGGCTGGCTTCAAGCCATGATCCTCAGAGCCCAGCCTCCTCAGTAGATAGGGTTACAGGAGCAAGGTACTCGCTAAGTTGTCTAACTACAATAACATTTTAAATGGAACTTTTCTTTAACATTTCTTTTGCCCACAAGTAGAGCTTCAAGTGTCCTGACCTGAAACACCCTGAATGCTTTGTCTCCTGCAGCAGGCAGGTTTTCCCCACAATGGCTGCCCACTGCTCCAATCCATTCATTCAGCTGCCCATCTTTACTCTTCTTAGTAGAATTGGTATTTCATTAATAAATCCTCCTTGACTTTGTGTGTATATGTGTGCACGCATGCATGTGCACCAGTACTGAGACTTGAACACAGGAACTGGGCGTTGGCCCTCAGTTCAAAGATAGCTTTACCACTTGAGTCACAACTTCACTTCCTAGTACTTACTGATTAACTGGAGAAAAGAGTGTTATGGACTTTCCTGCCCAGACTGGTTTTGAACGGGGATCCCTAGATCTCAGCCTCCTGAGAAGCTGGGATTACAGGGGTGAGCCACAAGGGCCTGGCTTCTCCATGACTTGGTATCCATTTAGAGCTCTTCATTGGGCCCTGTTAGTAGCTCTGTCAGTAACAAACTAAACATGTGTCTGCATTCACACTTAGCCATTTCATTCCCTAGGAAGTGATCCCAAAGAAATAAGCAGTCAAGGGTACAAAACAACCATTGTGATAATGCAGTGTAGAAAGTGGAGTGTCCTAGCACAATCCAGGAAGGACCCCAAACATATCTCCCAGGTCATCCATGGCCAAGATGCAGGAGCGGACAAGAACCAATGCACTAATGCATAAGAAATCCTGCTAGCTAACTAGCTCAGCTCATACATAAAGGCCTCATTAAGGCCTGCCAGGGTGTCAGAGGCCCTGGCCTGGCCTGGCTGGGTAGGAAGCAGCACTGGTCCTGCTGCTGGGAGCTTCCATGTCTCTGGCAGAGCTGTTCAGGACTCAGTTCACTGCACCTGCTGCTCTTAGGGAGGTGTGATTCTGGACTCTGACTGCAATGAGCTCCCCTCCCCTCCAGTATCTCTGTCTGATTTAATGAAGCTTTCCTCCAGTCTCCCCAAGTGTCTTATACTTTTGTTTGCCTTCCCTGCAGCCTTCAGTAGCCTGCACATCCATCAGCAAGGGACAGATTTCGATCTGGTTATGGGGTGGAATAGTTAGCAGCTGTTGCAAAGAATGAAATAGCTGTTTATCTATTGGTATGAAATACATTTGATACCAATAGCTTTTGAACAGCATGTTTTGAGCTGAGCACTGGTGGTGCTAAATAAACATGTTTAGTGCTAGTTCCTCATGAGACTGAGATGTGAGGTTCAATGTCAGCACAGGAAGACAAATCATAGATCTTTGGGAGATGCTCAGACAATTCAAGATACTCACATGCTAGCACATGGGTATAGACAGTGTTCTCCTATGCAGACAGATGAGGCAGAATGGGAGGCAGTCTCCTTGTCTGCGTTATACAGTTCTGACATGGGATGAACTGGGGTCAGGCAGCCGCTCCCCTCTCCATGTTCATTGGCACCTTTGTCAGAACGTGTCTGCTCTTCTGAACCATTTAGTCCAACTGGAGGGGCACATTGAACAGATGAAGAAATTTAGGGCCAGAACGGGAAATACCTTATCAGCATCACAAGGCTAGAGGCAAAGCAGATCTGATTTTTCCAGCTGTTTCTTGGGAGCTCCATGGAGCAGGGGTTAAATGTTGTATTTTGTCCCCAGAATCCCGAGGCTCCTCCTTGGGCTAATGGAGCTAGAAGAGGATAGACAGAGGAGTTGTGGCTCAGTGCCCAGGTTGAAAAGGGCAGGCAAATAGGAAAAACTGCCTGCACATCTGTCAGAGAACTGTCTCCCTCATGACGCTATGGACTTGACAGAAGAGGAACCCTGACTGGGTCACCTTGGTGTGCCCAGCACCTAGCCAGAGCTTGATAGGTACCTGAATAACTGATTAGGTTAGTGCCCAGCACTGTTCTGCATGCTGGGTTACAGCAGTGAAGGTGATGGGCAGAAACAGAGTGTGGAGATGGTGTCATTGGACATCAGTGCCGAGGATAGGGTACGCACATTGTGGGCAGGGAAGGAAGAGCTGGGCTTGGACGCAGGGCAGTGTGAAAAGCTCCTTTGAGAGAGGGAGCTGAGGAAATGGGCTGTGAGGATAATGTAGTGTGGCTCCCAGGGGCAGGGCTGCCCAGCAGGAAGGCAGTAGGATGGCCAATGTGGGATACAGATCTAGAAAGGTTTGAGTCCCCTCTGGGAACAGGGTGTGTGACATCAAGTCTGCAGAGTGGACACAGATTCCAGAGGGACAGATGGGAGGAGAGTACATCTGAGCAAGGCCTCCTAGGTGCAAGGACTGAGTCCCCAGGGCCTGTGGTGAGGGCCCTCCCAGGCCTGCTGATCTCCCCACGGGAGACACTGGTCACAGACAGGGTTAGGGTAGCCCAGGGGGAATGTGATGTGTGTCAAGAACTTTGGAGGACACTGAGCTGGGAGAGGCAGCCCTCAGCATCAGGAGGAATGCTTCATGGCCTCTGGTGCTAGAGACAGGCAGATGTGGGGAAAGCAGATGCTCAGGACAGGGAGCTATAGAGCCATAGAGAAGGGTGTGTGGAGAGGGTGCTGAGGATGGGGGCTGCTAGCATAGGACCAGGAGGGCTAAAGCACAGAGGAGCTATGAGGAAGGGAGGAGGGACAGAGGGACAGGCTAAGAGCTTCTTTCTCCCCAGGAAGTTCTGGAGACTCTCTGGGAGCAGTGGCAGTGCCCAGCTGCACCAGCAGAGGACACCCAGTGGCCAGAGTGAGGCCCTGCAGCCTGCAGCCTGACAGGCAGGCAGGGCAGGGCCCACCTCAGCCTGGGCAGCACCTGCTCCAGCCTTCCCACCAAAGCCCACAGGGAGGTGGTAAGAGCATGGTGGTAAGAGAGGCAAAGCACACAGGAAAGGCAGGTTAGGTGTGGTGGGAGCCCAGACAGAGGGCAGTGTGTCCCAGCAGCCTTCCTGGAGGAGGCAGCTCAACATTGTGGTCCAGCTGTAACAGGCAGCACATCCACAGAGCACAGCTGGGTCCACTTGGAGAAGCTGGGATTGGGGGTGCAGGGTCGATTTTAATTTTAATATTTCAGACCAAGACAAGACAGGGCACTTCCCGAGGGTAGAGGGATTCTGGAAGCTTCTAATCAGAAGAGAGGCTTGACTAGCTTTCTGCTATACATACTCATTCACACTCATGCATGAACTTCTCTAAGCTCAACACAGTTTGGGGGCCTCTCCCTGTCCCTATCCTCCTGTTCTTGTCCCAGAAGCTCCTTGCAGACACCTGTGAGGAGAAGATGGAGCCAGGGTCTTCACTCCCCATTTCCTGCTCACCTCTGAGCCTGTCCAAAAGTAAAGTGACCAGAACAACCACTGCACGAGTCACAGACACTAGGTTGCATCAGCGAGCAAGGTAGATAGGGTCTCCTCTCCAGGTAGCCCCTACTCTTGAGGAGAGAACTGGTTTATAAACCAGTGCAGCAATGGTGCTCACTAGATACTATGTTGAAATGAACTATGCACTTTGTGAGTGGGATGGGAGGGAAAAGTGAGAGAGGAGGGAAGGGTGACAATGTACAAACGAAATTTAGTTTCAGACAGCAAGGTCACTTCCTCCAGGCAGGCCTCTCCGGACACTTCCTCAAGACATAGACATGGTTGTGTTCCCCTCCCGCCATCTTCACTCCCTTCCATGCGGCTGTGGACAGGGTGGTTTCAGATCCCTAAAGAGGCTTCTGTGCTAAGGAAAAGTGACAGCTAGATGATGAGGGACATTTGTAGAGGGCTGCGGAGTCAGCAGACAGGCCTTGGAACCTGTGTGTGTGTGTCTGTGTCTGTATCTATGTGTGTGTGTGGGTGTGTGTGTGTCTTTGTGTGTGTGTGCCTATGTGTGTGTGTGTGTCTATGTGTGTGTGTGCATGTGTGTGTGTGCATGCGCGTGTGTGTGTCTATGTGTGTGTCTATGTGTGTGTGCGTGTGTGTGCATGCGTGTGTGTACATGTGTGTGCATGTGTGTCTATGTCTGTGTGTGTGCCTATGTGTGTGTGTCTATGTGTGTGTGCATGCATGTGTGTGCATGCGTGTGTGTGTGTCTATGTCTGTGTGTGTCTCTGTGTGTGCATGTGTGCATGCGTGTGTGTGTGCATGCGTGCATGCGTGTGTCTATGTCTGTGTGTGTGTCTCTGTGTGTGCATGTGTGCATGCGTGCATGCATGTGTGTGTGTGTCTGTCTGTCTGTCTGTGTGTCTGTTTGTCTGTGTATCTGTATCTATGTGTGTGTGTGTGTGTGTGTGTGCTGTGGCATGGCTTTTCACTTAAGCCTGTGCTCTACCTCATGAGCTACATGTCTACTTCCTACAACAGTGGAAGGAACAGACATTGGATGAAATCTGCCTCTTCCCAGCCCTGCTGGCTGGGGTGATCCATGCTGCCCATTTGCCCTCCATCCCAGGCTGCCCTTCCCTGGGTGACAGGGAAGATGCTCAGGTAGCTTATAACTAGGAACACTTTCAGCTGTGGGGCCTGTTACCTACCCCAGGGCTTCCCATTTCCAGGCCATTTGTCCCTCACTTGCTGTCATCCTAGATTGGAACTGAACTGGGCATATTCAGGCTACCTGGCAGAGTCTCATGACAGCTGCTCAGCAGGATCCACCAAACCACATTTGGCAACTTCATGCGTGGATGCTGACCTGAGGCCAAGCTAGCTTGTCAACTCTGGGTTTGATCCACACAGCTTCAGCTCAGCAATGATGAGGATAATGGTGACCACGGGTCATTAGGGCTGGCTGGGCACTGTCTTCAGGCTGCACACCCAACACATATATCCAGTCTGATCTTCAGAGCATAGACACCTTATACGAATCCATCTTCCTTCCTTCCTTCCTTCCTTTCTTCCTTCCTTCCTTCCTTCCTTCCTTCCTTCCTTTCTTCCTTTCTTCCTTTCTTTCTTTCTTTCTTTCTTTCTTTCTTCCTTCTTTCCTTCTTTCCTTCCTTCCTTCCTTCCTTTCTTTCTTCTTTCCTTTCTTTCTTTCTTTCTTTCTTTCTTTCTTTCTTTCTTTCTTTCTTTCTTCTTTCTTTCTTTCTTTCTTTCTTTCTTTCTTTCTTTCTTTCTTTCTTTCTTTCTTTCTTTCCTTCCTTCCTTCCTTCCTTCCTTCCATCCTTCCTTCCTTCCTTCCTTCCTTTCTTTCCTTCCTTCCTTCTATCTTTTTTTTGCTGGATCTGGGGCTTGAACTCTGGTCCTGGGCATTGTCCCTGAGTTTTATTTTTATTCAAGGCTAGCATTCTACCACTTGAGCCACAACTCCACTTCTGTTTTTTTCCCCAAATAGTTTATTGGAGATAAGAGTGCCATGGACTTTCTTGCGCAGGCTGGCTTTGAAACATGATCTCAGGTCTCAGCCTCCTGAGTTGCTACTAGTACCACTAGTGCCCGGGTCACATTTTCTTCCTTCCTTTCTTCCTTCCTTCCTTCCTTCCTTCCTTCCTTCCTTCCTTTGTTTATTCATGCCATCATACCATCACCCTCTCTCAGGCCACACACTGTCATACTATCTTACTATCATACTGTCACACTACACACTGTCATACTATATGACATCACAGTGTATAGCAGCACACCACTGTACCATCACACCATACAATGTCACACTGCATACTCTAACATCACACACCATCACACCATAAACCTTTATAATATCACTCCATTATACTGTCACACTGTACACATAACCATGAAACCATGACACCACCACACCATCACACTAACACACTGTTACTCCACCACACCATCACACCATCATAACACCACACCATCACACCATCACACCATTACACCACCACACCATCACACCACCACACCACCACACAACCACACCATTACATCATCACACGACCACACCATCACACGGCCATACCATCACACCACCACACCATTACACCAGCACACCAGCACACCACCACACCTTCACACCACCATACCATCACACCACCACACCATTACACCAGCACACCACCACACCACCACACCATCACACCACCACACCATCATAACACCACACCATCACACCACCACACCATTACATCATCACACGACCACACCATCACACGGCCATACCACCACACTACCATACAGTCAATCACACCACCACAGAATCACATCGTAACACCATATCATCTCACCACCACAGCCACACCATCACACATCACACCTTACACCATCCCATTGCATATTGTCATCATATCACATACCTTTATACATCACACCTTCACAGCACATAGCATCACGCTATACACTGTCAAACCACACTCCTACGCCACTACATTGTCATATCATACCATACACTGTCATAGTACATACCATAACACTGTCAAAAAGTACCCTGTCACACTGAAGATGTTACATCACACAGTTATACCATTGTTCTCACACCATCGCAGGTCACACCATACACTGTCATCCTACACACTATCCCACCATCACACCACACAGTCACATCATAAAGCCATCACACCACACTCCATCACACCACACACTGTCACACATGACACCATCACAATACACACAGTCGTACCATCACACTTCACACCATACACTTCACACCATCACCACCCATACACCATCAGAGGACATACCATACACTGTCACACCACACACCATCACACTGGCATACCACTGTGGCTGTGGCTGCTGCCTTACAGGCATGCTGCCCTGAGAGCATGGGTGTTTCACAGAAAATAACTTGCAGGTAAATAAAGGCGACTCTTTCCCTGTTGGCAAGGATTTCATTTCAGGCCTTGGAGCGGGCCTTCTCTGATGGGGTCACAGGTGCCCCACCTTGGCCAGCAGAGCACAGGAACAGGCTGCACCTCCCCTCACCATGACCTGGACATGAGCAGGAACGTCCACCCTGGGTCTCATTAGTACAGAGGAGGCACTGACCACAGCCACTGCAGAGGTAGAAATGTCCCGGGGAGGGGAGGGTGTGATCTAGGGGTCACAGGTCCTTTTGGACATATTACAGGGCATCTCCCTCCCTTGGTGGGGCCCTACCCTCCATGCAGAGGCCCAGCCCAGGTAAAGGGCTCCACTCTGAGGCAGTCAGGGCAGAATGCTGAGTGTGCAGACCTGCTATGGGTCAGCAGCACCAGGCCCAGCTCAGGGCTGGCTGCCCAGGGCTTTGCCCAGTCCACAGGAAGCAGGGGCACTGGAAGGCCATGGACAGTGACAGCAAGACCTGCGCCAGCTGCTCAGGCTCTTTGACCCCTCAATGACCCCAAGCATACGTGGTCTCAGGGAAGCTGTGATGTTGTCCTGAAGCCTTCTTGCCTGGCTTTGGGATGTCTGCAGGCCATTGAGTAATGTTAACATTCAGTCAGGTTCTGATGGCTCATAAATGTGATCCTAACTACTCAGAAGGCTGAGATCTGAGGGCCAAGGTTCAAAGCCAGCCTGAAAATACATTTCTATGTGACACTTATCTCCAATTAACCAGAAAACTATTGATGTGGAGATGTGGCTCAAGTAGAAGCTATGAATGAAAAAGCCAGGTGAGGGCTGGGAAGGTGGCTCAGTGGTAGAGCGCTTGCCTTGCATGCATGAGGCCCTGGGTTCGATTCCTCAGCACCACATAAGCAAAAAGAAAGAAAAAAGCCGGAAGTGGCACTGTGGCTCAAGTGGTAGAGCACCAGCCTTGAGCTGAAGAGCTGAGGGACAGCGCCCAGGCCCAGAGTTCAGGCCCTACTACTGGACCTCCCCCCCACCCCAAAAAAAAAAGCCAAGTGACAGCACAAGGTTCTGAGTTCAA
Source organism: Dipodomys spectabilis (assembly GCF_019054845.1). Classification (NCBI taxonomy): domain Eukaryota; kingdom Metazoa; phylum Chordata; class Mammalia; order Rodentia; family Heteromyidae; genus Dipodomys; species Dipodomys spectabilis. Next base: position 2,785,026 of record NW_024870684.1, read on the forward strand.
TCTTGTTACCAGCAAAAAAATAAAAAGGAAGGAAGAAAGGAAGGAAAGAGGAAAGTAAGGAGAAAGCAAAAAGAAAGAAAGAAGAAAACAAAGGAAGGAACAAAAGAAAGAAAGAAAGAGAGAGAAAGTAAGAAAGAGAGAACGAAATAGAGAGATGAGAGAAGGAAGGAGGGAGGAAAGGAAGGAAGGAAATAAAAGGAAAAAAGGAGGAAGGAGGGAGGGAGGAAAGGAGAGAGGGAGGAAAACAGACAGGAAGGAAGGAAGGAGGGAAAGGAAGAAAGAAGGAAGAAAATATGAGACAAGACCTGTGTCTATAATCCTAGCAACTCAGGAGGCTGAGGTATGAGGATCATGGTTCAAAGCCAGCCCGTGCAGGAAAGTCTGTGAGACTTTTATCTCTAATTAACCACCAGAAAACTGCAAGTGGAGCTGTGGTTCAAAGTGGTAGAACTCTACATTGAGCAGAAAATTCAGGCAAAGGGCCCAGGCCCTGAATTCAAGCACTGCAAAAGACCAAAGAAAAATGAAAGGTGAATGCGGAGAGTCAAGGGGCTGTGAGTATAAAATTTGGGAGCTCAAGGGGGTGGCATTGTCTGAGGGGTCTGGTGTGTTCTACACATGCTCAGGGGCCACCTACTCTAGGACTCTGGAACTCTGGAGACTGAGGTAAGTAAGGTTAAGGTGGCACCCTAGAGCAAGAGGCAGGAGGCAAGCCACAGTGAGAAATGGGCCTGTCCCCAGGGGAACTCAAGAAGTGAAGACTCCCTTATTCGAGGAAGCTGGGATACCAGAAATGCCTGGAGAGTGATCTCTGCAACTACTGGAAAAATGACATCTTGATAGAGAAGGGCAGCTAGGCCAGGGCATGGGCAGCAGAATAAAGATAGAATGTTGTAGAATGAGTGTGTGTGTGTGGATTGGGGAGCGGGTTGTCCAAGAATGAAGTGGAGAATCTGCAGAGGTCAGTCATGCATCCCAGTAGAGGATCATGGGAGCCCCAGAAGGGACAGGACCAGGAGGAAATGCAGTCAGCTCTGAGTGGGATGGATCACACCACCCACCACAGGATTGAAACGGATTAAAAGGGACCCTGTGAGGCCTTCATGAGGGACCAGGCCCTGATAGCACCACAGAGGGGACCCATCACAGGCCATCTTCAGGGAGACTAGAAAGGGTTTCTGAGAATTCAGCTGCTGAAAAATCTCAGAAAATCTCATTGGACCTTCAAGAGTGTGGAGGAAGAAGCTAACAACTGGAAGAGCAATGGTCCCCGAAGAGTCGACGTCCCCCCAGCCCCGCCCCATGGAATCCTTTACAGTTCACAGAATTCTCCAGCCCATCATCTGTCTCCTTTGACCCTCCATCCATTCCCACTTGGCATATTGGGAAACTGAGGCTCTGTCAGGTCACTTAGGGTTAGCAGAGCTACCAGGCTGGAAATGGGGGAGCAGGATCACTGTAGCCCCATGTGTCAGGCTCAGAGCCACACTCCTTGTCAAAATGGGGGTTCTCCAGGCTGTCTGGCGGCCAATAGTACAAGTCTTCCTCTTGCTCCTCAGGCTCTAAGGGCATCCTTCTTCTCCTTTGTCCTCAGAGATGGCTGCTAGATTTGGAGTCAGGCTGCATCCTGAACCTGCTTCTCTGGGACTGTGTCATCCAAGGTGAGGGTGTCATCGATTAGGGCAAAGTCATGGAAGCAGTACAGTAAGCCCATGTGGGCCTAGGACCACTGTGGCCCAGGGCACGGCTCCTCATCCTCATCCTTCATCAGCTGGAGATGAAGGAACTCTGCTGACTTCTCTGAAGTCAATGTCTAGGACATCTTTGAAGGAGGCCAAGGCTGCAGGGGCCAAGGGACAGGCCGGGGGGCTACAAAGGCAAAAAACAAGGAGGTCAAGAGCCCTGAGTCAGATTGCCTGGGTCCTGATTACAGCCACTAGCTGCAAGGCCTGAAGAGAGAAAATTCACATCTCCAAGACACAGTTCCCTTCCCCGGAAGGTGAGGAAAAATAAGTATATGCACTGCTGAGCCTGTTTCTGAGAGTCATAGCTGATAACAATGTGCAAAGCACATTGCACAATGCCCGGCATGTGGTAGGTGCTCACAACAGGGCTGTTAGATTACTGTGCAGACTACACCTCCAGTCATCCATATCTCCAGCCATCCACCTTCTCTGGTCCCTCACAACACTTGTCACCCCAAGAATCCCTGTTATCTCCTCTGTTTGCCTCCACAAGACTACAGTCCCCAAAGCTTGGAGGCCAGGCAAGACTAGAAGGGAGTTTGTGCCAGGTTCTAACAGTGGAATGAGCAAACAAGTGCATGAGTCAGGAGCTCAGTCACAAGCAAGCAGACACAGGCGTGGAGAGGGACAGCCTGGCCTGTGGTCACTGGGAGGTTGACAGCAGTGGACTCACGTCCTCTCCTTCCTTGTCCTCAGCACTCATGACAAACATCCAGAGAAAGCAAGAACCTACTGTGTGCCAGGCATCAGAAATGTATTACTCCAAGCTTCACAAGACAGCTGGGTATGTGGGAATGACTATTCCATTGGGGAAACTGAGGCTCCAGAGAGTAAGAGAATTGCCAAGTTGACACAGCCAAAGAGCTGGTTTTGCAGCCAGGCCCCTCTGACCCATGAGTATGCTCATGTGTTTGCTGCTGCCTTCATGTCTCACATCCCCTGCTGCCTGCTCCTCACTCCCAAGTGCCTCTGACCCTCGGTGACCCAACAGGCCTCCCCTCCTTTGCACACTCACCTACCTTGAGTTTGAGTTCCTTCCGTTCCTTCTTGTCCAAACTCCTGTGGACAGCCATGGCAGCCTCCATTCAGCTCTGAGCATCGTGAGGGCCACACTCTCCTCCACCCCTGACTCCCAACTTCAGCTCAGGGGTCAGCAACGGGCGGGGTCTTCGCTGTAGCCCATGACCTTCATCTGGATGTGACTGAAGTTGGGTAGGCACTGGTCATAGGTTGCTTCCTCCCACAACCCGACTTAGTGGGATGGGGGCAGAGGACCACCCTGGGCGGGGGGGTAGGGGGGGAGGACGGGAAAGAGGAGAGAAGAGAAGGGAATAGAAGAGAAGGGAAGGGAAGGGAAGAGAAGAGACAAGAGGGGAGGAGAGGAGAGGAGGGAGAGGAGGGGAGGGGAGAGGAGGGGAGGGAAGGGGAGGGGAAGAGAGGAGAGGAGAGGAGAGGAGGGAAGGGAAGGGAAAGGAAGGGAAGGGAAGGGAAGGGAAGGCAAGTGGGCCTCAATCCACTCAGCCACCTCAGTGTCCTCCCCTGGACAGTGTGCCCTGGGTCTGCCCATGCATCTCACCAAGAGCCCTTCAGGGCATCTCCCTCTACCCATTCATAGAGAACAAGGCGGAGCTCTCACACCATAAATTCAGTAGCAGAGCTGGGGTCCAACCCCAAGTCTGTCTCTCAGTCCTGTGTTCCCTTCACTTTATGTCTAAAAAGGAAGCACAGGGCGTGAGGGCAAAATGGAGACCACTTCCATGGAGGGGCACAGGGTCTCAGACTCGTAAGCTGACCCTGACTCTAAGCTGAGGCTCCAGGCAAGCATTACCATTTTCCGTGTACACCTGGGCCATCCTGGTGGTCACTCCTCAGTTATTGTGGACTCCTGGCCTGCCAGGCTCCCATGATGCCAGGAGGCATGGTGGGGAGACCTCGCCTCAGGGACTACAACTGGCCTGTTTTCATTACCTTTTAAGAGACACAGATTAAATGATTAGATGTGGACATATAGAACACAGATAAGGGACTTGGTGTAGAAAATCTCTCCCTTCATTTTCAGTATAATAACCTTAATTTCTTGTTCTTTGCCTCAGGGATCAGAATTTCCCATGATGACTAATGAATTAAGAAATGGCCTTGATGATGTTGACCCTTAGAAGTCTGTGCCTAGATCCTGACAACACTGGGTGCTTAGCACCTCAAGAAACCAGAATCTCATCCTCAAAGCCCTTAGAGGAACCTGGAGAGCTGGGAAAGTGTGACTCTGGAGGGCCATGTGCTCTGAAGGAAAGCTTTCTTTGGCCCCTAAAGGGTTGGCAGATATCGGCAGACAAACTCCAGCAAGTGGACCCGAGTCCCGCATGTGGATTGACACTTGTGTGGAGACTAAGGAAACAGAGCTGCTGCCAAGCTCGTGTCCCATGAGCACACAAGAGAGGGGTAAGCGGTGGCTTTGTCTTCATTGCCACAAAAGAAACTCCTTTGTTTTTATATTTTATGGGAGAAAGACGAACTGCCTTTTGATGTGTGAGGAAAATCTTAATGTTCCAGTAATATTGAGTAGGACTATCCCATTTAAAATGATGTAAAGATATGTGGAAAAAATCCTTTTCACTGTAAAGTAGTGGCTGAAGAATTGCGTTTACATGGACCTTTGTATTTAATATGTTTCTCTCTCTCCATATACGTTGCCCATGGGTCTGGTTGAGATCTGGGCTTAGTCTTGAACCTTGAGGAAAAGCTATCAGGATCAAAATTGGAATGTTTACTTTACTCTTGAAGGTATTTTCTGTAAACCCCATCCCAGAAAACCACACAGACACACCTACGATAAGGAGAACCAGTTTATTGCCAGCTGATGCTGACAAGGCCCCTCTCCCATGGGAGAGCAGAAAATGGAGCCTGTCCTTTGTTCAGGGCCAAATTTATAGTCAGGAGTTAGGGGTTGGAAGTCCTCTGCATGAGCTAAAGGTGAATGTTCTGAATTCTAAAGACGGCACAAAGTTTGGGTGGGGCAAGGTAACTGTAACAGTTACAGTTAGATGACAGGAAATATAATAGACCTCTCTACAGTAACCATAACTCTCAATGGACTCAATCCACCAACCAAAAGAAAAAGAACAGTGGTGCTGTGGCTCAAGTGGTAGAGTGCTAGCCTCGAGTTGAAGAGCTGAGGGACAGAGCCCAGGCCCAGAGTTCAAGACCCATGACTGACAAAAGAAAAAAGAACTGCAGATTGGATCAGAAAACAAGATCCATCAATTTGCTGTCTTCAAGAGACCTACCTAACAACCAAAGATAAAAGCCAACTCCAAGTGAAGGGATGGAGGAAGATCTACCGTGCAAATGCCCCCAGCAAGAAGGTAGGAGCTGCCATTATGATATCTGATAAAATAAACTTTACACTAAAATCACTAGGAAAAGACAAAGAAGGTCACTATATAATAATACAGGGAACAATCCAAGAAGAGCACATCACCATTGTCAATCTATACACCCCAAACAGTGGTGCACCCAAATATGTTAAGCAAATACTCTCCGATTTACAGGAAATGATGGATCCAAATACAATAATACCAGTAGACTTAAATACTCCACTCTCACCAAAGGACAGGACCACCAACCAAAGAACTGGCAAATAAGTCTCTGAATTACATAAACTCATAGCTCAAACACACTTAACTGACATATACCGCGTTTTCTGCCCAACAATAACTCAGTACACATTCTTCTCAGCAGCCCATGGAACTTTTTCTAAAATAGATAATATCTTAGTTCATACAAAGAATTTCAGCAAATACAAGAAGATCCACATAATCCCCTGTATTTTATCTGACCATAGTGGAATCAAACTAGTTCTCAATAACCAGGCATTCAGTAGAAAAAACTCAAACACATGGAAATTAAATAGCACACTGCTGAGCAACACATGGGTCCCAGAAGAAATTCAAAAGTTCCTACAATTCAATGCAAATGAAGACACATCACAAAGAAACCTATGGGACACAGCGAAAGCAGTCCTGAGGGGCAAGTTTATTGCTCTGTGTGCACATCAAGAAAACAGAGACAGACCAAATAAACAATTTCGTGATGCTACAGACACAAGAAAAACTTGAACCTAAGGTCACTAGACGAGCGAGATAACCAAAATAAGAGCTGAATTAATGAGACAGAGACTAAGAAAAGTGTAAATAAAATTAATAAAACAAAAACCTGGTTTTTTCAAAAAGAAAAACAAGTAAATTGATGGACCACTGGTAAGAGTAACTAAAAAAGAAGAGAAGAGACCCAAAACAATAAGATCAAAAATGCCACAGGAAAAATTACAAAAAACATTCAAGACATCCAAACAATAATAAAGAAATATTTCCAGACTCTATACTCACAAAGGAAGGAAAACCTAGCAGAAATGGATGAATTCCTAGAGAAATACAAATTGCCCAAACTGAACCAAGAAGAAATAAATCAATTAAATACGCCAATAACCTACAACGAGATAGAGGAAGCAATCAGAAATCTTCCAACAAGGAAAAGCCCTGGACCAGATGGATTCACTATGGAATTCTACAAGACCTTTAAAGAGGAGCTAATACTCATACTCCTCAAGCTCTTCAGAGAATTAGAAGCAGAGGGAATAATCCCGAACTCATACTATGAAGCCAATATCACACTCATTCCCAAACCAGGCAAAGACCCAACAAAAAATAGAACTACAGACCAATCTCTTTGGTGAACATTTTCAAACCTCCAAAATAAAATTCTAGCAAACAGAATCCAGAAACATATCAAAAAAATCATACATTATGACCAAGTAGGCTTCATCCCAGAGATGCAGGGATGGTTTAACATATATAAGTCAATAAACATAATCCATCACATCAACAGATCCAAGGTCAAGAACTACATGATTATCTCCATTGACACGGAAAAGGCTTTTGATAAAATTCAACATTCATTCGTGTTAAAAGCTCTGGAATAAATTGGAATAGAAGAAACATTCCTTAAAACAATAAAAGCTTTATATGACAGACCAACAGCCAATATCATACTTAATGGGGAAAAACTACAACCAGTTCCCCTAAAAACAGGAACAAGGCAAGGATGCCCACTCCCTCCACTCCTATTCAATATAGTTCTGGAATCCTTAGCCAGAGCAATAAGGCAGGAAAAAGACATTAAAGGGATCTGCATAGGAGAGGAAGAATTAAACTATCTCTTTTTGCAGATGACATGATTTGATACCTTAACGATCCCAAAGGCTCCATCCCCAAACTCTTTGAGCTTATAAACCACTTTGGCAAAGTAGCAGTATACAATTCTAACTCACAAAAATCAGGTGCCTTTCTGTACACCAACAATGTACAAGTAGAAAGGGAAATCAAGGAAACAACAACATTCCCAATAACCTCAAAACACAAAAAATAAAGTGTCTAAGAATTAACCTAACCAAAGATGTAAAGGATCTATTTCGTGAAAAGTATAAAAGTCCAAATAAAGGAATCCTAGAGGATACCAGGAAATGAAAAGATCTCCCATGTTCCTGGATAGGCAGAATTAACATAGTGAAAAGGCCACACTGCCAAAATTGATATACAGGTTCAATGTAATTCCCATTAAAATCCCAATGACATACTTTACTGAAATAGAGAAACCAGTCCAAAAGGTCATATGGAACAACAAAAGACCTAGAATAGCCAAAGCAATTCTAGGCAACAGAAGCAATGAAGGAGGGATCACAATACCAGATTTCAAGCTCTACTACAGAGCCATAATAATAAAGACAGCTTGGTACTGGTACAAAAAGAGACCCGAAGACCAATGGAACAGACTAGAGGACCCAGAAATAAAGCCGCATATGTACAGTCAGCTGATATTTGACAAAGGAGCCAAAGACATACAGTGGAAGAATCATAACCTCTTCAAATACTGGTGCTGGGAAAACTGGATGGCCACCTGCAGAAAAATGAAAGTGGACCCTAGCCTATTACCATGCACTAACACAAACTCAAAATGTATTAAAGACCTTAACATCAAACCTGATACTCTGAAACTACTGCAGGACAGAGTAGGAGAGACACTTGAACTTAAAGGAACAGGCAGAAACTTTCTGAACAGACTCCCAGGGTCACAACAAATTGGAGAGACACTGAACAAATGGGACTACCTTAAAATAAAGTTTCTGCACACATAAAGAAATAACAACCAAACTAGAAAGACAGCCAACTCATTAGGAAAAAATATTTACCAGCAAAATATCAGACAAAGGTCTAATATCCACTATATACAGGGAACTCAAGAAACTAACCCCTCACAAATCTAACAAACCAATCATGAAATGGGCAAGGGAACTAAAGAGAGACTTCTCAGAAGAAGAGCTAAAAATGGCAAAGAACAACAGGAACCAGGATACAAAGACACATGCACCTCCATGTTTATTGCAGCACTGTTCACAATAGCCAAGATTTGGAAACAAACCGGATGCCCCACTACTGATGAGTGGATCCAAAACTTGTCGTACCTATGTACAATGGAATATTATCCAGCCATTAGAAAGGACAAAATAATGGCATTTGCAGGGAAACGGATGGAACTAGAACAGATTATTTTGAGCGAAGTAATCCAAGAACAAAGAGACAAATGGCACATGGTCTACCTGATATGTGGCTGCTAAAGCCAAAATACAAGAAGATATGGCAAAGTAACAGGACTCAAGAAACAAAAGACAGCCACCCATTTTGTCATAGCTTTGCTAAATGACTTCATGTTCTAGACCATCTAGATGGTAGATATAGGCATGCAACAGAGGGAAGCCAAGAGGGGGAATAGAATAAGTAGGAACAGCCTACACTAAGCTAAAGGAAAGAAATGTAAACATCCCCTGAAAAAAGAACTTGTATTGTCAAAGCTCATAGAAGTCACAAACTGTATAGACCATGATCATGGCAATTTGCCTCATGAAAGTCAAAATGTGTTTGTGACTCTAAGTATCACTATTGCACAACACTGTGAAATATGTGACATTTATGTAACCCCCTAATCTCAATTAAAGAAAAAAAGTGAGAGAAGGCATGGGTGAAGAAAAATGGGTGACAATGTTGTCCGACACTTTGTACTCATATACTGTTTTGTAGAATGGGAACTTCTTTGTAAAACTACTTAAAGATCATTTTAAAAAGTTACAGTTAGGTAGCATTCTCCTGATGCAGCTGGTTCAGAGGCCCAGGGCGGGAAGGAGTGGACACCGACTTTTCCTGTATTGTGTGCCTTTTGTGTGTTGAATGGCTCAGTTTCAGTCCTCTTTCAGCTTTAGATGCATGCTCTGCCATATTTCCCACTCACTGTGAGCAGAGCTAGGGAGCCTTGGGAAGTGCCAGATTACCACTTTCAGCCACAGTTGCCAAGGCAAAGAGGCCCAACCAGTCTCAAAGTGCCTTTCTGGTTGTTTAACATCTGTGGGGTCACAGGACAGAGGTGACAACTTCCCAGCTGTGCACTTAGAATAGCCCTTAGAATAGGAGACAGTGGGTCCCCTGCAAAAGTCCCTTGTGGTCCATGGGTTCTAGTTTAATTGTGTAAGCCCACACCCAGGGGATGGAAGACTAGCATTGAAGAGAACTATACTTCCAAAGCACACAGAGGAGGGAAGGATTTGGTGTGGTTCCAATGTTCTCATACTTTTGAATGTGACATTCTAAAGTTGATTTTGAATTCCTGAAGGCTCCATGCTCTCTACTATATCCCCCCGATCCCCGCCACTTCTCTGCACACCCATTTTTGCTGAAAGATTGTGTGAGACCATGCATTGAAATGCTGGTGATGGTATGTGTTGGGATATAGTTGCCAGCAACTGCACTCAGGAGCCAAATTCAGGAGTGAAATGGCCACTTCTAGTCCCTTATTTCCTATGGAAACGATGATGCCCTCCACCCCTGTACCTGCCGTCTCTCCACTTGGGAAGCTACATCAGGATCCCTATCCACTCTATGATTTGATTCATTGTTATGTTGTTGCTGCAATGAGCATCATTTCTGCTTTACCAGCAACCACCCCATTTCCTGTGGCTGCAGTCAACAAACCTGCTGAGGACTGTTTTTAATGTCTTACCACAAAGTGGTAATTGTGACAGGCTTGCCTTGGAAGAGTTGTCATTTTTACTGCCAATTTTTTGGATGACGTTTTTATAATCTTTCACAAAGTCTGCAAATCAAGCAGGAATTGCACAACATACTCGAGAAGCGCCCTGAGTCCAGGCTGTTCGTGGGACCTGCAGGTACCCTGGGACAGATGAGCAAGCACCCTGGGAGCAGCTTGCCCACTGCTCTCCTGGCAGACTGGTGTGGCCACTGACAAAAGTTGAAAGACCTAGAGCAGGAGCCATCAGGCGCATGTGGCTCACTCTTCCCTCCCTGCGGACATGGAGGCCTGTGCAGACCTCTGAGCTTCTGAACCAGCAGACTGGAATTTTCCTCTGCTACCTCTGTGTATAAAAGTCCAAAAGAAAGTAGTAAACTAAGGAGGAATCTTAATTCTAAGCTTCGTTCATGAGAACAAGAGATCTTAGCTTGTAAGAGCATAAAATAAATTTTCCAAACCTGAGTGAGTTAGTCTCACAGACATTTTTCTCCAAATACCACAATAGGAGCATGTGGGGAGCCGGATCACAAGGGTCTGAGGCACGGCCTAAGTGGCGCTATGCTCCCTTCCCACACTCTGCTCTGACTGGTGGTCAGGGCCACTCTGCAGTAAGGATCTGTGGGTGTCCTGGCCCCTCTAAGATCTTTCCTCTACCCCGGACTCCTTTGTAAAGCTCGGGCAAGGATGCCAAACTCAGGCTAATCGTCTATAGACATCCTCCTGGAGCTTTGGCTCTCCCAAGGAGTTCACTACCCAGTAAAAATCATGTCTGCCCCATTGCCTGCTCCTACAATGTCTTCCTTCTGTTCTCATTCCTTGTGTCCTGGGTTGCTCACATGAGTCCTCTCCCTAGTGTTATTCGAGATCTTCCTTTCCCTGCAGGCCAGGCACTTCCTCCTGACTCATGGTGGCCAAGTCTCTGTAGGAAGCTATTTAGGCACAGGTATCAAGCCACCTGGCTTGGGGTCAGTCCTGGGCCTCCAAGAACAAGCAAGCAGAGGTGACAGTGGAACTGGAAGTAGAGATCTCACATTGGAGCCATGATTACCCCTTGACTATTGAGCACTTCCCACCTTTGGCTCTGAATTTTCAGAAGAGAGGTTGGGAGGAGTTTTGCACCATCATTTATACATTGGTTGAGTAGAGGTAGACATTGTCTAAAAACAGTGACACTTGCCAACACTCGCTAGAGACAGGAGTTCCTACGCTGAATGGGATAACTATATCTTGTAAAATGGATAAAGATACCATGTGCTACAGGAATTCTATGAGGAGGCCTAGCAGAAGGGTTCTTCCAAACTACATAGAACCCACTGCCCAATAATAACTCAATTCCAGCTGAAATGAGTAGAACGAGTTTTGTAAGGCGTCCCTTACACAGCAGTAGATAATTGTAGGGATTGTATTTCCCCAGCCTCTCCTAAACTCTTCTCACCTGGAGTCTCCCAAAAGCCAGAAACTTTCCTTTCCTCTAACTGGAAAGCTCTTAACTCATATGGCTCTAGATCTGGTGCAGAAACCTGCCTGAGAGTGCCACCTACTGCCAGAAGAGATCACTGCAGGCTAAAATAGAAGACATCCAGGAAGTTAGGTTTATCATGATTAGTCCTTGTTCTTCTCTGGGATCTTGTGGACCTGGCAGATACCATCCCACCATTGGCAGGGGACTTGTGCTGCAGTGTGGCACCAAGAGTAACTTCATGCCAGCATGATGGTTGGAAAGCTAGTCACATGCCAAGCTTGGTTCAAGTCAAGAACCGTAATCATGCAGGTACCCTGACTCAGAAGCATGTGCAGGTTTGTGAGCAGCAGTGCCATGACCATTCCCTGTGCTAGGCCCAGTGCTCTTGATGGGGCCTGGCATGGGAAAAGGGTTGGGAACTTGGGCTAGGAAGAGGCACCACAATTGTGTGTAGGTCTTGAGGTGGCTACATATCGACATTCACTGTGCTCCTGTAAGATGAGCACCAGAGGGAATTCCTGGTCTCCCTGCCAGTCCCAGTGGAGCCAAGCATTCTCCTTGTCACTCAAATACAACTAAAAATAAAAATGTTTACAAAACCTAGAGTAAATATCAAGTCACAAAAGCAAAACAGGTCAGAAAATTGATTTGCTATAAAAGGGCAACAGAAAACAGGGTGCCAATGGCTCATGCTTCTAAGCCTAGCTACTCAAGAGGCTGAGATCTGAGGATCTCAGTTCCAGCCCAGGCAGGAAGGTCTGTGAGACTCATATCTTTACTCAACTAGCTGGAACTAGAGCTGTGGCTCAAGGGGTAGAGTACGAGCCTTGAGTAAAAGAAAGGCTCAGGAACAGTGCTCAGGCCCTGAGTTCAAGCCCCAGAACTGACACACAAAGCCAACAGAGACCCAAAGGATAGACAAGTGTTGGTTCATTCTGATATTTATTCACATGTGGGCGGCTGATCCTTACACAGGCCCCCTGCACCCTCACATATTCCCCCAGACCCCAGGAGTGAGACCACCACAGAAGAAGGCCCATGCCCAAAGGGACAAGCCCTAGAGCAAGTAGGCTCTGGCTGCCTTCACACCCTGCTCCCCGCAGAAATAAGGTGCCCAACCTGCCACCTCCCTACATATCACCTCCCTTCCCACTGTATGCCTGCAGGCCCTCCCCTCTCTCGCCCTGTATCTTGCTCCATAAAGTATGGGTAACCAGTGCATATAGTGTAGGGCAGAACAGGGGTCAGGAGAAGTAGGGATGGGGATATGATCTGTCAGCCTCTACTGCAGGTGCTCCCAGTCGGAGACATAGCTGGAGGTGGAGTACAGCAAGGACAGCAAGGAGAAATTGAGGCATGGCCCTATGGTCACCTGAGACACGCTTGTCCTAGCTGGGCTGGCTCTCTCAACCAGTAATTCCTAAGGAGTTTCTACAAAGTGAGAAGACCATGAGGGGTCCCCAGCACCAGTCCCCCTCATTTGTTCCTGCTAACACTGGCTCCTCTCCATCCAAGTGCCTCCTGCAGACTGGTATCAACTCCTGGAGGCAAATGCACATGAAAGGTGACTTTGCTCATAAGTCTGCCAGGAACCACGCTTGCTGTCAAACCACCCTTCCTTGCTCCTAATGGGAGCCCTTTCTGTAACTCTGGCAGGGAAGGGCACTCAGGTGAGAACAAGTTCTCTCAGGGCAAGAGTCTCCACTCCAGTCCTGCCCTGGTCAGCATCATCTGGCAGGTTGAGGTCTTTCCATCCACTCTATGCTTGTCCTGAAGGCTGGATGCGGCAGCAGATGGCGATGACTATTACAAACTCCTCACTGGTCCTTCCTGTTTCTTCAGGATCCTGGTGCTTCGCCACACATGTGTTGTCCACAGGGAAAGCTCCCAGGGTGACTGAGGTCTCAGGATGGGCATTGCAGCTGGTCAGGGTCCAGCCTGCGTCACAGCTCACGGTGACCTGCCAGAGTCCAGAGAGGACAAGTAAGGACAGGTCCAGCATCCATGGTCAGGTCTCTAAGCCAGCTGCTACACTGTCCCTCCCAGCAACCCTCAGTGGGGACCAAACTGTCAACACCTGGCTTGGTTCTGCCGCTCACACCCCAAAGGGGCTGTGTCCAACGCTGCCCACCACTCCCTCAGGGTGCTTCAGCCCCAGCCTACCAGGACACTGGGGTCCAGACAGACATCTTAACAAACCAAAGCCCCTCCCACTTCCCACTTCCCTACAAGCCACCCCTCCCACAGCCTTCCCCACCCAGTGATGGCAACTCCATCCCCCCAGCAGCTCCACAAGACCTTGCAACAGCCCTCCACTCCTTGTTGCAGCTCATCCCAGACCAGAGCCACCACCCTCAGGTCCCAAACTCCTCCTGCCATGGCCTCTAGAGGCTAGCTCTCAGACTCCAAGAGGCCAAGTGTGACCTGCCCTCCCTTCAGGGATCTTCCTTCTCCTCCAACCTTCCATGGTTGCTCAGCCATTCCAGCCCTGAACAACTCCCACTCGCTGTGTTAAGTGCACAGGTGATAATGTGTGTGTGTGTGTGTGTGTGTGTGTGTGTAAGAGAGAGAGACAGAAAGAGAGAGAGACAGAGAGACAGAGACAGAGAGACAGAGACAGAGCAACAGATAGAGAGACAGGGAGACAGGAGACAGGGGAGAGAGAGAGAGAGAGAGAGAGAGAGAGAGAGAGAGAGAGAGAGAGCGCAAGCTGCTAGTCCAATTGTACCAGCATACGCAGCTTAATTGTTTAGACATTATTTCTTTACTTTTTGTCCAGGTGGGTCTCAAACTGAGATCCTACTTCTTCCTTAAAAGTAGCAGGTATAACAAGCACAGCATTACATTAATGTTTTGAGACTCAGCAATGCATTTCTTGTTTCTCAGTCTCTCTGTCTCTCTCTGTCTTTCTGTTTACCTCTGTCTCTGTCTCTGTCTCTCTGTCCCTCTCTCTCTCTCTCTCTCTCTCTCTCTCTCTCTCTCTGTCTGTGTGTCTGTGTGTCTGTCTGTGTGTCTATCTGTCTCTCTCTCTCTCTGCCAATCCTGGGGCTTGAATTTAGGGCCTGGGCACTGTCCTTGAGCTTCTTTTCCTCAAGACTCTACCACTTGAGCCATAGCACCACTTTTGGCTTTTTCTGTTTACCTTGTACTGAGAAAATTGAAACCAGAACTTCGTGTGTGCGAGACAAGCACTCTACCACTGAGCCACATTCTCAGCCCAGCACTGCATTTCTTTATGCCCTGTTTATGTGTGCTATCCTTAAAGTGGGACAGAGCACCTGGAGAGCAAACCTTACCAATCTGGACAGAAACAAATCAAGCCACAACACTCACACACACATACACACAGCACAGGTGCATAGATCCTCCACTGTGCACTGACCACCCCAAGAGGATACAGCCCCAGCCATCTCCACCCCACCTCCCACAATCTCAACCCTTCACCTTCTCCAAGGGGCTTAAAGGCCTGTACTTCTTCGTTGTACACTGCAGGCCCGGAGCATGGCAGCAGGAAGCATGGACACTGGCCTCCTTGTGTCCCGCACACCGTCTGGGTAGATTAGTACCTCTCTTAGGTGTGGTATGTGGGAAGACACCAAGATTCTCCACCTCCCAATGGGAGCTGCAGCCTGGAACAGAAGAGGGCCAGTTCACACACTGGGATGCCGGACACCCCTTCCCGCAATCACGTACTTTATTTTTAGATCCAAACCCAGGGAAACCCAGGAGCAGCTCTGAGTAGAAGAGACATTGCCTGAGCAGCAGGACTTTTGGCTTAGCTCTGACTTGTAGGACCTTGGGAGAGCAGCTCAACTGCTCTGAGCCATAGGTTCCTGGGAGTCACATGGTCTCCTCTCCACCAAAGAAGGGGAGCCCTGGGACAGGATCTCCAGGCCAGAAATGTTCAGCTACCTCTCACCACAACCCCCCTCCCACCTCAGGTCCCTTCCCCATCCATCACCAGCTAGAAGATCAGCCTGAGCTTGGATCTGTGGGCTTGGAAATCAGGGGCACCTGGTTGTAAAATTGTGGATGCCTTGATGGAATTCATCAAGGCTCAGTTTCCCTATTTGCTAAAACAGCCAGAGCAATACCATCGACTCACAGAGTTCTTGCTTAGCTGAAGCAGGAAATGCCTGGGAAGTCCCCGTACTGCCCTTGTAGGACCCGGGCTCTGCCCACATTAGCGTTATGGTAGCCAGGACCAGAGCCCCTCGCCCGGCTGCGTGGCTTTAAGAAATGAATTCAGCCACTTTACCTGCAAATGGAACTTGGCAAAGGCTACTTAGTGAGTGCCTGTGGCTCTGTCAGCTTTGCCAAAGGCCAGGCTTCCTGCCAGGCCAGCCGCCGCATGGAGCTCTTGTCCTGGACAAGGCTCTAGCCACTGGGCTCATCTGACTGCTGTGAATCCTAATCCAGCCAGCTTTTAACCCCACCTGACCCTTACTATTCCAGAGCCTTTAGACTCCCCTGTGCTTAGCTGCCAAGGTCAGCTCCTGACTTAGTGATTCAAGATAATTCCTAGAGCCCCTGAAGCCCCACCTGGTACCAAGCACCTTCTGAGCATGGCTGTCGCCCAAGATCCACAGTGCCCAGCTCCTAAGTCCAGCCCTCACCCATGACGTCCAGACACTTTCCTGGGCAAGTTTTGACAGAAGGTCCTTAGCCCAAAGAAAGGACTTCAGAGTGATAGCTGATAACCGTGGCCACCAGAAAGCATACTGTCCCAGGATTAGAGCTGAGCATTCACGATGAGGACACTAGGGCACAGGGCTGAGAAGGAACTTGCCAGCTACTGAGTGGCAGTTGGAATCAACCTGAGCTGTGCCCCACTTCTGACAGGCCTGAACTATGGCTCCCCACCACACAGCTGGTAAACAGCTCCCAGTGCCCAAGCCGGAGCCCATCTGCCATCCCTCTCATCGCTACCACTGAGGCAGGGGAGGAAGAGAGAGGTAAACAGAGAGAGAGGTGAACCTACCCAAGGCCACATGGCATGCAAGTTGCACATCTGGCTTAGCTATGAATCCTGAGGCTCCTAAATCTGCTGCTCACACTCATGGGGACCAAGTGTGGGACAAGGCTCCTGACCAGCAGGAGGTAGTGCCTCTGACTCAACCTGGCGGGACCAGCCCCTACCTGTGAGGACTTGGTCAGGATCTGGGCAGTGGGTGTAGGTCTTCAGCCCCACCAAGGCTGGAGGAGCTGTGTGGACGCTGCAGTTGGCTCGGGGGAGCAGGCAGCATCTGGCCACCACAGAAACCTGACTATCTCCAAATGCCAGGCAAACGCGTCTGTTTCCTAGGATCTGAGAGTCCAAGAGAGGAATGGGAACTTGTTGTGAAGAGGTTTGGGGACTGGGGAATCTGGTCTGAGAGGGACCCAGTCTGCAAGTTCTGGTCCCTGAATCCTCAGCACTGGTTGGGCCCAGGCAGGCTCTGCTGCCATGTGCAGCTCAGATGAATCTTCCCAACACTGACAATGGCTTCCAAGTGGAGACAAGGTGACCTGAGACCGCAGCGCAGGGCCTGTGGGCTCCCTGACGCACCAGGCCTCTCCTGAGAAACCTCCCTCACATTGACTTCTGCACAGAAATGCTCACCCACCTCGCCTTCATGGCCCCCTACCCTTCCCAGGGCCACCTAGGGTCTGGGAACTCCATCAGCTGCTTCTGCACCTTTGAAGTTCTCAGCTCACAGAGCCTCTGTCATCCCAACCTGAGGGTCGTGGTTGTGGATGTTCTTGGTTGGCAAGGAGAAGGAAGGGGTGTGTCAGTACTGGGACTTGAACTCAGGGCCTAGGTGCTGTCCCTCAGCTTTATTATGCAAGCCTGGCACTCTACCAGCAGAGCTGCAACTGCCCTTCACGCTTCATTGGAAATAAGAACCACATGACTTTTCCTGACTGGGCTGGCTTTTGAACCACGATCCTCAGATCTAAACCTCCTGAGACATTAGAACAACAGGCATGAGACAAAAACACCCAGCACAGAGATGGCTTTAGGCAAGGCAGAGAGCCGAAGCCACGGCTGTCCTTTCCCTCCTGTGCCCATGAGGGTGCTGTCTGTCCCGAGTCCCCCAGGAGCACCTGGCCCTGCCCAGGCCTTTGAAGTCGAGACAGGGATTGGAATCCAGAGGACAGAGGACTGGACACACAGAGTGTGCAGCTCACCCCCACACGCTCGCCCTGCCGCTTCCCACTCTGGGAGAAACTGGAGCAGCCCAGCAGCTCCTCCTCCGGGTCACAGTGAGCCTCAGCAGCGTGTGTCAGCCTGAAGTCCCAGGGTTCTGACCACACAGTCCTGCAGAACAGCTGCCCACCTGCAACAAGAACAGGATAAGGAGGCTCTTGGGAGACTCCAGAAAAAGCTTCAACCCGAGGTGAGGGAGAGAAACTAAGACACCACATGAAACTTTGAGGTAAAACTATAGAGTTACAACAATGCCGTGGAGCCTGGAGTCCTATCTGAGGAGGACAGTCCTTCTGTCAACCAGGTTGGGGACTGTCACCATCTCATGGGCCTCTCACACTCCAGGTTGGCCTCTGCCTACCCACCTGCCCTGCTCACCTGTTTCCTGGGTGCTTGGGGGCAGTGCAGCCACCAGGTTGGGGGTCTTGACTCGCTGTTCTACTGGGAACCAGGTGTCATCGATAGCATTGCTGATAGCGTAGTGGATCAGCCTCTGCCTCAGCTCAGCCACAGTGAGGTTTGGCTGGGCAGTGAGCATCAGGGCTGCAATGCCTGATGGGGAAGGGAGAGGTCAGACAAGGTGATGGGCTGGCCTCTGACCTAGCTGGGAACTCCTTTTAGGACACAAATGCACACACATGGACACATCATGTGCTCTTCCCAAAATGAAGCCACCTGCAATCGCTTGCTTAGTGAAAGCTTGTCCTATTACCTCCAGGCCTTGGTACTGGCCATTTTGTTCACCAGGTGTGCTCCTGTTTACCCTCCAAACCCCCGCGATGCAAAGTGCACCATCACCATCAGGTCTGCCCATTTGGTCCTCATGCGCAGAGCCTGGTATATGGAGGATCTGGCCAAAGGGGCCACTGGAATCCTGGTGGCCAAGACAGTGGCGTAGTGGCTCACCAGTCACATGCGCAGCCGCCTGCGCGGTCCCACTCTCTCTTACATAACAAATGGTACAGTCTTTGTTAGCACTGACAATGCTTTTCCCAGGAGCAAAGATGTCCACACAGGATCCATAGTTGGTCCCCAGAGGTCCCTGGGTGAAAGGCTGGTCCTGGGAATCGACAGCTCCAACAGTGATGACCTGGAATGTGGCAAAGAGTTGAGGAAGAGGCTTCATGGGCACATGGATCGACTCCTATACTACCTGTTTAAGCCCCATGCACATGTCCCCTTCTGAGAAAAATCTGGCTCATGAGCACAGCTGATACCCTGTCCTGTTCCGGGACTTCCACAGGATATAGAAAGTGCTCCCCATGCTTAATGTACATAATAGGGAGACAAATACTAAACATATAATGTTGTCATCAAGAAGGCAGAGTGTTGTGGGGCAACCCCTAATCAGCCAGGCTGGGTACAGGTGGTTTTAAGTTCAGCACCTCTGTAGCCCTGTTGGGCCAGTCTCAGGGGAAGAGGGAGAGTGAAGCAGCTTCCCCACATTTCAGGGCCCAGAAATCTGGGAAGTGGGACAGGTGTCCTCCTCCTGGTACTGCCAGACAAGCCCCACACAAGGCAAGGGCTCTGCAAATGTCAATCAGGAGGGGAGGCATGGCAGAGGTGGAGGATTCCATGTGGGGGGCGGGGTTAATGTAGGGATGTGGTTTAAAGGAAGGGCAGGAATAGCCCCAACCCTTGTCACACTGGGGGTGGAGGCTGGGCCTCTGACAACCTGCAAGGCAGGACATGAGCAGGAAGCCCTGCTGGCACCTACCTCAGGAGACGACGCTGGAGAGTAGGCACAGGCATTGCTCTGAAAGTTGCCCGCAGCGGCCACCAGCACTGCTCCAGCCCTTGCCAGGCGCTTGCAGGCATCGTTGATGCTCTGACTGTACCCACTCACCATTGGCAGCAGCACTACCATGCGCTTGGAGGGATTGGAGACCAGCTGTTTCCAAAGAAACTCCAAGCCTGACAGAACAAAGCCAAGATGACTGTCTGGAGGGGACACGCTTCCTTCCTCCAACCCCTTCCCTCCAAAACAGCAGTGATGCTCATTATTGACAACTCGATGATCCTGTGTTATGTGAAATGCATCTTAGTGTGTGTGTGTACACACACACACACACAGACAACACACACACATGACATGGTTAACATTTATATCCATTATTCTTTTTGTTTTAATGACTTCTGTTAAGGTAGTGAGCCTTGCTCACTGTGATGGCTCAATCAAAGGAAGCAGGAATTCTGCCTGCACACAACCTTCTGACTCAAGACTGCAGGCATTTCTGGGGCTGGGAAGGTGGCTCAGTGGTAGAGCGCTTGTCTTACATGCCTGAGGCCCTGGGTTTGATTTCTCAGCACCACATAAACAAAAAGAAATAAAAAAAGTTGGAAGTGGCACTGTGGCTCCAGTGGTAGAGCACTAGCCTTGAGCTGAAGAGCTGACAGACAGCACCCAGGCCCAGAGTTCAGGCCCCACAACTGGACCCAAAAAAAACCTACAGGCATTTCTAGCCTGCCTGGCCTGGCCTGCAGATTGGAGGCTCAACCACCAGATGGCAAGAGTCAGTCCTCAGATCTTGATCACACACACACACACACACACACACACACACGAACACACACACACATTTCCCATGTGTACACATGGGAGTCATTAATCACGACTGCAGCTGCAAACTGGCCAGTCCCCAGGACTTCCCCTGCTCGCCTCTCTAGGTGACTGGTTTACAAGATGCTCACAACAACCTGTCCGTACACTTTTCCAGGACACAGGTCTTGAGGTGGAAGCTTGGTGTTCTGAGAATGAAGGCAGACTTCACGATCACTCACCACACTCTAGGCCTGGCTCCAGTGTCTCTTAGAGCATCCCACCCACAGGAACCTGAGCCTGTCCTGGCTGCCTGCTGCCAGCTGTCAACCCCATTATAAAACAGGCACAGGTACTCTGGAGGTCTCCAGGGTTCCAAGGGCAGCTGGCTGCCATCCTAGGGAAATGGGGCTCCCTCACAACTATGATCTGCCTCTGGCCATCCAGCATGACCTGGAGTCCTGGGGTCTAAACCTGCCTAGGGCAGGCACCTGCAGCAAACAACCCTATATGCTTAGCTCCTGGCAACACACTAGTGTCCCTACACTGACCCCTCAACCACTCCTGGATCTGGGCCTCTGTGGCCAAGGGAGGAGTTGGAATCTTACTGCCACGTGCCTAGAGGACAGCCGCTGAGGAGGGAGGGGGATGGGGCATGGCAGTGGGGGTGACCAGTGCAGTCACAGCTGTAGTTATTAGACCGCTGCGGTGTGCAAAGCTCTGTGCTCAGTCACACCTCATTCCAGTCACTGTGCACAGAGGAACTGCTGATTGCGGTGGAGGTGACAGCTCCTCTGTGTGAGCCCTGCTCTGGCCAGGTGATGCCATGACTGAGACCCCAAAGAGGGCTGCTCTTCCCTGGGCCAGGCCCAGCATCAAAGCCTTCCCTCCACTCATCACCTTTGGGAATCAAAGGTCAAGGCCAAGGTCAATCAGCAGAGGCATGAGGCAGGCACAGGGGTCACTGTGATGAGCCAGGGTCTCTTGATCCCTGCCTGCAATGGAACACAAAGCTGGAGCCTCTGTGAATAAGATTTGGGGCAGTGTGTAAATCTGGACTCCATGCAGTTGAGCATCGACCAGGGACCTGGGCTCTTGGGGAAGGTCAGTCAGCCTCCACCCAGTATCTTCTCTGTGAGCCAGCTTCTTCTCTGTGAGCCTGGACAAGTCGCCCTCTCTAGCTGGCTCCACTAACTGTTAATGGATGTCACCTGCCAGCCCCAGGTGTGGCGTCCAGAGCCCTTGGTTCAGGCTTTGGCCACCGCAGCTCTGTGCAGAGCTCCCTCCTTGTTCCCTGTCCATGGCCACGACAGGCCTGGCTCTCAGCAGGACCTCTCAGACCCGGGCCCTACCTCTCCTCTCCATGCAGTGGATGAAGAAACGTGGTACAGTCTGGACAAGGGGTTGCCGGTTCCTCCACCAAGTCTGCTTAGCCAAGGTGACACATGGAGCCAAACTAAGAGAAATGAGCCCCACCATGATTGGAGGGGAAACTGGCTTTCTTTCTGTCTCCTGGGTCTGTGGAGATCTAAGCCCACATGACAAATGACACAGAATTCTGAAAGCACAGAGCACATGGAATGGAGAAGGAGCATGGAACAGGGGCTCACTTGGGCTGGGTCTCTGCTCCCTTGAGCCCAGCACTGGCAACTTTGAAGGTTCTGCTGCTCCACTACTGGTACTCTGTGGCAGAGGCTACCATGCCCTCTTGGGTCTGGAGACATTGATCCTCCCTGGCTGAAGCCCCTGCCCCCACGGCCAGATGGAAAGACAACAGAATGGGAGCTGCCACTCACCCATGACGATGCCGCTGACGGTGCCCATCCCTTGGCAGTTGAGCACACGCAGGCTGTGTATCTTGATGTCCTTGGCCACGCCAACAATCTGGCCGCTGACCAGAGCTGCCAGGTGGGTACCATGGCCTACACAATTGACCTCCTGCTCCACCAAAACAAAGACCAGATGAGAAAGCCATCTACCCCATGATTTCCCAACAGACCCCGGATGGACTGCAATGCCCACCCTCCCTGCCTACAGCTGAGGACTGGGGATGGACCGTGATGGCTGGGGAGGGTGGCCATGATGCTCCAGGTCTGGTGGTCCTCATCTTCCTCTGGGATAGGCTGGGGAAGAATGGCTCACCTGTGTCCTGGGCGCACTGGTGCTCTGCCACTCCTCCTCAGGCACTCTCTCAAAGTTAGAGATGTTGATCCTGCCCTTAATTTCCAGGTGATTAGGCTGGATGCTAGTGCCCAAGAGATACACCTCCACGGGGTTGTCCCTCTCTTCCCACAGTGACAGTTGTGCGAGATGAGGAAAAAGAGAACCGGAAGGATGATGTCATGGGTGGTCATGTGTATCAATGATGGCATGCTCTGCTTACCAATTATGCACACTGTTTCAAGGACTGTACATGAACTTAATCTTCGAAAAGTCCTCCCACTACCTCCTATTGGGAATATTTTACTGACCAGGCCAGTGAGACAAGAGATGTACAAGCCATTATATTGGAAACGAACTTTACAACTTTGATGGGATGGGGAGGATTGGGTGGGGGATGGGACAGGGGAAGTATGGGAAGGCATGGGAAGGGGAAACAAAGGAGGAGGCTATAATGCTTGATAAGAAATGTACTCATTATCTTGCCCATGTAATTGTAACCCCTCTGTACAGTATTTTCACAATAAAAAAAGAGATAGGAAACTGTCCAAAACCATGTAGGTGGCCAATTCGAGAGAATCAGGAAACTCCCCAATAGCATGCTGCCTGGGTCTTGTTATCAACTCAAATGGCCCAGCTCCACCTTGAGCTCTGTCATTGGCTGGGAGCAGCCAGGAGGCAGGGCCTCAGGGACCTGCTCTTACTACTGGTTCTCTTGAGGCAGGATTACAGCAGCACAAGCTCTATGGTTGTCCTGCTGACCAACTCGAACTACAGTTCGTGAAACCAGAAATTCAAGATAAAATGATCAGCCATGCCACTCTCCCTCTGAAGCTTCTGAATAACAAGCCTCCATGACCTTGTCCTCTTTTTTCTGCTGGTTGCTGGCTTTCCATGATTTAGAGCCACCTCACTCCAAGTTCTACACATCTCCACAGAACCTCCTCCTCTAATCTCCATTCTCTTACAAGGTTTAGGTTTGAGAATAACAAACAGGCTGGTCACCTGTGCTCTTGGTCTCTCTATTAATGAAGGACAGCACTGATACTCCCAGCCTACATTATAGCTGACCATATGGTACTTCCCCTATCCTGTCCCAGCCCAACAGCTTCTAAATGGCCTCTTCTAGCCAAGTCCTTGAGAAGACTCTAGAAGACTCTAGCCCTGTGCCCCACTCCTCCAGGGAGGGACAAGGTCATCATGGGCATCCCTAGGGGACAGGAAACAGACTGTCTACTCCAAACCTGCAGGAGCGGTGGTCACTAGTGGCCCCAGAACAGATCATTTTAGACCTATCTGGAGGCTCGAGGTGTAGCTCAGTGGTAACCTCATAAATGCGAGGCCCTGGATTCTAATTCCAGTACCACCACCAGACCTTTTCTGGATAAGAGATCTTTCCAGTAAAAGATCATCCAGGATGAAACAGTGGCCCTACATTCAATTCAAAGTGGACTCACACAAGAAGGAAGGGAAGGCTCAGCATAGTGGCTCACATCAATAATACCTGCTTTCTGTGAGTCAGAGACCAGTGCATCAAGGTACAAGGCCACCCCAGGCAAACAGTTCCCAAGACCTCATCTCAACCGATAGCTAGCAGTTACTCAGCAACCAAACCAAGGAGGATTGTGGCATAGGTCTCATATTTCTCGCCTAAATATGAGAACTTATCTGAAAATAACTACTATGTGAATGGCTCAACTGGTAAAGGACCTGCCTCCCCAGCAGGAGGCCCTGAGTGTAAACTCCAAGACTGTAAAGGAGGAAATAAATTAATAAAGTTGGGCAGCAGTGTCTCAAGCCTCTTATGTACTTGGGAAGGTGAGATCTAGGACATTAAAGGTCAGCCTGGGCAGCCACGTCCTCTAGACTCCATCTCCAATTATCTAGCAAAGTCGTTTCCAAGCATCTGTGTCAGGCTTGTCTAACACTGAAGAGTCCAGTCAGAACCTCTGATCCTCTCCCAAGCAGGTGCCCTTACTGCCTTCCCCAGCTCAGTGTCACTGGGACGCCACACCCACCCCCCATACAGTTATTTTCCTGGTCTCCTCCTCTGCCTCTCTCTGCACAGGCAGAAGGAAATGTGGGCAGAGAGGCCTGGAGGCCGGGGGAGACCAGAGACCTACATGGGGGAAGCTCTGGAGATCTGGTCTTATTTTGAGGACTGAAAGCTATAGAGATTAGAGACTGCAAGTCACAGTCAAGTCCAGCCTCCTCCTCTGGCAAGAGTGGCCTGCAGGAGAGAAGATGAGAGAAGGAATTATGAAGGTGGTTATTCAGGCACCAGTGGCTCAGGCCTGTAATCCTAGCTACTCAGGAAGCTGAGATCTGAGGGTGGCAGTGCAAAACCTACCCTACAGAAAAGTCTGTGAGGTTGTTATCTCTAATTAACCAGCAAAAAGTTGGAAGTAGAGGTGTGACTCACGTGGTAGAGCACTACCTTTGAGCTGAAAAAAAAATGAAGGAACATCACCCCGGCCCTGAGTTCAAGGCCCCAAATTTTACAAAATTCAGGTACAATAAGAATCTTGTGCACTGAGTACCAGCAGGGGGCGCAGTCCCAAGTGGGGTTTGGAGAGGACAGAGAGAAAACAGGCAGGGGGCCAGGTGCCAGGACAGGGAGGAGATGTGGGCCATGGCAGCTGTGGTCTTACTGCTGTGGTTGAAGCTATGAGACTGGTTCCACTCAGGAGAAATCCGCCGCAGGTTACACAGGATGCTCCGAATGTGGTTCCGGTGACGGAAAATCAGATGCGGGGTCCACAGGAGGCTCTGTGCAAAGGCAAAGGAATCCTCCTCGATGAACTTGACCCGCCTCAGACTCAGGACCTGCGGATGCCAAGGACACAGGATCTCAATTTCATGAGTCACTTAGCCAGCAGCACCCAGCACTTGCCGCACCTGATCCCACCAGTGACCCCAGCATGGCCACCCACAGTCCCCCTCCCACTGACCTGAAGACAAACCAGGGTCCTCACTGCTCTCCTAAGCTTGGGAGTGGAGGAAGCTGGGACCAGTGCCCCCACAACTGGTAGCTGAGCCCACATGAGTGGCAGGAGGGTTTCAGCTTCCACATCTCATCCGGGAGCCAGCCAGTGCCAGTTTTAGGCAGGCTGGACAGTGCGGGAAGTCCCTTGGGCCAGGACTCCATGTGCACATCAGGATGTCAGCACTGGCCATCCTGGGTATTCACTCCCTTCCCTGTTAGACCACAGTGTTATGAACCCTAATGGTGGCAACTAGGTGCTAAGCCAATGCAGAAGTTCGAGGATATGGGAGAGGGTAGACACACCAGCAGGAATTGAGGGCATAGTGTGAGTGTGTGTGTGTTTGTGTGTGTGTGTGTGTGTTCATCCCTCTCCCTGCTCTGGAGCATACCCCACTTGCACACCCTCCTGGGCTCTCCCTGACCTTTCTCTCACCTTAGCTGCGGGCACAGGCTGCAATGCACCAACACAAAGACAATGGCCAGGTGAGCCAGAAGCTGGGGGTCCAGCTCTACCCTCTGAGGCCATATGGTCCCTCTGCACTGAGATCCCTCCTGCTTTGATGAGGGTAAATGGACAAAGTACTATTAGGGTAATTGGCCAGGTTAACAAAGAAGCTGCCTGAGGAGGCTGGCATCACCTGCATCACTGAACTAGAGATGCACCAGTACTCAATAAGTGTCTGCAGTCTCCTGAGTGTCCACCAGAGGGTGAGGGCAGGCCTTTCCCCAGCAGAGGGAAGTGCATGCCTGAGCAGGGACTCACCAGATCCAGTGTGCTCACTTTGTCAGATTTCATCAGGATGCCAGGAAAGAGGTCTTTGAAGACGTGTAGCACTTCGAACTTGAAGCTCCGCCTGGCAGCCTTGCTCTGAAGGTGGTGGACAATACTCTCCATCTGCTGTCTCTCGGATTCCGTGAACATCACCAGGTAGGTGTTGGGCACCTTCCAGGCACTCTGGCCCCAAGGGAGGAAAAGGAGCATGAGGATATCAAAAGAAATACCCTGTTCCTTTCTACAGATTAACTTAGAGCCCAAAAGACCAGCGACATAGAGAGACTATAGATACCAGCTGACTCGGTGAGGCTTAAACCTCTCCACAACACACACAGTGACATCACCCACAAACAGATCCACACACTTCTAAACAAGGCATCCATTTCCTAGGGAAACTGGAGGCCACCCGTCAGCCCAGTGTCCCAACCTCCTTCCCAGTCTAACACATCTCCATTTTTCCCCACCAGAAGCAGCCCAGGATGCCTCACACACTTCAGAGCCAGGAAAATATGAATCTGAGCCCCTACCACGCCCAACATTTATTGGCCAGGTGCAAGCCACTTAACCATCCTGTGCCTCAGAGTCTCTGTATTCCAGAGACTGCACTACCCACATCACACCAAGTCCAGGGAATCAGAGCAAGGCCGTTTCCACAGGGAGAGAAGAGGCTCTGTGGGCCTTGGTTTCTCATTACTGTAATGGAAGGATAGGTTGAAAATGATTTTCCACTTGTAAAACACAAAGAAGTCTTCATTCTGGGCCAGTGTGGCCTCTCTATGGGTGAAGGGACTGCTGTGTACCGTCCATATGGTACCTGCTCTACCCTGTCCCAGTACAACAGCTCCTAATGGGCCCCATCTCAGCCAATACGTAGACATGTAGTGGGCACCTACCATCCCAGCTCCATTGACCTTAAAGGAAAAATAGCCAGAACAAGATAGAGGCAGTAGATTGGATCCAAGCACATCGTATGCATGTATGTAAATACCACAATGAAACCCCTTTAGACAACCCATGTATGCTAATAAGACATTGAGAGCACCAAGGGGCTGGGGGGTTCTCAAGTGGTGGATGACTGCGTAGCAAGGGCGATGCCCTCAGTTCCAATCCCAACACACTTCACACATGCATTCTAAATCTGACTCCACAAAAGTGCTCATGGGATGAACATGTGGACCTGAGGACCTTCCTGGAACAAACTCCCACCAGGGATGAACACCCTCTGCTACCTGGTCCCGGTGGCTGTCCAGCCTCTGCTCCTGCACCTCTTAGGATAGGACACTCAGCCTTGTACAATAGATATGGGGGGGCAACAGAAGATGCGTAGTGATGACTGGAAATGCCCTCTTTATGATCTATCTACTTATTTTAATTAATTTTAGGAGACACAATCTCGCTTTGAAGCCAGGCTGGCCTCAAACTCACAGTTGTCCTGCCTCAGCCTTCCTAACACTGGGATGACTGGAGTGCACCATGCTGAGCTCACGGCTTATTATCCGCACCACAGCCCCACAAGATCCCTGGAAAGGTGGAAAAAGACCCAGGGATTAAGGCAAAAAGTGCTCTGAAGCAGATCAAGGGCCTGGCAGCCTGTGGCCCAGCACAGGCCCCTTGGGTCTCTCCACTCCATCCCAGAGGCCGAGCAAGTCAGGTGTGGTAGGAAGAGACAGCAGCTGCCTGACTGTGACAACCCATCTCTCTGGGGCCTTGCAAGCTGTGATCAACCAGTCTCCTTCCCCCCTTCATCCCCTCTGAGCAGCCAGACACATCACCAGTACCTGCTTACACCATGCCTGCTGCTGGCGCCCACCCAGGCCACCATGGGACCACAGCCAGACCTCAGGCAGGCGGTCTGAGTGCACTACAAGCCCTAGCCCCACCCCACCGCTCCCCGACCCTCTGCCTCCAGGCCCAGCCATGCACTGCTGCCAGTTCTGGCAGATTCTGCTAACCTATCTCCCCATCTGGTGCCTACGGTTCCCGCACCGCACTAAGCAAGTGGCCAAATGAGCAAAAGGCTCTCTGCGATCTTTGCTTTAGATTTTCCCTTATACTGGGGAAACTGAGTACAGAAAAGTAATGACATCCATGCGGCTCCTCACTACCCCCCCTTCTCCCCACCTCAGAGCTCCGGTATATGATGGTTGTGGGCTCATGCTGGTTCTCCAATGGTGGGGTGAGCCCCAAGCTCTCCCTGTCTCTGTCCAGCTGCTCATGGGCTCTGGACCTCGCAGGGCTCAGCAGCAGCAGCAGGACCAGCGGCAGGGCCCGCAGCAGCCACCGCACCCTCCCGGAGCCGTCGGTGCCCATGGGGCAAGAGGAGAGATGTGCACCTGGCACTGAGGTCCAGATCCAGGACCCGAGAAGGGACAAGCACAGGGCCACGCAGGGCAGCCGGGCTGTCAGGCTCACGGTGTGGGGCCCACCTGCAGCCCAGTGTCTCCAAATCGGGGGAAAGAGACCTAGGTGCCCAGGGCTGTACACCTGGAACCCAGGACAGTCCCATCTGATTAAATACTAGTGAAGCCCACCCCCTTCCACACACACCCGCAGGCCTGGAGCATCCGGTTTCAGTCTCATCCTGCCCTCCACACTCTGTCAGATGGCCCTTGCCCAAGGAGCCAGTGGGCGGGTGTCAAAAAAAGTCCCAAATCCTAATGGAACTGGACACGAGTCCTGCCCTCAGGTCTCTGTCTCTCACCTTGAGTTGTCACCGTCCCCTCAGGGTTCCCCTCGACTGTGACTGTGAGTGACTCCACTCAGTTTCATGGAGGAGTCCTCACTTCCCACCCATCTCCTCCCAGCACTCTAAACTTAGCCTGGATCCCTCTCTGGTCTCCCCCTCATCCTTCTGTGCCCTGCATCCCAACCTACCTAGACCTCCACACAGAGAGATAGCCTGGATTCTCAGTTCCAGTCTACAGAAGCTAGATCTTAGAATCTGGGAAGATGACGCAGAGATGCAGTCACATCTCAGTGTTGCAAGCAACTGAGTTTGTAAAGATTTCTTAGCACATGGCTAAGAACCCAACGGGACAAGCATCCAGAAAGCACCAGGCAGAAGGGTGAAAGGGGGGACCGGCAGCCCAGCCCATGGGGGCTCTCCCCAGAGGCTTGAGCATGTTTGGCAGGTAGCAGAAGATTCTCAGTGCTGAGCTGGGCCCCTGGGGGTTCACAGCTGCTGCCCTTCCCACCTGTTTGCAGAGCCTCTGAAGAACCACAGGACCAGCACTGGACCAGCCATGGACCAGCAGGGTCCTCAGTGACATGGAGAGGAGGGAGGTGCGCTCCTTCGCTCCTTTCCATGAAGCACCACTTTTTTGTCACAAAAAGAGCAGCTGTGTTCAATTGTTGGCTAAGAGCGTCAGGTAGAAGTTCTCTTTCCTGTGGCCTGTTGGCAACTCAAGTGTGTCTGCAACTCCCCTTTGGGCAGCTTCCTCCACAAAGCTCCCTCCGCTAGCAAGAATGTCTGTGAGTGCCTGGGCAAAAGTGATCAAGACCGCATCTCAACCAGCAAGCTGGGTTTGGTGGTTCACAGCTGTAATCCCAAATACATGGGAGCAATCATGTGAAGGCTCAGTGGAAATATAACTAAAGCAAAAAGGGCTGAGGTGGTGGTTCAAGGGGTCAAGCACCAGCCAAGCTTAAACCCTGAGCTTTACACCAAGTATAGGAGGAGGAGGACGAGGAGGAGGAGGAGGAGGACCAGGATGAGGCCAAGGAGGGAGAGAGCTGAGAAAAAAGGAAAGAAGGATTCTCTCTCCCTGGGAGGTTTGGCAAGGTGGGCCTGTCAGTCCTCATTGACTTGAACACAGGACTTTGAACTTGAACTTTTAGTGTTTTTTGCGCAGGTTTTCTGCCACTTGGGCTACCACATCCAGGCAGATGTCTTTGCTGGTTATTTTGGAAATAGAGCCTGCTGCTCAGGCTGGCTTCAAGCCATGATCCTCAGATCCCAGCCTCCTCAGTAGATAGGGTTACAGGAGCAAGGTACTCACTAAGTTGTCTAACTACAATAACATTTTAAATGGAACTTTTCTTTAACATTTCTTTTGCCCACAAGTAGAGCTTCAAGTGTCCTGACCTGAAACACCCTGAATGCTTTGTCGCCTGCAGCAGGCAGGTTTTCCCCACAATGGCCGCCCACTGCTCCAATCCATTCATTCAGCTGCCCATCTTTACTCTTCTTAGTAGAACTGGTATTTCATTAATAAATCCTCCTTGACTTTGTGTGTATATGTGTGCACGCATGCATGTGCACCAGTACTGAGACTTGAACACAGGAACTGGGCGTTGGCCCTCAGTTCAAAGATAGCTTTACCACTTGAGTCACAACTTCACTTCCTAGTACTTACTGATTAACTGGAGAAAAGAGTGTTATGGACTTTCCTGCCCAGACTGGTTTTGAACGGGGATCCCTAGATCTCAGCCTCCTGAGAAGCTGGGATTACAGGGGTGAGCCACAAGGGCCTGGCTTCTCCATGACTTGGTATCCATTTAGAGCTCTTCATTGGGCCCTGTTAGTAGCTCTGTCAGTAACAAACTAAACATGTGTCTGCATTCACACTTAGCCATTTCATTCCCTAGGAAGTGATCCCAAAGAAATAAGCAGTCAAGGGTACAAAGCAACCATTGTGATAATGCAGTGTAGAAAGTGGAGTGTCCTAGCACAATCCAGGAAGGACCCCAAACATATCTCCCAGGTCATCCATGGCCAAGATGCAGGAGGGGACAAGAACCAATGCACTAATGCATAAGAAATCCTGCTAGCTAACTAGCTCAGCTCATACATAAAGGCCTCATTAAGGCCTGCCAGGGTGTCAGAGGCCCTGGCCTGGCCTGGCTGGGTAGGAAGCAGCACTGGTCCTGCTGCTGGGAGCTTCCATGTCTCTGGCAGAGCTGTTCAGGACTCAGTTCACTGCACCTGCTGCTCTTAGGGAGGTGTGATTCTGGACTCTGAGTGCAATGAGCTCCCCTCCCCTCCAGTATCTCTGTCTGATTTAATGAAGCTTTCCTCCAGTCTCCCCAAGTGTCTTATACTTTTGTTTGCCTTCCCTGCAGCCTTCAGTAGCCTGCACATCCATCAGCAAGGGACAGATTTCGATCTGGTTATGGGGTGGAATAGTTAGCAGCTGTTGCAAAGAATGAAATAGCTGTTTATCTATTGGTATGAAATACATTTGATACCAATAGCTTTTGAACAGCATGTTTTGAGCTGAGCACTGGTGGTGCTAAATAAACATGTTTAGTGCTAGTTCCTCATGAGACTGAGATGTGAGGTTCAATGTCAGCACAGGAAGACAAATCATAGAACTTTGAGAGATGCTCAGACAATTCAAGATACTCACATGCTAGCACATGGGTATAGACAGTGTTCTCCTGTGCAGACAGATGAGGCAGAATGGGAGGCAGTCTCCTTGTCTGCGTTATACAGTTCTGACATGGGATGAACTGGGGTCAGGCAGCCGCTCCCCTCTCCATGTTCATTGGCACCTTTGTCAGAACGTGTCTGCTCTTCTGAACCATTTAGTCCAAATGGAGGGGCACATTGAACAGATGAAGAAATTTAGGGCCAGAACGGGAAATACCTTATCAGCATCACAAGGCTAGAGGCAAAGCAGATCTGATTTTTCCAGCTGTTTCTTGGGAGCTCCATGGGGCAGGGGTTAAATGTTGTATTTTGTCCCCAGAATCCCGAGGCTCCTCCTTGGGCTAATGGAGCTAGAAGAGGATAGATAGAGGAGTTGTGGCTCAGTGCCCAGGTTGAAAAGGGCAGGCAAATAGGAAAAACTGCCTGCACATCTGTCAGAGAACTGTCTCCCTCATGACGCTATGGACTTGACAGAAGAGGAACCCTGACTGGGTCACCTTGGTGTGCCCAGCACCTAGCCAGAGCTTGATAGGTACCTGAATAACTGATTAGGTTAGTGCCCAGCACTGTTCTGCATGCTGGGTTACAGCAGTGAAGGTGATGGGCAGACACAGAGTGTGGAGATGGTGTCACTGGACACCAGTGCCGAGGATAGGGTACGCACATTGTGGGAAGGGAAGGAAGAGCTGGGCTTGGACGCAGGGCAGTGTGAAAAGCTCCTTTGAGAGAGGGAGCTGAGGAAATGGGCTGTGAGGATAATGTAGTGTGGCTCCCAGGGGCAGGGCTGCCCAGCAGGAAGGCAGTAGGATGGCCAATGTGGGATACAGATCTAGAGAGGTTTGAGTCCCCTCTGGGAACAGGGTGTGTGACATCAAGTCTGCAGAGTGGACACAGATTCCAGAGGGACAAGGGCAGATGGGAGGAGAGTGAATCTGAGCAAGGCCTCCTAGGTGCAAGGACTGAGTCCCCAGGGCCTGTGGTGAGGACCCTCCCAGGCTTGCTGGACTCCCCAAGGGAGACAGTGTTCACAGACAGGGTTAGGGTAGCCCAGGGATAATGTGAGGTGTGTCAAGGACTTTGGAGGACACTGAGCTGGGAGAGGCAGCCCTCAGCATCAGGAGGAATGCCTCATGGCCTCTGGTGCTAGAGACAGGCAGATGTGGGGAAAGCAGATGCTCAGGACAGGGAGCTATAGAGCCATAGAGAAGGGTGTGTGGAGAGGTTGCTGAGGATGGGGGCTGCTAGGATAGGACCAGGAGGGCTAAAGCACAGAGGAGCTATGAGGAAGGGAGGAGGGACAGAGGGACAGGCTAAGAGCTTCTTTCTCCCCAGGAAGTTCTGGAGACTCTCTGGGAGCAGTGGCAGTGCCCAGCTGAACCAGCAGAGGACACCCAGTGGCCAGAGTGAGGCCCTGCAGCCTGCAGCCTGACAGGCAGGCAGGGCAGGGCCACCTCAGCCTGGGCAGCACCTGCTCCAGCCTTCCCACCAAAGCCCACAGGGAGGTGGTAAGAGCATGGTGGTAAGAGAGGCAAAGCACACAGGAAAGGCAGGTTAGGTGTGGGGGGAGCCCAGTCAGAGGGCAGTGTGTCCCAGCAGCCTTCCTGGAGGAGGCAGCTCAACATTGTGGTCCAGCTGTAACAGGCAGCACATCCACAGAGCACAGCTGGGTCCACTTGGAGATGCTGGGATTGGGGGTGCAGGGTCGATTTTAATGTTAATATTTCAGACCAAGACAAGACAGGGCACTTCCCGAGGGTAGGGGGATTCTGGAAGCTTCTAATCAGAAGAGAGGCTTAACTAGCTTTCTGCTATACATACTCATTCACACTCATGCATGAACTTCTCTAAGCTCAACACAGTTTGGGGGCCTCTCCCTGTTCCTGTCCTCCTGTTCTTGTCCCAGAAGCTCCTTGCAGACACCTGTGAGGAGAAGATGGAGCCAGGGTCTTCACTCCCCATTTCCTGCTCACCTCTGAGCCTGTCCAAAAGTAAAGTGACCACAACAACCACTGCACGAGTCACAGACACTAGGTTGCATCAGCGAGCAAGGTAGATAGGGTCTCCTCTCCAGGTAGCCCCTACTTTGAGGAGAGAACTGGTTTATAAACCAATGCAGCAATGGTGCTCACTAGATACTATGTTGAAATGAACTATGCACTTTGTGAGTGGGATGGGAGGGAAAAGTGAGAGAGGAGGGAAGGGTGACAATGTACAAACGAAATTTAGTTTCAGACAGCAAGGTCACTTCCTCCAGGCAGGCCTCTCCGGACACTTCCTCAAGACATAGACATGGTTGTGTTCCCCTCCCGCCATCTTCACTCCCTTCCATGCGGCTGTGGACAGGGTGGTTTCAGATCCCTAAAGAGGCTTCTGTGCTAAGGAAAAGTGACAGCTAGATGATGAGGGACATTTGTAGAGGGCTGCGGAGTCAGCAGACAGGCCTTGGAACCTGTGTGTGTGTGTCTGTGTCTGTATCTATGTGTGTGTGTGGGTGTGGGTGTGTCTTTGTGTGTGTGTGCCTATGTGTGTGTGTGTGTCTATGTGTGTGTGTGCATGTGTGTGTGTGCATGCGCGTGTGTGTGTCTATGTGTGTGTCTATGTGTGTGTGCGTGTGTGTGCATGCGTGTGTGTACATGTGTGTGCATGTGTGTCTATGTCTGTGTGTGTGCCTATGTGTGTGTGTCTATGTGTGTGTGCATGCATGTGTGTGCATGCGTGTGTGTGTGTCTATGTCTGTGTGTGTCTCTGTGTGTGCATGTGTGCATGCGTGTGTGTGTGCATGCGTGCATGCGTGTGTCTATGTCTGTGTGTGTGTCTCTGTGTGTGCATGTGTGCATGCGTGCATGCATGTGTGTGTGTGTCTGTCTGTCTGTCTGTGTGTCTGTTTGTCTGTGTATCTGTATCTATGTGTGTGTGTGTGTGTGTGTGTGTGCTGTGGCATGGCTTTTCACTTAAGCCTGTGCTCTACCTCATGAGCTACATGTCTACTTCCTACAACAGTGGAAGGAACAGACATTGGATGAAATCTGCCTCTTCCCAGCCCTGCTGGCTGGGGTGATCCTTGCTGCCCATTTGCCCTCCATCCCAGGCTGCCCTTCCCTGGGTGACAGGGAAGATGCTCAGGTAGCTTATAACTAGGAACACTTTCAGCTGTGGGGCCTGTTACCTACCCCAGGGCTTCCCATTTCCAGGCCATTTGTCCCTCACTTGCTGTCATCCTAGATTGGAACTGAACTGGGCATATTCAGGCTACCTGGCAGAGTCTCATGACAGCTGCTCAGCAGGATCCACCAAACCACATTTGGCAACTTCATGCGTGGATGCTGACCTGAGGCCAAGCTAGCTTGTCAACTCTGGGTTTGATCCACACAGCTTCAGCTCAGCAATGATGAGGATAATGGTGACCACGGGTCATTAGGGCTGGCTGGGCACTGTCTTCAGGCTGCACACCCAACACATATATCCAGTCTGATCTTCAGAGCATAGACACCTTATACGAATCCATCTTCCTTCCTTCCTTCCTTCCTTTCTTCCTTCCTTCCTTCCTTCCTTCCTTTCTTCCTTTCTTTCTTTCTTTCTTTCTTTCTTTCTTTCTTTCTTTCTTTCTTTCTTTCTTTCTTTCTTTCTTTCTTCCTTCTTCCTTCTTTCCTTCCTTCCTTCCTTCCTTTCTTTCTTCTTTCCTTTCTTTCTTTCTTTCTTTCTTTCTTTCTTTCTTTCTTCTTTCTTTCTTTCTTTCTTTCTTTCTTTCCTTCCTTCCTTCCTTCCTTCCTTCCTTCCTTCCTTCCATCCTTCCTTCCTTCCTTCCTTTCTTTCCTTCCTTCCTTCTATCTTTTTTTTGCTGGATCTGGGGCTTGAACTCTGGTCCTGGGCATTGTCCCTGAGTTTTATTTTTATTCAAGGCTAGCATTCTACCACTTGAGCCACAACTCCACTTCTGTTTTTTTCCCCAAATAGTTTATTGGAGATAAGAGTCCCATGGACTTTCTTGCGCAGGCTGGCTTTGAAACATGATCTCAGGTCTCAGCCTCCTGAGTTGCTACTAGTACCACTAGTGCCCGGGTCACATTTTCTTCCTTCCTTTCTTCCTTCCTTCCTTCCTTCCTTCCTTCCTTCCTTCCTTCCTTCCTTCCTTCCTTCCTTCCTTCCTTCCTTCCTTTGTTTATTCATGCCATCATACCATCACCCTCTCTCAGGCCACACACTGTCATACTATCTTACTATCATACTGTCACACTACACACTGTCATACTATATGACATCACAGTGTATAGCAGCACACCACTGTACCATCACACCATACAATGTCACACTGCATACTCTAACATCACACACCATCACACCATAAACCTTTATAATATCACACCATTATACTGTCACACTGTACACATAACCATGAAACCATGACACCACCACACCATCACACTAACACACTGTTACTCCACCACACCATCACACCATCATAACACCACACCATCACACCATCACACCATCACACCAGCACACCATCACACCACCACACCACCACACAACCACACCATTACATCATCACACGACCAAACCATCACACGGCCATACCATCACACCACCACACCATTACACCATCACACCACCACACCATCACACCATCACACCACCACACCATCACACCATCACACCACCACACCATCACACCATCACACCACCACACCATTACACCACCACACCATCACATCATCACACGACCATACCACCACACTACCATACAGTCAATCACACCACCACAGAATCACATCGTAACACCATATCATCTCACCACCACAGCCACACCATCACACATCACACCTTACACCATCCCATTGCATATTGTCATCATATCACATACCTTTATACATCACACCTTCACAGCACATAGCATCACGCTATACACTGTCAAACCACACTCCTACGCCACTACATTGTCATATCATACCATACACTGTCATAGTACATACCATAACACTGTCACAAAGTACCCTGTCACACTGAAGATGTTACATCACACAGTTATACCATTGTTCTCACACCATCGCAGGTCACACCATACACTGTCATCCTACACACTATCCCACCATCACACCACACAGTCACATCATAAAGCCATCACACCACACTCCATCACACCACACACTGTCACACATGACACCATCACAATACACACAGTCGTACCATCACACTTCACACCATACACTTCACACCATCACCACCCATACACCATCAGAGGACATACCATACACTGTCACACCACACACCATCACACTGTCATACCACTGTGGCTGTGGCTGCTGCCTTACAGGCATGCTGCCCTGAGAGCATGGGTGTTTCACAGAAAATAACTTGCAGGTAAATAAAGGCGACTCTTTCCCTGTTGGCAAGGATTTCATTTCAGGCCTTGGAGCGGGCCTTCTCTGATGGGGTCACAGGTGCCCCACCTTGGCCAGCAGAGCACAGGAACAGGCTGCACCTCCCCTCACCATGACCTGGACGTGAGCAGGAACGTCCACCCTGGGTCTCATTAGTACAGAGGAGGCACTGACCACAGCCACTGCAGAGGTAGAAATGTCCCGGGGAGGGGAGGGTGTGATCTAGGGGTCACAGGTCCTTTTGGACATATTACAGGGCATCTCCCTCCCTTGGTGGGGCCCTACCCTCCATGCAGAGGCCCAGCCCAGGTAAAGGGCTCCACTCTGAGGCAGCCAGGACAGAATGCTGAGTGTGCAGACCTGCTATGGGTCAGCAGCACCAGGCCCAGCTCAGGGCTGGCTGCCCAGGGCTTTGCCCAGTCCACAGGAAGCAGGGGGACTGGAAGGCCATGGACAGTGACAGCAAGACCTGCACCAGCTGCTCAGGCTCTTTGACCCCTCAATGACCCCAAGCATACGTGGTCTCAGGGAAGCTGTGATGTTGTCCTGAAGCCTTCTTGCCTGGCTTTGGGATGTCTGCAGGCCATTGAGTAATGTTAACATTCAGTCAGGTTCTGATGGCTCATAAATGTGATCCTAACTACTCAGAAGGCTGAGATCTGAGGGCCAAGGTTCAAAGCCAGCCTGAAAAGACATTTCTATGTGACACTTATCTCCAATTAACCAGAAAACTATTGATGTGGAGATGTGGCTCAAGTAGAAGCTATGAATGAAAAAGCCAAGTGAGGGCTGGGAAGGTGGCTCAGTGGTAGAGCGCTTGCCTTGCATGCATGAGGCCCTGGGTTCGATTCCTCAGCACCACATAAGCAAAAAGAAAGAAAAAAGCCGGAAGTGGCACTGTGGCTCAAGTGGTAGAGCACTAGCCTTGAGCTGAAGAGCTGAGGGACAGCGCCCAGGCCCAGAGTTCAGGCCCTACGACTGGACCTCCCCCCCACCCCAAAAAAAAAAGCCAAGTGAGAGCACAAGGTTCTGAGTTCAATCTTGTTACCAGCAAAAAAATAAAAAGGAAGGAAGAAAGGAAGGAAAGAAGGAAGTAAGGAGAAAGCAAAAAGAAAGAAAGAAGAAAACAAAGGAAGGAACAAAAGAAAGAAAGAAAGAGAGAGAAAGTAAGAAAGAGAGAACGAAATAGAGAGATGAGAGAAGGAAGGAGGGAGGAAAGGAAGGAAGGAAATAAAAGGAAAAAAGGAGGAAGGAGGGAGGGAGGAAAGGAGAGAGGGAGGAAAAAAGACAGGAAGGAAGGAAGGAGGGAAAGGAAGAAAGAAAGAAGAAAATATGAGACAAGACCTGTGTCTATAATCCTAGCAACTCAGGAGGCTGAGGTATGAGGATCATGGTTCAAAGCCAGCCCGTGCAGGAAAGTCTGTGAGACTTTTATCTCTAATTAACCACCAGAAAACTGCAAGTGGAGCTGTGGTTCAAAGTGGTAGAACTCTACATTGAGCAGAAAATTCAGGCAAAGGGCCCAGGCCCTGAATTCAAGCACTGCAAAAGACCAAAGAAAAATGAAAGGTGAATGCGGAGAGTCAAGGGGCTGTGAGTATAAAATTTGGGAGCTCAAGGGGGTGGCATTGTCTGAGGGGTCTGGTGTGTTCTACACATGCTCAGGGGCCACCTACTCTAGGACTCTGGAACTCTGGAGACTGAGGTAAGTAAGGTTAAGGTGGCACCCTAGAGCAAGAGGCAGGAGGCAAGCCACAGTGAGAAATGGGCCTGTCCCCAGGGGAACTCAAGAAGTGAAGACTCCCTTATTCGAGGAAGCTGGGATACCAGAAATGCCTGGAGAGTGATCTCTGCAACTACTGGAAAAATGACATCTTGATAGAGAAGGGCAGCTAGGCCAGGGCATGGGCAGCAGAATAAGGATAGAATGTTGTAGAATGAGTGTGTGTGTGTGGATTGGGGAGCGGGTTGTCCAAGAATGAAGTCGAGAATCTGCAGAGGTCAGTCATGCATCCCAGTAGAGGATCATGGGAGCCCCAGAAGGGACAGGACCAGGAGGAAATGCAGTCAGCTCTGAGTGGGATGGATCACACCACCCACCACAGGATTGAAACGGATTAAAAAGGACCCTGTGAGGCCTTCATGAGGGACCAGGCCCTGATAGCACCACAGAGGGGACCCATCACAGGCCATCTTCAAGGAGACTA
This sequence comes from Dipodomys spectabilis, assembly GCF_019054845.1. NCBI lineage: Eukaryota > Metazoa > Chordata > Mammalia > Rodentia > Heteromyidae > Dipodomys > Dipodomys spectabilis. Next base: position 2,823,972 of record NW_024870684.1, read on the forward strand.
GAAAGGGTTTCTGAGAATTCAGCTGCTGAAAAATCTCAGAAAATCTCATTGGACCTTCAAGAGTGTGGAGGAAGAAGCTAACAACTGGAAGAGCAATGGTCCCCGAAGAGTCGACGTCCCCCCCAGCCCCGCCCCATGGAATCCTTTACAGTTCACAGAATTCTCCAGCCCATCATCTGTCTCCTTTGACTCTCCATCCATTCCCACTTGGCACATTGGGAAACTGAGGCTCTGTCAGGTCACTTAGGGTTAGCAGAGCTACCAGGCTGGAAATGGGGGAGCAGGATCACTGTAGCCCCATGTGTCAGGCTCAGAGCCACACTCCTTGTCAAAATGGGGGTTCTCCAGGCTGTCTGGCGGCCAATAGTACAAGTCTTCCTCTTGCTCCTCAGGCTCTAAGGGCATCCTTCTTCTCCTTTGTCCTCAGAGATGGCTGCTAGATTTGGAGTCAGGCTACATCCTGAACTTGCTTCTCTGGGACTGTGTCATCCAAGGTGGGGGTGTCATCGATTAGGGCAAAGTCATGGAAGCAGTACAGTAAGCCCATGTGGGCCTAGGACCACTGTGGCCCAGGGCACGGCTCCTCATCCTCATCCTTCATCAGCTGGAGATGAAGGAACTCTGCTGACTTCTCTGAAGTCAATGTCTAGGACATCTTTGAAGGAGGCCAAGGCTGCAGGGGCCAAGGGACAGGCCGGGAGGCTACAAAGGCAAAAAACAAGGAGGTCAAGAGCCCTGAGTCAGATTGCCTGGGTCCTGATTACAGCCACTAGCTGCAAGGCCTGAAGAGAGAAAATTCACATCTCCAAGACACAGTTCCCTTCCCCGGAAGGTGAGGAAAAATAAGTATATGCACTGCTGAGCCTGTTTCTGAGAGTCATAGCTGATAACAATGTGCAAAGCACATTGCACAATGCCCGGCATGTGGTAGGTGCTCACAACAGGGCTGTTAGATTACTGTGCAGACTACACCTCCAGTCATCCATATCTCCAGCCATCCACCTTCTCTGGTCCCTCACAACACTTGTCACCCCAAGAATCCTGTTATCTCCTCTGTTTGCCTCCACAAGACTACAGTCCCCCAAAGCTTGGAGGCCAGGCAAGACTAGAAGGGAGTTTGTGCCAGGTTCTAACAGTGGAATGAGCAAACAAGTGCATGAGTCAGGAGCTCAGTCACAAGCAAGCAGACACAGGCGTGGAGAGGGACAGCCTGGCCTGTGGTCACTGGGAGGTTGACAGCAGTGGACTCACGTCCTCTGCTTCCTTGTCCTCAGCACTCATGACAAACATCCAGAGAAAGCAAGAACCTACTGTGTGCCAGGCATCAGAAATGTATTACTCCAAGCTTCACAACACCCCTGGGTATGTGGGAATGACTATTCCATTGGAGAAACTGAGGCTCCAGAGAGTAAGAGAATTGCCAAGTTGACACAGCCAAAGAGCTGGTTTTGCAGCCAGGCCCCTCTGACCCATGAGTATGCTCATGTGTTTGCTGCTGCCTTCATGTCTCACATCCCCTGCTGCCTG